>NC_064441.1:22379993-22679993 GCF_023343835.1 Lagopus muta
AATCTGAACTCATTCATTGAAACAAGTGGGATGATATTTGGCCAAATTTCAAGCAGATACTATAAGGTCAAAAACTTCTGCAGCCAAAACCTGACTCACATTTTTGCAGTTGTGTCACTCCCCACACAAGCAGTTGATGTGTTTGCATTCTGCCTTGTCTTCTCCCATTTCTCACACAGACATGCTGGCTGTTTCTTTCCTGTGCCCCATCCCTCACCTTTGTGCTCATAGAAATGCTCTCCTTTTCCTTATCCCCCATCACCACCCCCCTCAAGATCTCAAATGTGTGGCTGAAGGAGACAGGGAGCCAAATTCTGCTCTCGGTGTTAGATCTGGAAATCATTCCCCTGGCTTCACATTTATGCTAATGCAAAAAAGATGAGAATTTAGCTTTCTGTACTGTTGTCAACAGGGGAAAAATAAAGTCCCTATAAGACCGTATCCATAGAAACCATCCTGCTGCAATAGAAAGTAAAGCAGCAAATCAATCTCTTCAGTTTTAAAATGAAACCCATTTAACAACATTACAGTGCATCTGCTGTTGACGAGATCATCTGTGCTGATAACTCTGTTGAAAAGCCCTTCTGTACCATATAAGCTGGCATGAATATTTCTTCAGCCTGATAAAATTCAGATTTTGGGTAGAGCAGGCATTGATGAGAAAGACCCGTGAAGACAGGACAATGAGACAGAGCCAAGTCCAGCAGCAACAGTGTTTAATGAGAGAGAAAATTGTTCAATTTAGCATTTAGCCCAAGTATCTGGGCACATGGTGCCTAACACTCCAGTGTGGCAGCAGAGGCAATGACCTGTCCCCTCTGCCTTCCTGCTCTTTGGTTATGTGGGACCATATGTGACAAACACTACATTTTTACTTTGCAATGCATTTGTCTGAGTGGGAGTGCATGTGTGTGTGTGTGTGTGTGTGTGTGTGTGTGTGTGTGGCTGGTGGACTGTCAGATGAGATTTCAAGAGCTGCCTCAGTGCAAGACAATCCAGGCTGACTGCATTGGAAAGGTGCATGTTTCGGAGGCAGAGGCACTGCCAATGCAGTGCATGTGCTGGCTGTCTCTGCATTTTATTGTTTTTACATTTCATTCTGTCAGACTCGGGAGAGGACCTCTCTCCTATGCCATGGAGAATGCATGGGAATATATAGATGTACCATCCAGGCTGCAGACGTGGCACTGCGTGCTGAGGGATTCTGCGTTCGTTTTTTCTCCAATTGAAAAATCTCTGTGGGCATTTTGAGAAATATTACTGTTCTTTATCAGACAATTGCCCATCCACAGAGGAGGAGGCACAGTTCTGCATTGCCTTTGCACTGAGCCTAAATTCTGCAGTCTCCGCCTTTCCTTTGCTTTGCAGATAGACAGAGGATATCTGTCTGGCAGAAATGCAGCCTTATTTTAGACAAAGGGGATAAAATTGAACAGGGGACAATTAAAAAGCATTACAGAAACTGCCTCGGCTGTGAGTAGCCCTTTTGTTGGTGAGGATCAGATACACATCCCTGTGTCACTTTGCAGTGTTGCTTCTAAATCTCAGTCCCTTGATAGCAGCAATCACACACGCTGTCTCCTTTCATCTACAGCTGCCCTATATATTATGGCAATCCCTCTTTGATGGAAAGTTATCTATTCTTTTCTGACCTGAGGGCAAGGTTATTCCAATACTCTCCATTTAGTGCCATCACTGAAACACATCCAAAAGCATCAACCGGTGCATAATGGTGCTGCTCAGCATCTGAATGAAATGAGAGCACATACCAAGTGAAGCACGCGTGCTTTTTGCTGCTGTGCCATTTCTAACAGGGAGTGGAAGATGCATTTCTCACCACCTTGTGTGGTAGAAATGGCTCCGTGGTCTGAAAGGCTGAGATTTTCACAGTTAGGAAAGAGACCCCAACACACTGCTTTAGGACAGGGTTCCACTGTTGAGGCAGAAGAGTTTCCTACTGGAAAGCAACTAGCTGAAAAGCAAAGATTGCAACTTGGTTTCCACGGTCAATAATTGACAAATCCAGGGATTCTATCCACATTGAGGGATAAAACGTGTTCATTTCCTAAGTCCCAGACTTTCAATACTGAAGAATGATATTTCTGCCATTCATTGAACTTCTTACTAGAAATTTCCAATGCCTACTTAACCCTTCTGTATCTCCATATAACGATGCTGTTTACCATCAGAGTTCATATTCCTGGTCAGATCAAACACGACTCCTTTGCAAATTTCTGTCTAAAAAAAGAAGCAGAAGAAGAGTGCAGACTGGCACTTCTCATACTGTTGTTCACCAAGGGGAACAGCTCAGGGGACCAGGCATGGCTCAGGGAAACCCTGCACACCATTTGGAGCAGAGAGAGTGGATGTGTTTGTTCCTGTGGGTGCAAAACCATGTGAAGATTGGGTGACAACACCCAGAGATTTGAATGGCTTTTGACATCAGCCTTTCCTCTACCTGTGATCAATGGCAAGTCGACCTTCCCTACCATGAGAGTCCATGGGAGGAGCACTGCTGGAGCTGCTTATTGAAACTCAGAGGGCCAAAGCAGGGTGCTGGCTCTGGCTCTGGCCCTGCAAAGCAGTGAACCACAGAGCATTCTTCGTGCATAAGCTCCTAAGGTTTGCACAGTCATGTCCAGAGTAGGAGTGCTTCTTGATGATGCCTGTCTCCATGGATTCAAAGTTGCCTCCATGTTTGCATGCTGCCCGTTGTACACCACCACCTCCATGGGTATAGCAAATACCCTGAGTCACCCTCTGAAAATAAACAAGATTTCCAGCAGACCTGGAAGCCATCTGGTAGTGGAGGCAGGCGAGAAGACACTGGGCTGAAAAGCTCAGTGATGTGGCAGTGTTTCTATCTGTCACCATAGCCACTTCTTTTGACAACATTAAACACCATTTTAATTATTGCGTAAACGTGCTTTCTGTTAGAAATTTGTAACAAACAACAAGCCAGTAGTAAAATGTCTCCTTGGGATGAGACCTTTTCTCATAGTCACTTTACAAGCACACAAATCCCATCTATATTTAAAAATGCCATTCATTTTACCACTGGAGAGACCTCTACCACAAATCAGCGTACCTCTTTTGGACAAAACAATTATCTTCTGTCTGGACTCTGGTGTCAGCACCCGAGCTGTGTGCTGTTCCTGACACTGCAGGTAGCAGCAGTGACGCAGTGCAGCCCTGCCCCGCTCTGCCCCTCGTGGTGCGTTCTGTGCTTTCCACCCAGCTGCTGCCCCGCTGCAGCAC
This sequence comes from Lagopus muta, assembly GCF_023343835.1. NCBI lineage: Eukaryota > Metazoa > Chordata > Aves > Galliformes > Phasianidae > Lagopus > Lagopus muta. The sequence continues at coordinate 22,383,252 of NC_064441.1, forward strand.
CCTGTGCACTAACACAACAAACTGCAACTATCAGGCCTATACACAGCACCAGCTGTGACCACAACTTCTGAACATGCAACTGGATTGTGCCTCAGTGAGGGGTACTGAAGACTGACAATCTGCAGAGACTCCTGAAACCATTCTGCCGTGTCTTGGGAGATCTGAGTGGTGAAGGGCAGTTTCATGAAGATGTATGAAGCACAGTGTGTGGCTTTCTCCCTAAGTTTGAACCTGAAAGGCTGCTTTGGGCTCATGCAGAGAGAAACACTGTCCTCCTTGTTTTCTGCTGCTTGAGAAGCCTTTGGAGATGCCAGGGAGCAGTCACAGTGCTGGTGAGCCAAGGCCAGCTGTGTTCCCTGGGTCCCCCTGTGCTGTTTCTTACTGCTGCCCCAGCCCTCCCCAGTCTCCCAACACCTCATCCAAAGGCATCTTTTCAGCATGCAGCTGGTTGGTCAGATTGGTCCCCATGCTGTGGAAGTGTGGCTCGGTGTTTAAGTTATCTTTAGGTAGGAAGAGCATTTTGTGACTTGGTGGTGAGAGTTCATGCCGAGGTCTTTCTGCACTCTGCGGCCAGGCAACCCCAATCCTGGTTTTGTTTAAACACAACAGATCCAGGAGAAGGAAAAGGATAAGTTTTCACTGCTTCAACTCATGTAAAGATTGCTGCCTCAGGCAGAAAGCTGAGCTTCAGCTTTTGCGTGGGATTCATAAGTCTCAGTGAAGGTGATGCTGCTGTACAGGTTCCCTGGTTTGGGTTCCCTGGTTCCCTGGTTGGTTACATTCTGAACACTCTTACCTGCCTCACTGAAGTGAAAGTTAAGACCAGTGAAACTGGAAAATGGTGAGAACCCCAAGCACACATCAGACCATGCAGCCATAGGTGCTCCTCTGTAAGAAGAGGACAGATGCAACCTGCTGCTCTCCGACCCCCGTGAGCACTCACCTTCTCAGCACGATGTGCTATGGGTGGCTGCTCCCCATCGCAGTGCTGTCTGGGGCTGCTGCCTCCGGGCAGGGGCACAGGGCAGCCCCTCCTGCCATGCAGCCCCAGGGCCCAGGGCTGTGCTGCTCAGCCCCCCAGGGCTGCGGGGCGCTGGGCAGGCTGTGCGTGGCTGGTGAGGCAGCGGGAGCACCGGGGAGAGGTAGGAACGTGGGCCTGCTGAGAGCTGTGGGAACCGAATCGCCTGCACTGAGCTCAAACGTGAAGTCTTTTAAATAGGAGAGTGCTTTGTTATTTAGCTGGGCATATTCAAAATTGATCTTGCCCCTGGTGACTTCATCTAGGAATTTTGCTCTGCTTTTCTGCTCTTCAGAGTAAATTTTTTCCCCGTTTTGCTTCAAATTATACAGATTGCTGGCTTGGAGGCCTGTTTCATAATTGTATTGATTTGTGCAGGGAATATTGCAGTATTCTGGCTTTTGGTCAGTGCAGTTGCATTCATTTTGCAACAACAGCTTGTTTTTGTATTGAGACATCTTACAGATAATACTGTTCATGTCATTCCCAATGCAGTTGTCTTCCAGGTGCTTGTTGTCATAGCTGATTTTTAACGATGCCACTTGTGTCATGCAGTGCTCCAAGAGCTGCACTATGCCAGCACTGCTCTCCCGTGGCGTGGGGCTGACGTAGCCCTGGAAATGTCCAAGCCCAAGAGGCTGCAGCAGCTCATCGCAGATGGACAAAGAGTGGTACATCACTTCACTTCTGTCCTCCCTCTCCAGAGGTGAGGTGGCAGCAGTCTTGTAGGAATAACAAGACTCTACGTCATGACTGTCATTTAGCAAAGGGTTTTCAGAGCTCTGTGAGCCACAGTGTCTGCTCAAACCTTCTGTCAGCAGGTTTTCACCTCCTGGTGTCTGGCATCCCTCTGGCATTGTCTCCTTCTCATCCTCAGTTGAAGATGGATGTCTGTCGTCCCCATTTGCCTGTGACTGTGGTGCACAGTTTGATGCTTTGGTTTCTACAGTGCCAGGCACTGTAGGTGAGTCCTGGTGTTGGCACCCTGTCCTTCCTTGGAAGGCCACATTAGCTGTGTGAGTGTAAGAATCTCTTTCAGCAACATTTTCTGAAGAGGTCTGGGTTGCAGCCTTGCCTTCATCCAAAAACACCCTCAGGTGAGATGAATTAGATTCTTCCTTGCTCTTTTTCTCCTGCTGAGCCTCTGTGCTAACTTTCTGCTCTGGGCTGGGACTGCAAGTGACCAGTGAGTCATTACACTTTTCTGTTTGTGATTTGGGACTCTGCAGAGAGTCTGGGGAAGAAACAAGTCCCGTGTGTTTTCGCAGCCAGTTTATTATCCCCATTGTTAGTGAAAGCTCAGTATCACAGAGCTTTAGCAAGCATTCTTTGCCTTTCCACGTGCTGTGGAAAAATCCTTGGCTGATAATGTCTATACCTGGCTGGGAAGCCATGTTTTCTTCAGCTCCCACATGAAAGCTGTAGATGGACAAGGGGATTTCAATGGCTTGTTCTGAAATGCTTTCAGATGTACACAAGTCATCATCCATGACCGGGTTTATTTTGACTTCATTTGGGTCATAGAAGAGCTCATAAAGGGCATCTCCACTGTAGCTGTCTCTTGGAAATCTGCCTGGGACCCCAGGAGTCTGAGCTTCCTTCACTTCATCATCTTGTCCAGGAGAGAATGAATCATAGTAGCCTTCATCGCTTGTGGATATGGATTCCTGGTTGTCACTTTTTGGCGTTCCGGTTTCTGTGGAGCTCTCTTTGGAATTGTCCCCATCTTTATCCGGCGGTGTCTGGGGCCTCATGGCAGGTGCAGCAGCCTGGCCTCCAGCTTTTCCCCTTTCAGAACCGGGAACCTTCAGTACCTTCTTATCAAACAGCATGCTCTGATGCAGCTTCACTGATTTGTTAATGTTGTCCCAAAACTTTGCAAATTCAACGGCCTCATTCTGGCCAGGGGAGGCCAGCTGCTCCACACCACCCTGGAAGGAGCCCATGACGGGGCTCTCCTTGTGCTTGCTCCGTCTCACCAGGACTTCTTTGCTGCTCTCCAGCTCCAGGTGAGCAGAGCTCTCGTCAGCAAAGATTTCCCCGCAGCCAGTGAGGGAGTCAAAGCTCTTCAGCGATGCGACATCTTCACACAGAGCGTTGCAGCAGTCGTAGGAAGAGTCAGACTGCAGCTCGTTGTCAGAGCAGTCCTGGGACAAGCAATCAGTGGCAAATGTTTCTCCAGTTTTGAAAAAGGACTTTGCGAGACGCCCAGGCATCTCACCCTTGCAGCCCGGAGAGGACAGGTTCTTGTCCTTGTCAACCAGGAACGTGAGGCTCTCTGGCTTACTTTTCTTTATATGAAATATATCTCTGAGCCCTTTCTTCGACCTCTTGAGGGATATCCTCTTCCTGGGAATAGTTTTTGCAACAGCCGGTACAAAAGGCATCTGTGGCACAAAGTTCCTGTAATCGATCATCTGGCTGCTGCAGGCGGGCGGACTGGGGCTGGCCACACACTCTTTCTTACTGGTGGAACTGGACACCCCTGAAAAGCTGGCGCTATTGATAAGTCTCCCCTTGCCCTTTGCAGCAAACCCTTCCTCACAAGCCCTGCTGCTTGGGCTGCACCGCTCGCTTTTATCAGCCTCACTAACGCAGTCGTGGGTTTTACTCTTCCTCACGAGTTTGTAGTAGGTTCCAGAAGGCTTTTCCAGGCTGTTCTCACCAGCTCCACTCCTTGCTGTTCTGCTGGAAAATCTGTAGTTCTTGTGCGTGGCCAAACACGCCAGCTGGACTTGGGCTACGCTTTGATTTCCCTCCAGAGCAGCCCTTTTGTCCTTGCCCACATCATCTCTGTTTGTAGGAGTGGTGTGTGCTGGTGGCACTTTCTCGTGTTGCACACTGGATTTTATGAAGGTCCTTCCTCTCTTGAGTTCCATGCTGCTGCTTCCTCACATCTGCTTCTGTAAAGAAAGCAGCAGAACACAGCTACTGTTAGAGGAGGGCTGGCAGCGAGCAGTCAGCTAATGTTCTCCAAAGAACAGGAGAAGGAGCCCATCTGCTTCAACCTGCAGCCCCAGCAGCACTTGTAAACCACAAGAGACTGCAGCTGGGAGCACCACTGGGGCACAGTGTGACTTGCTCTGTTTGTCACCGTGATTTCCATCACTGAGTCATAGCACTGCACGAGAAGCAGATTAGTGAGACAGGAGGTATGTGCATGAAGGTGACAGACCCAGGGAGGACTCGGCACTTATGGTGCGTTGGTAACTGAGGCTCTGAGAAGAACATTCTGTTGGTAAGAATGGAGCGGTGTTTGGGTTTAGTATGAGGACTGTGAGCACAGTTAATCTATTTCTATAGCTATTTCTAAATATACTCTGATACCTGTATCAGTTTCAACTTTGGTCTGCGCCTATGTGGTTCAGGATTGAACCGGTTCATGTTTTCATCTATATAATTACTTATTACGTTGGCTGTGATCCTTTCAGTTTTCCAGCAGTTATTTCGTACACACATCTGACTCTTCCCTGCCTTATGTCAACTTGAATTCTAAGTCAACAGAATTGTATGAACGTAGGAAGGGAAGAAGGAGGCACTTCCTGAAAGCTGCCAGAGAAACCATTCTTTTAGCTGATAGAAAGCAGAACAAAAACTCTTACGTCCTGCTCTTGACAGAGCATGCTTTCCTTAATGAAATCTCATTAAATATTTGTCTTGTTTTGAGTTGTTTATACATAACTAAACCCACTTACAGCCATGGAACTGTGGAAAACATACAAACAACGCAGTGCTGTATCTAGCACTCCTTGACAAACCACATCTATCAGCCCTGATGAAATGAAAATTACCAACCCTAATGCTCCCTAGAGAGAGATGTCAGATCAGATCCCTGGATCCAGACCAGTAGCCAGTACAAACTCAGCAAGGGTGACTTGAAATTCAGCACCAGGATAAGCCTTTGCATCTGCCTGGAGTCACAGTTAGAGCAGTGCTTCCTTGCACCACAACAGCTGTCCGTAGCCCACTGAGCCAACCTGTTGCCAGGGCTGGAGCAGCAGTACTTGGCAGCATCTCATAAGGCACAGGTCAGCTGCCCCAGCAGGTAGATCAGGACAGCTCATTGCCCAAAGAAGCTGCAAAGTGGCGGGTGGCTGGCAGAATTCACAAGTAAATGTAGGTCAGAGACAAAAGGTGGAAAACACAAGGGGACAGCATGAGCATTCTGCATCGGGAGGATGGATGCAGTGGAAACATGGCGGGTGGTGATAGGTGGGGTCTGGCAGTGTGACTGTGATGGTGGCATGTTTATTTGCGTTGGGGGCTGCATGTTTGTAGTGCAGAGCATTCTTAATGAAAGCCAGTAAACATTTTACTACACTGTCACATAGCTGCATTTCACTGATGCTGCAGAAAGCCTGTTTTGCATATTTAGAAATAGGTCACTGGGACACGACTGCACTCCTCTTCTGAAAAGCAAGGTATGATTGAGGAGAAATTTGGTGCTCAGGACTCCAACAGAGTTGTGAAACCAACCATAAGCAGCCGACACCAGGCTGGGTACTGATGTCCCACAAATGTCGTGTCTGACATCCCAGTCCCTGACAGCAGATGTAGGTGCTGTGTCCCAGCAGGGTGCCCTGCTGCTGGGAAGCTCCACAGGGCTCTGTGCCCTCTGTGATTTTAGCAGGAGAGCAATGCTGTGCTTAGTGCTGGGCTGCTTCTACCCGTTCTGAGTGTTAAACAAGGGTTATTTTGGTAGGAAATGGCGTATTTCAGAAGGAATACATTTCTGCTGCTGCATCATTATCCAGTTTGAACAATGGCACAACTTTGGGAATCTTCCCTGTTAAAACCATTGTTAACTGTGAGCTCCAGGACAGAGTGCCAAATACCTGAGCCTGCTGAATTGTTTTTAATTGTTCTTTTTTTTTTCGGATCTTGACCCCCTTTTTATCCTCATGATATAAATTATCAGTGTATTTATTTCTTTTCAAATATAGAACAAGAGTAATGATGCACTGCTGCTCTCTTTCTACGCTTTCCGATGCTCTCAGCCCTTCTGGTTGCAGTGGCCCATACTAGGATATCAAGTTTTTGTGCCCGCAGGGACACAAGGCGTATCTCTAACCCCAGAAGCTGTACCAGAGCAGTTAGAAGAGATGTAAGGGGAAGTTCCCCTCCAGCAGTTACATAAAACTGATCAAAATCACACGAAAAACTACTCTGGACATTTTAAAATTGTGCATCTGTGGGATTTCTTGACCCGTGCACACAGCTGCAGGTCTGTAGCTGTTCCTTTGAGCTTCTCTTCTCTTGGACATAACTTGCATTACCTTTCTTCTTCACGTGGGTCAAGAGAAAGCAAAGGACTGATTTCCACCTTACAAAAGGAAAAACATTTTGCAATTAAAAATCACTACAAAGAACAGAAACCTGCAGAAACCAGCAGACCAAGGTTTGTTTGTCCCGTTTCCAACAAACTCTGGATGCTTTCTTCATTTGTGTCACTTCACCTCTGTTTTGCATTGCTTGTGGAGCACTCATTTGGACAGAACACATCCCTGAGTCTCCTACAGTTGTGCTGGGCTTCTCAGCTGCAGCTAACAGTGCTTTTCTCTCTCTTGGTCACACCAGCTGCTTGCTGCTGGGGTTTCACAAGCTTCTAAGTAGACAACCAGGTCTGTAGGCTGAGTTTGTATGGGAAGAAGGGTGTGGATATGGGTAACATATATATGGGTAACATTTCTCAAATGCTTTGTGTTCAAGCTTATGCCATCTGTGCAGGGTGTCTGACAGCCTTCTCGTAAACACAGGAGGGTTTCTGCTGTGTCTGTGATTCATCTGCAACTGAATTAATGTTTTGGAATGGGAAGGTGAGCACGTGTGTGGGCTGGGGAGACTTGGTTTTAGTCAGCCAAAGAAATTCCTTACAGTCCCATGTTATGAGGACTGGATGGAATTAGGAAAGCGTTCTGCTTAATGCAACTCATCTTCAGATGGCCTAAATCCCACCTCAGCATGGCTCAATAGCCAGGAGGAGTGGAGAGGAGCGTGCAGCCCTGGGCTGGATGTTCAGCAGGAGGGAGATGGGTGCAGGAAGCACTCAGGCTGTCCGAACCTCCAATGTGTGGGTCAGAGAAGGGGCAGGCCACTTTTGCCTCCGTACATTCATGGATCTCAAGGTGAGATATGGGAATTTTCTGGGGTCATCTCTCTGTGGAGGAGTGGAGAAAGATTTGTTTTGACTTCTGGGCTGATGATGATAATATTATTATCTTACATACTACTAGCTTATTATTATCTTACATACTACTAGCTTATCTCTCGTGGCAAAGGTTAGGTTCCACATCATTTACTCCTAAGAAAAATTAAAATAGATTGCTTTTTAATGTCTCAGTACCTAAAATACCAGTCCTTCTGGATGAAACTTCAGGAAAATCAGCGTGCTGGAAAAGAAGGGGTATTTGCTTCAACAAGTGCATAGATGGAAATAATAGGATTAAGAAGAGAGAGTTTTCATGAACTCTCTAGCTTCAGCAAATTTGGTTTAATTAATAAGAAAAATTACTTTTCCTAAGCAGGGAAAAGTATAATTAATGTTCATCTATTCCAAAATCTTATCAGCTGTCTGGCTGGGACACTGTCTCTTGCTCGTTTGATGTGTGATTTATAACCGATTGTCTTTCCAGGAGACTAGAAGTTAGCAGAATTCAGAACACAGGCATTGTGTTTCAGGGCAGCCAGGAGTGCCCTTTCCCCTTTTTCACATTTAGTCTATTTATAAAACTGGCATGCTGTGGAGCTGGGGCTGCGCTGCCTTGCTAAGCAGAGTTCTGCAGGACACCTGGGCTCTACTTTCACCTCCGTCCAAGCATTTTCCTTTTATTTAACAGAAGGCTGTATAAACCTGGCACAGTTCTCAAGTTTATTACATTTAAAAAGAATGGGAAGACCGTATTTGCGCTGCTTTTGTGCTCTAGGGTACAGCTCTGGAATGAGCCCCAAATCCCTTTTCCACAAGTGGCTTCATACCAATGAGACTTCTGATTCTGAGCATCGATCGCCTTTGAGAATGTTACCCCTGCATTCCAAAAGGAAATGGTAGCATCACTACATTTCTTGACAGCACGTACCTGGCTAGGGCACCTGAGCACGTGTAACGCTTTAAATGGACACACTTCAAAACAAAGCATGTTTTAGACCATCTCTGATAAACGGTACAACAGGAGAGGGAAAGCGCTGAGCACTGAGCCATCTGGATCCCACCTCCAATGGTGAGTTACCCTTGGGTGGGTTTTGCTGTGCGCTGGCTGAAAGCCCTGAAGTGCATCAGCAGACAAGAGCGAGGAGCCGAGAGCCTCCGCTACTTGCAAAGACAGTGGATGGTGCTCATTAATAATGCTTAGGATCCAATCAATTAGCAGTGCATAAAGAAGAGCTTGTGCTCCCAGCAAAGTGGAGGTTATTCTGGGAATAGGACCATTTATTTACCATCAAACCCCTTCACATCCCCAGGAGATGAGTGGTAATAATAGAAACGTTTACTAAAAACCCTGAGTATTCAGGGTTGCATTCAGTGCCTGCTGATGGGTGGTGAGATCCTGTTCACACCACTGTAACACTATTTCTAGTAACCAAATAAGCATGATAGTTCCTATGAGGAAAAATCAAAGAGTATTTAAAGCTCCGCTTCTCACTTCCTCTGTACTCATCTCTATCAGAAAACAGAAAAGAGCAGGGGGGAAAGGATGGAGGGCGTATCCAGGGGCAGTCGTGGCTCACAGTGCAGGAGGATGCTTCTCTCCAAAGGAAGCCGTGTGGCACACAGACCTGCACTGACACCGTGCCTCTCGTTGGGAGCGCTCCTCTCAGCGCTGCTGATGGCTGTATCTCATCAGTGCCCCCAACCACCCATCCCTCTGGGTAACCTGGGATGCCCAATTATTCACACAGACATTTAGCTCAGGCAATGGCTTTCTCTTTAAAAAACACCTCAGCTTTTTTTTTTTCTTATATCTTAATTCCACCAAGCAGACAAAATAAAACCTCATGCTCCCCAGCAGAATACTAGAAGGATGCGTAGTTAAATGCTTAATCTTCTTAGCTATGTGCTAAAGGGAAGCCTGAGCCTTCCTTTAAGCCCTGCCAACTGCTCTGTGCAGCTCTGGCTTTTCCATAGTAAAATTAAGCATGTTCCTACTCACAGCATCCCCACAGGAGGGATCCCAGGGGCAGAGGCAGAGCCCAGGGCAGCCCAACCTGGTGTGAGCAGGGACAAACCGTGACAAAAGGAGGCTCTTCTCCAACAAACCCTCCGCTCCCTTCACCCAGTTTTCTTCTGAGCCTGAAAGAAGCATAACTGCTTGAAATGTTCTTCTTGCACCGCATGAAAGGCAGTATCAACTCCTGCACAGGGAGCTGCCAAAGCAGCAGGCTGCTGCTAGCAGGAAGGCAGCTGAGCAGAATCCCCTGCTGCGTACCTGAAAGAGAAGCAGGGCATCTTTGCTCGCCCTGGCCAGCAGCCTGTTGTGCATTAACCCTGACAGCTTTGGCTGTTTTCAGTAGTTTACTGCTTTAAGAGGAGATTGGATGTGCATTTATGTAAACGCAGGCGTGCACTCGTCCTATGGATGGAAAAATAAGTCAAAAACAATGCTTTGAAAAGAAGCAGTCACCCCAAAATAACAGTCCCCTGCAGTCTCTGTGAGTGTGAGAGCACAGGGCTTGACATTGCACCAGAGCAAACAAGAAGGCAGATGACAAAAATCCTACTCACCTCGCTTAGCACTGAGCAGAAATCCTCTCTCCTAGCCCTGCTATGAGGCTGGTCTTTATCCAGAGGCTCCGGTGATGCTTTTCAGATTCAGAGGGGCTGGACCACTGCTGCTCTCCAGTGCTACTCTCCACCCCCTGTCTTTTACTCCTCCTTCTTTCATCCCCACCCCCTCATTCCTCCTGCTTGCAGCTTTCCATACCTTACATAGATTCTGGGCTTCCACATGTAGCTTGATTTAGGAAAGATGCATATTTCAGCCATCTGCTTGGTATCACGGAAATGCCTTCTTTGCTAAGGAATAAGAGCCCAGGAGCTAAGCCTGGGAGTCCTGAGCCAGCATTTCACTTCCCCTGTACATCACAGCTTATTACACAGGGAGGAACACATCCACATCAACATCATTTCTCACGTGGATTTTCGTTTATGACTGGGATTCAGGAAAAGCAGTCACAGTGTGTTCCCAGGTGAGAGAGATGATGACGATGATGGTGCTTCGTGAGGCTTCTGTTTGTGCCAAACTCAGAGAGGATTACGTGAGCGAAGTGATGAAGGGGTGCGTGTGAATAGCTCAGCTGCCCAAAGCTGGAGCCTCACACTGCTGCCACCATGTGATCCCTGATATCCCCTTAGAGTCAGCCTAACTTCTGTTTCGGTGTGCAGTGATGTCAACATCTGATGTTACATCATCCTTCAGTATGGAGATGAATTCATTATCGTCACAAACACCAAAGGTTTAATTGCACACTGGTGTAACACTGACTTCCTTGCCCCAGCCCTCTCCCCATGAAGACCTTCCAATCTGATCAGATGTCCATTGACCCTTCCAGATCCCCTGCCTTCCCCTTCCTGCTTTTTAAAATAAATTTCTAGGCCTCCTAAATCCAAAGCATGTGTTGTGAAGCAGTGGCTTAATCCACTGCAGCAGTTTACCACGCACTGCAGTTTCTGAGTACTGAGCCATACAGAGCCAGCATCACTGCTCTGGCACTACGAGCAGGCTGCTCTCAGGCAATGGAGTGAAGCAGAGTACATTCAGACAGATCAATTCTGTGCAAGTATGTCCTCCAGCTCTCTAAGCGTCAGATGAGTGTTCTCTGAGAAAATGGTGCATCAGACAGTGAGTGCTGATATCTTCTGTCTCCCACATGGCAGCAGAAAGGGAACAAAAGCCAAAAGCTTCTCCTTGTTCTCATCTCCCATTTTCAGTGTGCTTTAGCTGAATCTTGGAGATGAAGCAGGGAAGGAACTTAAACTTTTGTGCTGTGTAAGCTTCCAGAACTAAAATGTCACCCCGTTAGCACTGCAGGAGGCAGAGATGAGTGCTCGTGCTCAGAATGGCAGCCAGAAAGCCTCGCTGTCCTTGGTGGCAGAGGCTGGGAAGTTGCATCTTGAAAAACATCCCCAGTCCAGTCCAATGTGCAACAGGCAGAAAGCCCTTCTGTTACCTACTGAAAGGCTGGAGGAGGAGGGAACAAGTAGCAGGTGAATCCTCATAGTTCTGGCAAGCAGATGAAGGGCAATCATGTGGGAAAATGCGTTAAATAGAAGTTGATTTGATGGCTTTTATTCTGCCTGAAATATTTGTTCTAATATAAGAAGAAGCCTTTCTTCATAAGTACTATATGCAGCCACAGATTTCAGATGGTAAATCTTTGCTCTGCAGTGCTGCAGCCTTTGAGAGCCTCTAGTTGGTGCACTCTGTTTTGGAAACAGGGAACTTTACAACTTCAAAGTCCTTCTTTATCCAAAGTGATGCCAAAGTCTGCTGGAAATGCTGGCAGACACGAGATTCAATCAGAGGAATCCTGTGCAATTCAGAGCTGAGGGCTGGTGTTGATATTGTCCAAGAAAACCTGCAAAAAAGCACAGTTTCAGAATTTGGACCTGAAAATCATGCAAGCACATTATTTCTGTGTTGAGTTTCTGAACTCTGAAGAATACGTAAGAAAAGGTGTACCCAAATTTGCCACATGGAGAGAGAAACAGACAACTGCAAGTACCTAAAATTTGCAGATGAAGCCTACTTTGTGTTCAACTCAAGTTCAATAGGACTATCCTTAATGATCCAGACAAGTGCATCTGGCCAGGAAGGAGCTCCTAGGTCCTGTAGCATTTTGGGTGGTTCCTGCAGAAGCTCTCTCTCTAGGACAGAGTGTCACTGCTCCTCAGGGATGGGGGTAGCTCTCACACAGGTCTTCCTGTCTCACAGACAGCACCCAGCGCTGTTTGCTGGAGCCATTAGAGGCGATTGTACTAGTCCTGATCAGATACCCAAATCTGTTTATAGTCATTCAGATAAAGCAGCTTCTGTGATGAGAGAACTCCAAGTATTTGATTGGGTGTTTGTTTATTTTAGAACACCCATTTGGAAAAACATTTCCATTTTCAGGGCATTTTATTCCTTCCTACAAAGGAAGTGGCCTACATCCATCGCTAAGGCAGTACGTAGTTGTAGCTGTCCATGGCCATAGCCGTCCATAGCCTTAGTTTTCTGGGGTGTGAATCACAGTCCCATTCCATGCACCAGTAAATACACAGTACATTGAGTAGCAGCTCACCCACAGTACATTTATGCATTGCAGGGGAACTTTTTTCCTATCCAAACAGTTCTCAACTTTCAGTTCCCTGAACTTCCCCCTGGGCTTCTCTGCCATTCCTTCATTTCAGGCTATTTCCCCACGGCTATCAATCAGGTTCAAAAGGTTACCTCCTGCAATACCTCATCATCCTCCCTGATTAATTAAGTCTGTCCAGAATTGTTTCAAACATCGCTGGGGATGAAAGAGATGGGAAATCAGAAAACTGCAAATGAGTGCAAATGAGGGGCATGTGGAACAGCTGCCATCTGTTCAGCAGAAACACGCTGCCCTTGGCTTGGGGAAGGCAGAAGAGGACCCTCGAGAGGAGAGGAATAAGAGTTGATGGTGTGGCATGAGGGCAGTGAGGATCCTTGGTACAGCGAGGAGGACTGGGGGAAGGAGGAGGGCAAACCATATGGGGGCTGGTATGGAAACACAGAGAGGGATGAGCAAGCCCAGCCTGCCAGGGATGGGAAGGCTGCATCTCCCCAGTGTGGGCAGCAAATGTTGGCATCAGGTGAATGAAGGCGACTTTTAGCAGGAGAAACTCACAGAAAGCAAACTGTGCTGTTTTATCTTCTTCTCTCCTGAAAAAAATGTAACCTGCTCTTTGAGCCCGCAGAGATCGGAAAAACTGTTTGCTGAGACAGCAGTATTTGTTTCTGGGAATGTCTCACAGAATGAATTTGACCCAGGCTTTTTCCTGCCAGTGAACGAACCAGTGAAGAGTCTAACATCTTTGATCCAGTTGAGTTTTCTGCTAGTATCAGCTCAAATTTAATAATTGATGGATCCGTATCGGTATTTCTTGGTCTTGCAGGCTGCAGAGGATGGGTAATGGGATACGGAGGATTTTCTCTCCAGACGTCTGGCAGATGACGCCGCCAGGTTGAAGTGAACAATCTTTGCTACTTGTCTGACTGTTTTCCAGGGCTTGCATTAAGTTAATTGCTACTCTGTTCTCATCTACTTGGAGAGCAGCAAAATTTAGGATTGTTATTAATAACGGCGTTTAGCACAGAAATAGAAGGGAATGACACCTTGAGAACCCAAGTGCAGAAATGTTAAAACACAAATATCCGAGTCACATATTCAAAAGTTTCTCCATTCCAGGTATTCTAGAATATAAGAACGGGGGGAAATTCATTACTGTGAGGGCGTGAGGCCCTGGCACTGCTGTGCAGAGAGCTGTGGGTCCCCATCCCTGCGGTGCTCAGGGCCAGACTGGGGGTCCCTGGACATCCTGAGCTGGGGGTGTCCCTGGTGGGCTTTAAGACCCCTTCCAACCCAAAGCAGCTCATTGAACTGCTACTGCCATTAAAAGATTTTCACTGTCTCAAATGCAAAATAATCATTCAGCAACATTTTCTCTGAATCTACTGCAGGAGATGCTTGTGTGATGACTTGAGGGGATGCTATAGGAAATCTTTAATGACTGTTTTGTGTGACTTCATTTCCCTGCTTAATTTTGTATTGTTCTTTGTCAGAGCTCATAATTAATCCCTCTGAAGGCTTTGTTAAAGGCTCAGCCAGGAAACCAAAAATGGAAATATAGGTGAAGAGGCCATAGATAACACGGCTTCAAATAACAGGCTGGCCACCAGTGAGGGAGCAGCTATTTCAGTGGCTCTGATGTAATAGTCTTTCAGGTGCTGAAGTGGGGATCCATGAAGGGCTAAAATCAAAAAGGCCTCCTCAGTACAAGATAAATGAGATGGTGGATAATGTTACCAGGGCAAAGTGCAAAAGCACAGCAGGCTGAGATCCACATACACAGGTAGGGATGCTAAACATTGAGCAGGACAGGCTGCTGCTCCTGCCTCTGCCCTGCACTGTTGGCACACTTTTATGTCGTATCTGTAAGAAAAAATAAATTGCCACCCAGACTCTGGCACGGTCACACTGCAGACAACGGTCTTGTCACAGGATCTCACAATTGAGTCCTCATGGACAACACAGAGCATATCACAAATCCTGCCCACAAGAAAGAATCCTCTTGGCTGTGTGTACAGACAGTGGGACCTCAAGGGAAAAGAGCACAGTGTCCAGGATGCCAGATGCAACAGGTGCACCTTGACATACAGTCCCACTGCCTGCCAGTCTGTATTCCAAAACAGGCAAACAAAAGGGGATTTCAAAGACAAAAATGCTCATGGCTGACGTCCCTGATCAAACATTTTGGAAACAAATCTGCATGTTGGATCTGTCCTGGTGGTGACAAGTAGCATGCCAAAACCAAGTGTCATTTTAAAGTGGCAAAATGCATGTCTTAGAATAATGCACTGGCTCTTAACAGCAGCTTGCTAGCAGACCTAGAGGTGCTGTTTGACGGTGTGTGTGTGTGTTTTGCTTTCTCACCTCCTGTGTGCCCAGTAGCAGTGGCCAACACCAGCAGCTTGCTGCCTGCTGCTGCCTGAGCGGTCTGCCCAGCTGGGAGGTGAAACTTCTGAACACGCACCTTGAAGTCTCTTAATGATGTCTGTAGTAAAAATACAGCATTACAGGTAAGACTCTTCTGATAGTGAGGCATGAGCATTAATATATTTCTTCAGTTGCAGCAGAAAGAAGAGTAACACTGGATGAACTTAGCCCCTGACAGAATGTTTCATTAATGTATCATAAGTACTGACAGTGCCAAGGTCATCATTTGGTTGCAGCTACACTAATTACCAGAAGGTTTTAAAATAAGGGTTTTTTATAGGTCTTCTAGCTGCCAGGGCATTGTGAGCAGGGTGATTTGTCAGGTGCTATTCTTTGGGTTTTATGCTCTCATGGCATTGGCACTTCCATTGCTCTGGAACAGAACAATCTCTCCCCGGCTGTTTGCTTTTTTCACAGAGGGGTTATTAAAGTTTCCAAGCCAGCTGATGCACCTAGATAGCACTCAAACACAAAGCTGTTACATTTTTCTCTTCCCAATGGACAGCAGTCCCTTTTCAACCAGCAGCATCGTGTCAGCAGAAGCCAGCACAGCGCTGGGGGCCAGGAGCAAGCACACCCATGGCCAGAAGCCTGGAACCATGGCACAGAACTGTAGCAGAGTGGATGCTGTGATCTCCAGTTTTCCTAAGTGCTGGCAGGGCTGGCAAACCTGTGAAATAGGACACAAGCAAGGCTAAGAAGAAGGAGAGCGGCTGAGTGCTCCATCACAACTTCATGGTCTGTGCTGGCAGAGCTGCACAGTCAGTCATCTGGAGATGGCCAGTGTTCAGAGAGCCCATCCCATCCCTGCACACCAGAGTGGGCACAGAGTGGCTTCTTCCTTTTGCCCATTAATGAGTTCCAGCCAAGCAGGAAGTCTGGGCTGACACGTAGCTCTGTTGTCGTCACAGAAATGGCACGAGTGGCAGAACGATGGGGACCGTGATTTCCTCATCTGTTGCTCCATCCCTATGTTCTGAGTGCCTGAAATGTCACTGTGCCTTGTCATGCTGCAGGTCTTCATGACCTAAACGTGACTTTGAAGTTGTGTGTTGTTTTGCCTGATGTGTGCTGCTGTTCCACCCAAAATGGTGCTCTGATGGCAGTAAGGAGGTGGAGACCGGACTCTCCACAGCCCAGCACTCAGCTACACTCAGTGCCCCAGGGCTGTGGGCAACAGTCCAAAGGAGACAAGAAGAAAGAAAAAAAGGTTCCATTGCAGACAGGTAAGGGTAGTAGATACCAAAAGCAGACAATCAGTAATGGCTTACAATGTCCCAGAATAGTAGGCTTCGTGACAGTGCTTCAGCTATCAATCATGAGCACATCATGAGGAAAAGCAAACAAACAGAAACATCCTCTGTTAAAGGGGCAGTGGCTCATAAGCTTTAATGCAGTGGTAACTAAAGTTTGAGAAAATGGTAAAAACCTAAATTTTTGTCCAGACTTACTGAAATTCTGGCCGTTTTCCTGCTTTGTTATGGGATTCCTAGGTAATCTTGCAGCTGCTACCCGGCTGCAAGCATGAACCTGAACCTCTCTGAAATGGCTCAATGGCTCCAACATTTTCTATATTAACACTGTCTTTTGACCAGAGAATCTGGCTCAGAACACCTAGTATCTCTACAGAAGGTACTGAGTAGCTACCCAATGCACTGAACCACATAGCAGGGATGCAGCACTACATAGATGTTCTTGCATTTCCGCACCATCCCTGTGCTGCCCAGTAGTTGCACTGTGCCTTTTTTGAGTGTGAATCAGAGTGAACAAAAATTGAAACCGGGTTGTTTGGTTCTTTTTTTGGCTTGTTTGTCTTAAGGAAAGCTTCCTAAAGAGATCAGTCAAAGGAAATACACATTTTGTAGGAAATGATCCTGCTGCAAGCAGGCTTGACTGTTCCAAAGGAGTGGATGAGTGGATAAGTGGATGCTGCAGCGGCCAAGCAGGAGCCTTCTGACTGGAATGGGCAGCTCAAAAAGTGCGTTTCCTGGGATGCTGAAAGAAATAATGCCTTTGCTCAGGATGTGGTGCGAGGACAAAGAGAGTTTCCACTAGATGGCCCTCCACATCAAAGCTTGAGCACAGCCTGTAGATGGGCAGTTTCTTGGCTTTGAATTTCACTGTAAGCTTGTCAACAGCAAGAGATTCAAAGAGTCCCAAACTTCCTGTTCTGTGATTCATGCAGACAAACTCCAGGCCTGAAACCAGGCAGTGCCATTCCTGCAACTCTATACTGATATTAAAATACCTTGTGCTTTTTACTATCAACCCGTGTTCAGAACATGTAGACTTCAAATCCTCACAGAGTGCATCTGGGAGGTTATCTGCCTGCAACCAGCCAACGGGAGGCCATTTTGTAGGTTCTGCCTTAGAGTAGACCAGAGAATACTTCCTCACATTTGTTGCTCTTGGGGCACCTGTTGTCCAAACACCACCTTCCTGTCTCTCTTATGCTCTGCTAATGCTGCCTGCTGTTTAATTGCAGGATGCTTGACACAAACCTCATCTTGCACACACAGCCCTTCCAGCGCTGCTTCATCCCAAAGGAGGGCTCACGGCACAGGAGTACACAGCTTCAGAGCTTTGTAAATGAGCCTGGTCGACGTGTAACAGTGACTGCATTCAGTCCTGCTGGTCTGCAGGTGCTGACAAAGAGAGTTTTGTCAGGGAGCTGGCCAGAATTTAATGCAAAACTGATCACTGCTGCTACCTGGATGACTTGTGCAAAACGGCTGGTCAGTGCACCTGCAGGCACCACTCATCACTTTAGGAGATGGAAACGCACATGGGGAGGTGTGAGACCAAGGGTAAGTCACAGAGTTGGGCTTCCTAATGTTTGGGAGTAAGGAAGGGTTTGCGGACTAGGTTTATGGGTCAGAGATGGCACTAGAAAGATTCCACAGAACAGTTTTGCAGCATGCATAGCCCAGAGCTGGGAGCTCTCACTGTCTTCAGTCACTGCTGCTAAAAGTGGTAATCAGGTAAGCAAGTTTGGGAAAGTCTGTGCTAATACAGAAGCAAACGTCTTCCTTCTCATTTTGTGAAGTGACATGTGAGCTTTGGGTCTTAGGCTGCTGCAAAATATGATGCAGGCTCAGTACAATTTGAAATTAGTTGTTTGGCTGGAGAAGGGCAAACAGTGGTACTAAAAATTGGTGCCACTGAATTCAGGCTTTCACTAATAGGGTGTAATGTAAGTACAGAACATTCATCAAGCAATGCACATATGGATTAAGAAGTTGGCACTAAGTGCCTACAAAGAAAAACAAAATAAGGAAATGCATTTTGAAATGTATTTTTGTGAGTAGGCAAGAACTAGAATATTTCCTGGGGAGGAAAGGCAGCCACTTCACAAGAGTGCAGCTGCGTATTAGTGTGGGCCCTGCTGAGTTCTCTTTGGTTCATTGTGCTGCCTTCAAGGGGCTGGGATGTTTCTTTTGCTGAGGAGGATGGTGTTGTTTCTAAATGGTATTATGGTAACATAATGAGAAATCAGAGGAGCTAAGTCTTGACAAGGCATCCAGCTCTAGTTAATTAAAATAGAGAAGTCCTATCATGGTGCCAAGGGAAATCACAGAAGCACAGATGGGGAGATTTGATTGCTTACTGGGGATTAGCATGGTTAGTACAGAGATCTTAAACAGACAAAGGGACAATCTGGACAACTTTAAGGCTGGAACAAGCAGAATCAGCAGCTGGGAAGAGGTGTAGATGTGGATTGTACATAAGGCAATCGCTGCCAGTGTGGATTTACAAAAGAAAAGGCAGCCCACAGTGTTAGCCCAACACCGTATTTATGGGAGTAAAGTCTGGCAAAAAGGGCATTTATACCTGATTGTGACTCTTCATGGTAAAGGCAATTCTATCCGTGTGTAGCAGAGCCAGGTCCAGGCCAGCCCTGTGCAACAAACCATCCTGAGCCAAACTGTTCCCAGTCTTCACAGGCTGGTTAATCCTTTTCCATGTTACAAGGCTGAGTGGTCAGAGCACATCTCAGCACGAGAGCCATGAGAGCCATGTAATTGCCTGTCACAGCTCTTCTGGCTCTGGCAGCAACAGCCAGCCTGCCCCACATGGCAGAGGAACATACACTTCACAGGGATGAAGCTGCAAGTGGCATTTGCTGCTCAAAGCAGCCAAAATGCTCTTGTGTCCAGTCTCCACAAGAGACTGTAGTGCAAAAATGTAAGTGGATCATAGAAAGGCATCTTCCATGCTCTGCTTGGTCTGACAGCCAGGAGCCAGGTACGTAACAAAGAGAACCACAGGGAATTGATCAGGGGGCTTGGGAACAGCGCTGTGCGTGTGGCCCACGCCGGACCCCTGCTGGGTCCATAGCAGGCTGTGCATCTCACTCAGCATACACTGGCAGTAATCTCACTGCCATGTGGTGGCTGTGTCTGGCACCTGCTCCACTGTGTCAGCTAAGGTCAGCATCTCTCCGCAGGCATAGGAATTTTAGAGACTCGGTGCTGCTTGAGCTCCTGTGTCACCCGGTACTGCTGCTGTGCCCTGGAGCTGGAGGGGCCCCTTGGCCTCCACAAGAGCTCCTTCCCCAGATGGGCACTGGGCCCCACACTGAGCACACCCTGCACAGAGGGCACCGCTCCTCACAGCCCACCATCAAAGGAAGAGAGGACGAAGAGAGCAGGAAGAGAGAACACATGCATCTTCTTGCACACTGCCTTTCTCCTCCCACTCCTGCTTCTGCTCCAACTCTACCAGTCACGAGTGGTGCTCCCCAGGGGTTGGTACTGGGGGCTGTCCTGTGCAATGTGTTTATTGATTACCTGGAGGAAGAGATTGAGTCACCCTCAGCAAGTTTGCAGATGACGCTAAGTTGGGAGGAGGCGTTGATTTTTCTGGGGGTAGGAAGGCCAATGGGATGAAGTTCAACAGGTCCAAGTGCCAGGTCCTGCACTTTGGCCACAATAACCCCAGGCAATGCTACAGGCTTGGAGCAGAGTTGCTGGAAGACTGTGTGGAAGAAAAGGACCTGGGGCTGTTGGTCATTGCTTGGCTGAATATGAGGCAGCAGCGTGCCCAGGTAGCCAAGAAGGCCAATGGCCTCCTGGCTTGTATCAGAAGCAGTGCAGCCAGCAGGAGCAGGAGGTGATTGTCCCCTGTACTGCAGTGGTGAGGTTGCACCTCAAGTACTGAGTTCAGTTTTGGGCCCCTCACTACAAGAAAATCACTGAGGCCCTGGTGCAGGTCCAGAGAAGGGCAACGAAGCTGTGCAGGATCTGGAGCACAGGTCTGATGGGGAGCGTCTAAAGGAACTGGGAATGTTCATCTGGAGAAGGGGAGGCTTGTGGGAGACCTTATAGCTCTCTACAGCTGCATGAAAAGAGGTTGAGGGAAGGGTTGGTCTCTTCTTCTGTATAACCAGTGGCAGGATAAGAGGATGGCCTCAAGCTGCACCAGGGGAGATTCAGGTTAGATGTCAGGAAAATTTTCTTCTCTGAAAGAGTGGTCAGGTGCTGGAGTAGGCTTCCCAGGGAGGTGATGGAGTCACCATCCCCAGAGATGTTCAATCAATGTATAGATGTTGTACTGAGGGTTTAGAAGGGAAATATTGGTGGTAGGTGGACAGTTGTAGTGGATAATCTTGGAGGTCTTTCCAACCTTGGTGATTCTATGATTCTACCACATTTCTTTCCCTGTTACTTCCTATATTCTCTTTGTCTCCTGTCTTGCTCAGGGCCTGCACACCCTCTCCAGGTGGAAGGGAGGAGTGGGACTGCAGAGCTGAGGCTGGGGTCCTCCTGGCTGATGGATGGCCTTGGCAGCATTCACTTGCCTACCTCTATGTTCAGGCTGTCTCTAGTACCCTTGCTTCTCCCATCTTTCTTCTGGAATTTCTTGCTCTCTCTGCTCTCCAGCCATCTGTCTCCTTTCTCATCAAACCATACTGTAAAGTATTCCCTTTATTCTCCTGTGCACTGCATGGCTTTTTACATGAAAGAAAACACATTAGGACAGGGACACAGCCAGAGTATTTCTGCTTTTGCCTGCCTGTGGCATTCTTTTGCTGATGATGCTGGAGATCAGTACTGGCAGCAGGTGAAGTGGAGACAGAAGATTTCAGCTGCCAGCCATGGCCTGAGCAGTAGGAAGGCTGGTGCTCTTTGAGGGTTGTTGGATATATTTGGCTTCCCTTTTTGAGAAGCTTTCTCCAAGGAGAAGGAGCTTTCTCCCTGACCTGGATGAGGAGTCAAGGAGCCACAAATTCAGACATGTATTTCTAGTTCTGCTCATAACTGCATGTGATCTTGAACGTGGAGTTATCTGATAGCTGATAAATCCTCAGGTTAGAGAACTGTGGTAATGTTCTTTACCTAAGGTCGTATGTTTATGCAAGTAACTCCCATTTGCATCAATGTTGTATACAGTTTGAAATTCGTTTAGAATTATTAGACTGGTAAAAGTTCCTCTCTGTGAATTAAACAACCTTTAAGAAAGTGGACTTGTATTTTAAAAACAGGCCTTACTAAGAAAGCCGTTGATGCTGTTTTGCAAATGTGTGGCTGAAAAAAGGCACACAGGACAGATCCTTCAATCTAGCGATCAGTGCAGGATGCTTCTCTCCTGGGGGAGAGCAGGTGGCACTTGGGACCTCACGGCATTTCTTTCTCTCAGGTTGTATAATTCATTTAGCCTTTTGTTGACACATTGGTCATACATTCCAAAATCCTGTTCTTTTGACACCCAGCTTACTTCTGAATATTGCACCTGAAAAGCAAGTTTGGTACAAACTTTGTCTTGGCTTTGTGATCACCAAGGTGATGGTGTTTGGAATCAGAAACAGTGATTTAGCCTCACTCTTCTTCTCAGCCTCTCAATGCCCTCTGTTTTCTTTGGGAAACTCATTAAAATTCTTCAAAGCACTTTCTAATCCTTATTTTCTTCTCCTGTTTTGTCTTTCACTTGACCTTTAAAATCACTGTAATCTGATTTTAGTTCTCACACTTGTTCCTTTACTTCCTTACCTCTATTAAGTGACAAGCTAGATTTGTGAACTTTGTACAGTTACAAGGGCAGTGCGTGTGCATCTTATCTATAGCAAATACCTGGCAAGGCATGGAATAGCTTTCAATAATTCTGGAGACAAGTGGAGACAAATAGCTGAGGCACAGAGATAGCTGGAAATCAGGCTGGGGCAGTCAGGCTGTATGGCTCCAGCTGGGGTCCTGACGTAGAAGACTTGCAGAAAAGCTAATAGGAAATATTGGAGGTTTATAAAAAAGTTGTCTTTTAACTGACTTCCTATTAGAACGAGGAGAAAATTAAAAAACCCAATCAGAAATACAGTGTAGGTAATTTATTCTGACTCCTTGTTTGGTGCTGGCAGCTGCTCATTTCCTCACACAGAGAATATGGACACGGACAGGACACAATTACAGCTGGTAGGTCCCTTCCTGCTGGCAGGAGCTGGGCTGCTCATGGCATTCAGCTCTTCATAGCACAGAGGGCTTCTCCAGCCCTCACTAAGCCCAGAATGGGGGCATTCAGGGGAGGAAACCAAAGGAACTGGTGCAGTACATGGAGACTCCTGAGGTCAAAGTTCTGTTACTAAACCTGGCTGGAAAGATCACCATGAAACAACAGAGCAGTGAAAATGTTGATTTAGTTGGACGAAGCCAAGGCTGACCAAAGGCCTTTCTGTGCTGCTGTCCCTGGGCTCGCAGCCAGGCAGATCGGTCACTGGGGCAGACACAAAGCACGGCATCATTTCTCAGGCCAGGACACAGCACATGATGCTGGAGCCAGCAGCCTTGTCAGCATCCAGCCTGGCTACCTGGTGGCACCCAGGAATCCCAGAGGCAAACACGGGCATGCAATGTGGTCACAGAATTCCTCTCATAAGACAGACTCCTGGGATGTGGGGCTGGGAAAACCCTAGCATTGCTGTGGTCAGCTTCCCTTTCCTGCACAAGTATGGCCATGGCAGCAGTAGGGTTTCAGTCCTGGTGAGTCGGTTAGACTGAATTCTGCATGAAATAGGAAGCTTTCCTGTGTGTACACAGTGAAGCCCACAGCAGCTACTATAAGACAGTAATAGTTCTGACCTTCTCTGTTCAGTTTAACAATATCTGTTTATACTCAGTATATACTACGATAAAGACTATGTATCAGATAGTGATAAAGACTATGATAAAGTACAGTCCTTGCTGGATTTACAGTGCTCAGCATGACTGAATGCATGCCTTCTTAGATCTCCCAAACTCAGCAGATAAGAGAGCTAAGCTTTCACTGGGATACTGGCTGAAGCAGAAATGCGTAAAGTGATTAAAAGCGTATTATTGTTTGAAAATCAATACAGACTGTAAAATAAGAGCCAGAAGAGAGGTTGATAATACGATAGGTCTGAATCAGCAAGATACGTAGAAAGTGCATCCACCTAACAAGTTTACCAGAGAACATAAAAAAAAATAATCAATAACTAGAGCATTAAGGACAGATTTACAGGAAATTGCAGGAGAACCATCCGCTTTGGTACCACAAAACACTGAGCACAGCAGTGAGACAGCTGTCTAAATTCAATATGCTCTGGAGTGATCTTTAGATTCACCATCTCCTTGCAAGTAATCCATTGCCATCGTTAGGCTGCTGTGGGCAAGTGCTGAGTGCAGGATAAGCCAGGCTTTGAACCTGGGGTGTCCCACAGGTGCTGCAGCACTCTCTATGTGAATGCTAAGTGGGAGCCCCGAGCTATTTCCCATCTGCCAGATGCAAACCTGCTTCCAATCACTGCAGGACAATTGGCAAGCTTATTCCTTTGCTTACACTTTGCATCATATACCTGCTTACTCTTTCACAGCTGCACAAGTGGATTCTTCAAAGTGATAAAGAATTACTCTTTTGGTAAATTCTCCCATTTTAGTATCATAACTACAGCAGAACTGAAGTTCTCTGCACAATACTGCTATAACAGATTGTCCTGCAGCCATTGCTCTGCAGGGGGATCAATGGAGAGCAGGTGAAGCTTTGTCAGAGCTGCCTCTTTTGCTTTGAACCTCGTGGTAGAGAGGATAGAGAGGATGTCAGTGTTCATTACCCTCCCAATATAGCTGGAACACCAGACTGGTGATAATTAGCTCTTACAGGAAGGAGTGACTCTGCTACAAGGAGGTTTTCAGGCCTCAGGAAAAACATTTCTAGATTGAAAATAGTAACTATTGCTAGCTCAAAAACTCTAAGCAAACAAGTCCTTGAGGTATGCATTTATAGAACTACAGTGATGTTACATAGCAATGCTTGGCTGCATTAGCCCTATATTGAGTATTGCTGAGTATTGTTTTTGCATTTATTTTTCCATCATCCAAAAGTGTGCAGTTGAGATGACAATGAGTTTGTTCACATTGAATCTTTACCAGCAGCTGGAAAATATATCTGTGATTTCATCCAGGATCTTTCTGCTCATATGGCACCTTTAGAACACCAGGAGCTGGGAGGCAGGGTATACTGGCTGTTAAAAGAAGTCTGAAATTTTAGTGGGAGCTGATTTGTTCATGCTCAGTTTTCTTGGGTTTTCTCCTCTCCATTTTGCAAGAGCAGTATAATTCAACAGTTTGGGTGCTTGAGTGCTGCTTCCTCCTTAACGTATTAGCTATGCTGTGGCTTGTTGACAGATACAGGATAGGATCCTGAAGCCAAATACATCATCACATCAGCACTTTCGCATACTTTTCAGTGGAGGCAGGACTGAGCCAGGGAAGAGCCCCCTTCTGTTTTGCCTACCTAAACACCACAGCCACTGAAATGCTGCTCTTAAAATGATGGTTGTTCTTCCTTCTATCCCTTTGTTCCACGTGGTGCGGCCAGTCAAACAGTCCTGACACACGGCTCCATGAATGCCAGCATGGTGCAGAGAGATGAAATGTGCACAAGGCTTATGACAGATACTGAGTTTCACAAGCTGTCTGCTGTGTGCTTTGGCACGCTCCGAGGCAGCATGTCCACGGCGCAGCACGTCCTTCTGTGAGCTGAGATGGCACCACCTCCCATGGACAGAGCCAGGCTGAATTGCTGTGTGCTGGCAGTGTTCGTGCGTGCTGGTAGTGCTGGGGAAATGATGAATGCAGTGATGCCATTGTAAGGAGCGAGCTGCATTCCCACGGCTCCTGCAGCAACAGTAGGATCCATATTGGTTGAGAGGAGGAGGAAAGTCATAGCTGGAAAAAGAGTTGGATTTGACCTCTGAGTCTGGGAGGTTCTGGTGGGCTTGTCAGGACGACCAGAAGGGTTTTCTGAACTTACATGCGGGTATTTTTAAAGATAACTTCAAAGCAGTAGGGCAGGCAGCAGGTTTCAATGGCTACATTTTGACTGCTATCTTGGCTTGCATGAGCGCTATGTTTCAAATACTGAGAGCAGTCCTTTGGTGCTCACCATTACTTAAAATGCTTCAGGATAGCCCTGCACAGCTGGTGAGAAGAGCACCTAGAGCAGGCAGGTGACAAGCCTTTACTCTGTAATGGGATGTTGTAGCAGCAGCACGCTGCTTGGTGTGGTTTTCGAGTGGGAAGTGACTGCAGGAGGTGTGGGTCATGAAAGAAAACAATGCTGCTATGGCAAAGAAGACTTTAAACCACAGCAGAGCAGCATCGAAGCAGCCTGGTCAGGTAACAGTCATGCTTCCTTCCTCCTTGCCCTGCCTGCACCGCCATGGGCTCTTCTGAGACAGTGCATGCATCAGTCGTTCCTCACAGATGCGAAACACGAGGAGCAGCAAGGCAGCAAGTGGGATTTCTATATCCATAATAAGGAGGTGTACTGCAGGCGGCCTGGTGCTGCTCCTGTGCTGCCTCTGGCAGGGCCTGGGAGGAGGAGGGAGGAGTGTCTGTCCTGAAGCACAGTGGCCATTTCTCCTCTTCCTGCTCAGGAAAGTACTTTGTTTATCCCAGGGATGTGGCCACCCAGAGAAGTCAAATCTCATGCTGTTCTTTCAACTGCTTTGAAAAAATGACCTAAGACTGTGTCCTTCTGTGTTTGTTTCCTGACAATATGCAGACACTGCTGGCATTCAGGGCAACTACTGTCAGAGGTGAAGGCCTTATTCTTGTTTAAGGCATGCACCACAGTTCATTCATTGCATACCAACAGCCCTAGCAAATAAGTCAGAATGAGCACTCTATCATAGACCTTTACTGGGGAAGTTTTTCTTTCTCTGCATCCATCTTACTCATTGCAAATTTTCTGTCATGCAGCCTAGAGCATCTTCCTCACCTTGGTTTTGTCCCTCTCAGACCCAGCTCATTGCCCTCATGCTCTGCAATTTTCGTAGTTTGAAACACAGCCAGTTGCTCCCTACCTGTAACTCCTAACCCGTTATAATCTACTTCAAACCCACCACTCTTTTCTGTATAAAATTTTCTGTGCAGAACCAACACGTAAACTCTTTGCTCTACAACACTCAAGCAGTGTTGCTTACTTTGCATCGTACAATGACTGCATCAATAATCTTTTTTGACTGACTAAAATGTTACTAGCCAGTGCTGAGCCTATGAAAAAGAACAGCTTTGCTTCTGATCAGATCACTTCTGGGAGAACATAAAGAGTTCTTTTACCACAACCCAGATCCTTCACATTCTCTTGTTGCACCCCAGGCTCTGAGATCTGGTGGTAAAAGCAATGCAGCACAGCAAACGTGTGCTGGTCAGCAAGTAAAGCATTGTTCTTCAAAAGACCATTGGAAAGCCAGGTGTGCTGCAGGGTATGCTGGCATGTGACTGCGCATGTCGCTCATCCCAACGAGCTACAGATTGTAAGTCAACCAGTGAAGAGAATTCAGTATTTATATGCATTAATAGAGACAGGGAAGGCTTGTTGTCTATAAATAAGATGCTGTGATTCACTCCTCCATAAATAGAATCAATTAATTCATGAGAGCCATTCTGATACAATTTTACAACAGGATTGAAAACCATCTCTATTGATCTCTTCAAATCGATTGTGCTGTTCAACACCAATTGGTACAAAGCATCATTTGGTCATCTTTATGACTCTCCTACATCGGTGCACTCGTAATGTCATTCTGTATCATTTCACATCTGCTGAATTGAGCTAATATCCCATCTGCCTCAGTGATAATGTTATGAGCTCAAACTCAGATTATGATAATGAACAACCCACTCATTTCTGATCAGAGAGCTAGCTGAGGGATTAGATTATTTTTTAAAGCTTACAAAGGTTCATTCTCTACTAAACATCGGGTTTTGCAGAAAGAAAAGTAGCTCTTCGCTTCAGGAAAAATCATTTTTTGGCACTGCAGAATTTGCTTACAGGGTTCCATGTCGCACTGCCTTCCACTTGCTGTAGAAGAGCAGACAGAAATGGCTGGGAAGTCTTTTTGCTTCCACGGGCATCTGCCCATCTAAGCGCTCAGCACTCAGAAGATCTTGCTTTTCTCCAAGTCAGTCATATAAAATCCTAAGAAAATGAGCATCTTCTGTGGGTCCGTCACAAGGATGAATGCATCCCTCCAAAGACAGTCCAACATCTCCTCAGATTTGGAAGTTTCTTCATATTATCTGCTGGAGGAATGGACTCTCAACACATCAGATACAAACGTGAAGATGTTTTTAATCCCTCCCATCGTCTGCCTTGTGGCAGGTGTCCTCGTCATTCCTTCCATCTTGTTTGTGATCTTCTCTAGGTTCAACATCCGCCAGGAGACAAGGTACATGCTGCTGGGGAACGCTCTGCTGTGCGACCTGCTCTACCTTTTGCTCTACACCCTGTCAGCTGCTCTCAGTGCAGCACGTGTAGTTCTCCCAAAGGAAGCCTGCATTCTCCAGCTGTTTTCACTGGCCGTGGCTTACTGTGGAGGATTGTTCACAGCTGCTGCGATGGTTTTGGACACGTACATAGCTATTCTGTTTCCTCTGCGCTACACTGCTATTCTGCCATCTTCGCGAGCAAGGAAAGTGATTGCATTGCTATGGGTCTGTTCTGGGGCTTTCCCTGGGGTTTTGTTCCTGGTGCTATCCAGCACTCACAGCTTTGTGCCCTGCGTCCTGGAGATGTGCGCCATCCCGGTCATAATATTGCTAACTCTGAGCGGGACCAACACAGTGAAACTCAGTTTCTGGATGTCTGCTATGGCTATCTTTCTCTTCCTGTCCCTAATATTCTGCTGCTATGGTGTTCTTTATTTTAAAACCAGGCGATCAGGTATATGGGAGAGCATCTGCTCCAGAGCCAGCGTGACATTCTTAATGCACAACACTGTGTTCTTCTTTTATTTCTCTCCACTCCTGGTTCTGTTTGTGGAATCATTCTTGTACGTTAACATTGTCATTGGACTGCAGACATCAATTTGGATCTCCCTGACGATCTGTAACGTCCTGATGATTCTGCCTAAAGTTTTGTTCCCCTTTCTGTACGGGCTTCGGTACAGAGAGATCTCAGCATCTCTCAGATCCCTTGTCAGAATTAAGCCTCTTCACCTGATGTCACCTGCTCCATTGCCTCCATCCTGAGGCAGCACAGCAGACAGCCGCATCCTTGCCTCATCAGTGGGTAAGCCTGGTGGCAATCACTCAGCTTCTGTCAGAAGGCCACAGGTCTTTCATCACATCACAGCTGGGATTGCAGCAGATGCTGCCCCGTGAAGTTCCAACCTTCGTTCTGGTGTTGGAGGAGATAGTGAGCCAAAGTCATTTCCACCCACCTGCGGCAGATGCCCTTCTGGAAAATAGAAAATGAAAAACTAGATGGTGTGAAGCAGAGGAGTGCAAAGCAAAGGGGGTAGCAAGAGCTCTTGACATGAGCAAGATCCTTAAACAAGTGTGCTGGGAGCAGAACCACTGCTTTTTTCCCTGACAGATACTCTTGCAAGGTTGGTAACTGACATCCTATTCTATAAAACATTTGAAGGAAGGTGCCTCTGCAGACCGCAGCTCCGTGCTGCACCGCATGCCCTGTGTTATCCTGTGTCTGCCTTACGGTCTCTGCCTGACCGTCTGCCAAACAACGTGCTCCCATGGAGCTGGGCTCCTGGGCTGCCTCAGGGGGCAACGAGGGGCACTGGGTGGCCGCCTCATTAGCTGAAGCAGCTGCCTGTGGAGTTGCAGGCTAAAAATATCCCTCCAAAGAGAAGTGATGTTGTTTTCAGTCTAACCGAGATTACCCCAGAGATCTGTTTTGTAGCGTGTTCTGCAAACTGCTATGTCAGCACAGCTGAGGGGAGATACATTCTGTTGTGGAGGTGGGAATGTGCAGGGACGTGGTGGGGCTGTTCTGTGAAGGGACCTCCTTGTGTGAGAGCATCTTGAAGCTGAAGTTGTTGCAAGTGAATAAACCATCTTGCATGTTTGTTTCACTCATGGCTCTGTGCTTCCCGTGTGTTTACCTGAAGGAAAGTTAAATCGCTGAGTAACCACTTTGTTTTCCGGAAGAAAAAAACTCTCTTCTCAATCGTGTTCAGTACAAAAGTAGGACCTCACAGCTGCTTTGATGTTCCACCTGGATGAAGGTACTGCAGACACTGTCCCACACCAGCTGTGTCTGTATAAGGACTTTGGTTGCAGTCTATGAGGAGGGTCTCCCATAACACAGGTAAGGATGGTAACAACACCTGTGTGCTTGGCCAGGTGCATTCAGAACATGATCAGGGCTGGAAGGCGCGAGGATGCACCCTCCAAGGCTCAGTCCTGGGCCACATTGCTACACTTCTGCCTGGTGGCAAGAGCGCCAATAACATACAGGATGTTCTCCGTGGAATATCCTTTCAAGCTTTATTGCTGGAAGCTTGCCTATATTGTAAAAGTTCAGACTAAGTAGTGAAGAAACTTATGTTAATAGCATGGAGCAAGGTAGGGCCATAGCTGACTTGGTGTAGCTGCAGGTTAGCAATGTTCAATCTTCCTGCTAACCTCTGTTAATCACAAAGCTAACCTCCAGGACAGACTCAGGCCAACTTGCAATGCCAGTTCTGTACCGCTGTCCCATGGGTGTATTTAGAGGCAGCTGGAAGTCTGGCATCACACAGAAGAACACAGAATGCAGGAGGAAGTGAACTGGTGATAATAGCAACTTAATGTACGTACCAAGCCTGTATATGGTGATATATCATAAAGACCAAGCAATAAAATGCTGCTCTGTGGAAATGTCCCTTTGAGAAAGATTGATACAGTCACCTTGTACACCTCCCTGGACTTGTTCCCTGGAATGGGGGTTTGCCTAGAATAATTAGCTGAGCTGCAATTAATTGGGTTGAACAGCAATCCAGACAAGGCATCCCCATGGAGAGCCAATGCTATCTTCTTAATGCTTCTGAATGTAGTTTGACACTGGACAGACAGGGCTTCCTAAGTAAGTGACAACCTATATATTAGCTCTTACGTGGGCTGCTGCCGTGCTGTTTGGTGCAGAAGCAGTATGTTACTGCATGCACGAGAGGAGCACGTGGTGCACCAAACCATCTGGGACTTCCCACAGCTGCCTGCACAGACCTGAGGGGGTCACAAGGGCAGGGTCACCAGCACGACGTTCCTATAATTCTTCATTCTCATAAATGTCTTCAGTTTCATCTTAAATATAGTAAGGCTTCCCCACTTGCAGTGATCAGCAGCCTTGTAAGGATGTCTCCAGAGAGCTCTGGGAGTTCAGGTGGAGGCTATTTACCACGGCCCTGCCGTTGACCTCCCTGAGGTCATCAAAGTGAACTTCTTGGATGTCAGTCTGTCTGCCCAGCACATTAAATGAAACGGAGAGCAGTCGACTCTAACATGTGATTTGGCAGCTGGGAGCAGTAACCCCTGTACAAATTGCAGTAGCACAAGTGCTGCACCTCAAGATGTATGCTGGACTCTAAGGTGTACCCCAGATGTATCCTCAGTTCATTCTTCTCTGCTTTTCTCATGCTGATGTCATCACTAAGCTCACCACTGCCATCCCTCTCCCAGCTGGGTTCACAGCCCACAAGCTGAGCTGGGAGATGGGAGCTGAGAGATGGAAGCTGGGAGCTGGGCAGTACTGGTGGAAAGGTCCATCTGTGATTCATGTGTGATCATTCCCCTGGGAGGTAGGTATGTGTGATAGTGGGGGAAAGCCAGTGACAGGAAAAGGAAATTGCAGGGTTGCTTGAAACTAGGGCTCTGCTGTGTGCAGCTCTGCCCTGTCTCTGGGGGCACAGCACTGCAGCCCTGGCAGTTTTTCCACAAACCTTGTGATTTTGGAATCTTCGTGAAACCACTGGTGCTGAATGCTTTTGTTTTGCCAGTAGTCCTTTGGATTGCGACATGAGAGAGGTGCAATCTGCATGGAAGGAACAAATCTGAAGGACAAAAAACCACAACCCTGAGCTGCTACGAAGGCATCAGAGCTTGCAGCAGAGCCTGGTGCACTGCAGGAGGAGGAGGCCTGGTGCTGGGCATCAAGGGTGCCTGCAGCCATGTAAATGACACCAGGGGCTCGGTTCTGTCTCTGCTAAGGAGAGCAACAGATTGTGCATTCTGAAGTGATTCTTCTCAAGCAAAAAAATACATGCCTTGCTGCTGGTATTGCAGGGTGAAAATCAGTAAGCCTGGGCAGGCCAGACTGGTCCACCTCGTGAAAACACACTGCAGTGGTTTATGTAAGGGACATTTATGTAAGGGACATTTCCTCATGTCTCTGGGAGGCAGAGCTGGATGGGACAGCCTGGAACAGTGGAATCATGAGAAGTGCGGCCCCTGCAGAGTGAAGGGCGTGAGGGAAGAGGATCAAGGACAACAGAGCTGCAGATGGAAGGTCTGTGGGAAGAATTAGAACACAAAAATGTCAGTCTGAGCTAGGATTACAGGAGTGATCTTTGAGGCATGGGGTACACTGAGGCAGGATTTCTATCAGGCTTTGTGGGGAAGGACACCTCTGGGGGCACCCACTGCCACAGCTGTCACACAGTGCAGCCCTGTGCAGCTCTGGGCCCCTGCACAGCCTGAGAGCTCTGCACCTGGGGTGCAGAAAACCCCTACTTTTGTCTCACACCAATATGAGAGGTTCTGTTTTTAGTATTGTATTTGGAACTACATGATCCTTGGGGTCCCTTCCAACCCGGGTGATTCTGTGATTCTGTGATATTGTATCAGGCAAAAGGAGAGACAGCAGAGAGAAGGAGAGAGGCTGGAGGGAGTCAGCACTCTCTTCTTGCACAGATTTGTTTTGTGCAGTGTTTTCTGTTTTTGATTTAATGGTGAGTTGCTCTTTCCAGCAGCTGGGCAGGGGAGGAGGGACTAGAATATGTTCCCAGCCTTTGGCCAAGAGTTTCCCAGAGTGTCCCAGGCATGACCTCTTCCGTGTTTATTTTCCCTTCTCTACAACTGACCCAGATGCCGAGACTTGAGCCTCCAACCCTGCTGGCATGTTGCACATTTGCCCCTTTTGGTACAGCATGTGACGGTCCCGGGGATCAGGCCGGCTGTAGTACCGAGAACTGTTTTTCTTTCCAGCAGGCTGTTCTGTCTGCTGGCGTTCCAGGAAGCCCAAATCCAATAGAAAAAGCCTGGTGGAGCACTGCCATCCAGCGGGGACGGAGCGGGGCTGGGGCAGATCAGGACACGTTTATGTGCAGCAGCAGGGAGGAGAGCCCCGCGGACACAGCGGCAGCCAGCCCGGAATAGAACAGAAGGGAAGCCAACTTTTGGTCTGCTTTATTAGAAAACAACCACAGTGAATGTTCAGTGGAACAAGATTAGAGTTCATTTATATTTGCAGCCGGTCTTTTCGTTGGGACTGACAGCAAAACTTGCAAATTGAGATGGAATTTTTTCATCACACAGAGCTGAAAATCTAACAAAGCGTCTTCAAGCAAGCAAACAAACAAACCGGTTTTTAACTTAAGCTAATGTCCCAATCACTGAGAAAAAGCACAGCTTTGGAGGAAACAACATTAATAAAGCTTTAATTCCAAAAGTATCTTCTCTTTTTCACTAGTAGGTGCTGCAAGTCCAACTGATCACAATAAATAGCTGAACACACTTCAGGAAAGGCTGAGCCACTTCAGGCAGATCCAGCAGGGAGCTGAGTTTCCCACCTACCTATCACATGTCTTTGTCTGACCTGAGCTACAGTCTCGGCAGGAGAAAACTACAGCTGGTGCCTTTTTTGACTGGAGGGGAGGAATTAAGATAATTTAAGGACGTGCTGTACAGAGAAAACACAAGGGCTGAGCATATATACAGATACTCCCCAGGTGACGCTAGCAGCAGCACCACCGTCCATCGCTACCTGCACAGCATCCCTGCAGACTGTGCCATGGGGCACGGAGGTATGGAGTTCCTGTGCAGTTTCCTGCAGTCAGACAGAAACTGCCCCAGGCACAATCCTGCGGATGTGTGTGTAGGACTTCCTGAGGGTAACACTCCCATGGTGAGACACTCCCCGCGGCAGGACGCACTCTTCTGTCAGCTTCTGGGTCTCAGGGTCCCAGCACAGCACTGTCGCAATCACTTCGTTCTTTTCATCTCGGCCGCCGGTGATGAACAGCTTGTTGTTGCAAGGCGAGATCCCACAGCTGGCCCTCTCGTGGGTGAACTGAGTCACGAGGCACCACGTATCTTCCTGGGGGCTGTACGAGTAGAGAGCTTTCATCGCCCCACCTGCAGAGGAAGTGGAGATCAGCCTTCAACAAAGCTTCTAACAGAACAATCTGCTTCAGCAAGGCTCCTTGATGGCTTCTGTAAGAATGACTTATGACCCAAAGTCAAAAAAAAACCAAGGTCACGGGATGCTTATTGTTTTGAAAGCCAGAGCCACAGAAAGTCTCTTATTGTTCACAGGGAATTTAAGGCCAGAACAGGCCGCTGTGGTCACGCAGCATAGCACAGTGCACCCAGGGATGGACCTTGCTCATACCTGCTGCTTCAGCAGAAGACACAAGTTTAGGAAAACACAGATTTGTTCAAAAGGTCAGCCCACGAAAGCCGATCTCTATGTGCTAAGCTGTCACAAATAGAAGTGGGCACGTGAGTTCTGCACTAACTTCTCTAACTGCGGTTCCCACCTTGCCATTAAAGCACTCTCTGCCTGAATGTAGCTGTTTTCAAAAGCCCTGTTCTTCTTTAAGAGTTTGTAAACTGAACTTTTAATCTTCTTATGGATAAGCTAAGCAGAGTGACCTTCATTTTTTCCATGTTCCCCAAATCTGCAGTCATTCTTGAAACTGTGCACTTTGTCTAGTTTTGCAAGGTCCTTTTCATTTCAAAAATGGTCAATGCCTCAGTACCCAAGAAAGGCTCTGGAAATGTATTTCCTCCTGAGAGTACTAACAACTAAGTGGTTCTTTACTATGAGGATGCTGAGGTGCTGGAACAGGCTGCCCAGAGAGGCTGCCCCATCCCTATAGGTGTTCAAGGCCAGTTTGGATGGAGCCTGGGCAGCCTGGTCTAGTACTATATATGGAGGTTGGAGGTCCTGCCTGTGGCAGAGGGATGAAGCTTGATGATCCCTGAGGTCCCTTCCAACCCAAGCCATTCTATGATTCTATGATTCTGTCTGAGATCTGCAGGGACTGAATGTGTTTTCTACAGCATCTGTATCAATCAAGTAGGGCCAAGGAAATCTTGAAACCTTGATTTTCTTGATGAGTTGCTACATAGCCTGGGATTCTACCTGTGGCCAAAGTGAGCACTTAACTATGGTAGTTGTACTAAAAGTTGCTTTTAATAACGCTTGTCCAGTGCTTAAGGGACAGTCAAGCTACTGTAAGGTGACACAGACAATCACAGCAGCCTAAATCATACACTGTCGGTGAGAGTGACTCATTTGGCTGTGGATAACTCATCAGCCTGTGTAATTTCATTTCTTTAGACGCCATAACCAGAGGCTTTTTTTTAATCTTTTAAAGCTCAGATTCAATCCAAATGTAACTGCATTTGTTTCTCACATAAGAACACAGTAGTCTTACAGGTGGATGTTCTTGTCTGAAAGACTGCATGACTTTATCAGGAGCATCATGCCAAACTAGATCAAGAGTTGTAACATCTTGCCCCTAAGTCAGACAGTACCAGCTGGAGATGTACACAGGCTCCCTGCTCCACAGTTCAGCTCGCCACCAGTAAACTCCTGTTCTCTCTTTGCCTTTTGTTCTAGTAGCTGACAGAATCAGCCCCAGGCATGATGTCTTTGGGTAGCAATGGCTCTGCCCATTTCCCTGCATAAATCCTGCATGCAGTGGCTGCATAACGCTGGGGAGCAGAGGAGAATGTGAGGTAGCCCACAAGTTCATGCCCTTGCCACTGTGCACCCACTTTTGGGTATCTTTAAGTTTTCTTTACCACTGTGCACCCACTTTTGGGTATCTTTAAGTTTTCTTTAAGCCTTCCAAGATACCTGTAAGAGGGAGGCTGACTTTGTGACTTATCACCACTCTTGCTAAGTGTATGGATTCCCATCCTCGCAGGCTTAGTGGAATCACAGAATCACCCAGAATCACAGATCACAGAATCACCCGGGTTGGAAGGGACCCCAAGGATCATGTAGTTAAAAAGAAAACAGGAAAGGAAAGAGTTATCTGAGTGTTTAATTATATTCCACAGAGTTTGTGGTAAAGCTAACAGGGAGAAACAAGCCCTGGTGTGTCTGGACAAGAAGGAACATCAGTGCTTCACCTACCCACAACATAAATGTGATCACGGAAACTTGCAGCATTGATACATTTGGCTTCAACCGGCATGGGAGCCCTCAGGCTCCACGTGTTGGCTGCAGGGTCGTAGCACTGTGTCTTGTCTGTCGCCAGCTTCCCGTTGGGCCCTCCTCCAATCACATAGAGCTTCTTCCTGTAGCTCGCTGCTGCAAAGGAGCTGACATTCACCATCAGGGGAGCGGCCTGTAAAACATCCTCTGTAACCATTCTGATTTCAGGCAGTCGGGCTGGTACCTGCAGGGTGGGAGTCTGCTCTATTTTATGTCAGACATCGCTTCTGAGGCCATCAGGGGTACAGAGCATGGTACATGTCCAAGGACAAGAGAGAAGTGTTTCTTTTTTTTTTCCTTCAAGACTGTAAACCTCTTAATAAAAAGATGCCGTGTTCAAAAGCTGGAATTAAAATTACATTGTTGGCAATTCAAAAGCTAGGAAATGTCAGACATGGCTCTGACCTCTTTTACATGTTTATGTGTGTTGAAAAATAAAGCGCAGGAAACTCATTCATAGTGATTCTTCTACTCGTAGCCATGATTGTTAGATTCCTCTGCAATGTTCTGTGTCATCTGAAAACTGAGGTTTCTATCTGCCATTGTGGTGCCTAATCTCATTAATTTCATGGATTAATACTGTCTAATACTCTCAGCATTTGAAGCAGTTAGCAGAACTGCTTTTTTCCATCCTGTTTACCTTGAAATCTGTTCTTCTACCCTGACTGTGCAACCTACTGCAAATACAGTGTACATGTTGGTGTACACATTTTGTTGTACATATCAGAGCAGCAGTTTTCAGCCCATGCTCTGGTTCACATATGCTCTTACTTGGCACTTTATGGACTACTGGCTCTAAAAGCCAACAAAGGAAAGTCAGGCGTCAGGTGTCTCGCATAATTTGGCTGACAATCCTATGTCTTCCAGTTTCTGCAGGACATGCATTTAGAGAGAGAAAATACCTGGGCTGCTCACAGACCAGAAGTACTTACTTAAAAAGAACTGTATGAGATCCTGTCTTCATTTTTGTGATTTAACATCATAATATTTTCTTACTCAAATGTGCCAAGTAAAACGATGCAGGGTCTCACCTCTGACCAGCAGTTGTGAAAGGGGTCGTATGCCTCCATGCTGTTGATTCTCTGCATGCCATCAAAGCCCCCGATGACGTACACTTTGCCACCCAGCACGGCCATCTTGTGCCTCCATCGCCCGATGTTCAGGTACTCGATTTGTATCCACTTGTTGATGGAGGCATTGTATTTCCAGACATCGTGCTGCGTTTCTTTGCCACCTGCAGTGTATATGGCATGAGTAAGTATGACACCATAGCCTGTAGTTCTACAAAATTTCCAATATATCTAACTTGTGACCGGGCTTGCTCACAACACAGAAGAAACCACTGGTGCTTATTGTCAGCTCCTTCAGTTTACCTGTAATAGTGGCCTGGCCCCGTTAAACAAGAAGAGTATTTCAGCATTTAGTTTACTTGCTGGTGAAGGAAATATTGAACAATTTCTGCAGCAAACATTCAGTAAATGTAGATCACTGTTTCTCACATCAAACCACAGCCTTTTTTTTGCCACTTCAGCACATTCACTGAGTGAGTGTGCACGCAGAGCACAGCAGTACAAGGCAAACCTCTGAGCAGGCTTTGCAGAATGCTGGCAGTCAACAGACAGACATGCCTTAAGTAAGATGGGAGGGTGAGCAGCCAGTGGGACCAGTGCCTAGAAGGCAGGTCTGCTCTGGAATCTGCCTCTGCACAGGGCAGATGGAGCCAGCCAGGCTGGTGCTGCGTGAGGTATAAAAAGAGCTGACCGGGAGCTCGTAGCTGACAGCAGTCCTGATTGGCACGTTGCGAGTGCTGCTACTCAGTCCTGGAGCTGCCAGTCCAGAATCTCATTTTTCTATGTCTTTCCAGTTTCTTTCTCTACTGATTTGAGTTTGCTTCACACTTAGACAGTGAAGGTCAGAACTGGTCCCTGTAAACTCATTCCAGAGCTGACTTACAAGAAAATCTTTCCTTGTTCTGAAGCAAAGTGTAATGTTTTAGCCAGTACTTTTGTTTGCATGTCATTCATGGTGGAGATGGAATACGAATGGACGTAGCTAAGCCTGAAACCCTCTGCACAGACGGAGTGGCCAACTGCTTGTCATCTGCAACCTGATTAAACACTGGCTTTGCTGGTGCATGTACTGAAAAGGGAATTCATATTCCATTGAGAAAGTGTCTGCCCTTGTTGGTATTCTGTACCATAGCCAGATCACTGCAAATTGATGGAGCTCATCTCTGGGCCAAATAGCAGATTGAATAGGAGATAATTAGCATGCTAGAAAGAGCTGTTTGTAATGCTTTTGTCTAAGTGCTTTTCATATGTGTGTGTTGAATTTTATTTGCACTGAAATGGCTGAAGTGGCAGAAGGACCTGAACACAGCCTTCAGGGCTGCAGTGGGGCTGAGAGGCCGCAGGTGTTTTCCCCTCGCTCTCCCTTGCAGTCCCCATGGCCAGGCTTTGTGCCTCCCACTGCAGGCTGAGAGCTCAGCTAGGAGCTGGGCCCACACATCATGGGGTGGGGAGAGAGTTCTGAGAGAACTGGAGGGCTGTTTCGTTTCTGTTCTTTCTCTAGACCACGGTTCTTTCTAATTTCAGGAAAAATCAGAAATGCATTAGTAAAAGCAGCAGAATGATGAGCCATAATGGTGGCATTTTTAGTTGCACTTGTATTTCTATCCATCCAGTCAAAGCAATTCTGCTGTTTGGGGAAACAGTGATCTGGAATCAATGTGGTACAAAGCGCTTTCCTGTTGTTCGGAAGTTAACAGAGCAGAGGAGATTCCAAACTATAGCAAGATGCTGAGAGAAATGGGCATGTGGTGTGGGAGACCAGTCAGGAAAGATGCAGGCCAATGTCAAAAAGAACTAGAAAGTCACAGGAGCTACAAGTAAAAAAATAGAGTTGAAGGGCACACCAGGTGTTTATTAGGGAATGAACCATGAAACATTTGGATTAGCTGGAAGCAAACTACTAATGTCTGTGGACCATTCAGCCCTTTATTTGGGTGGCAAGAGTGAAAAGCAGAGAGAAGAAAGACCAGAGGGAATGGAGGTAGGAGTCAAAGGTGTGAAATGATGCAGGGAAGGAAGAAGAAGGAAAATGCAATGGAAGACATTTGAATGAAGACAAATTATACATCCCCTTCCCTTTTCTCACATGATTTCTACTCTCCTGTTTTCAGTAAGAGTAGAATCTGGCGGATGATATTGCAGGAAATTCTTCCTACCCATGGAGGCACTGTTCTGTGTCATGGTCGTAAGGTGACAGTAATTACTGTCTTATTTTGCTGTCTCTTTTCTTCTTTAAAGTGGAAGGAGGCCATCAGATCTGTTTTGGACAGAACAGCAATGCCAGCTGTTGGACTGTAACACTAGCAAGCTTGAGTTTAAAGCTCCTAATTGTCAAGGTGAAATCTCTGCAGCTCCAAGATTCACCTTCTACATGGAGCTCAATTGTATTTGTGTGGGCAGGTAAATATACCTGCTGAAGCTCTCAGGAAACCTGCAGATGTTATGTTCAGGACATGTTTGTCCTGATACACGTTGTGCGTCTGGACCACTAAGTTTCCTCTGGCTCTGATGGTTACAGTGCCTTTGACAGATGGGCATTTGCAGAGTCCTGTCTGATGTGCTGTTGCAGGGCTCCTGAAAGTGCGTATTTCAGGTAGCAGCCAAATAGTGGTGACGCTTCCCTGCAGGTTGTTGAGTGATTCTTGCTGTGTTAGTCAAACTCTGGCAGGTTATTGCTTATGCAGGCAGAGCTGCAAGTAGACAAATTATAAGTCCATATACATGCCCTCGCAGCTCAGAAAGCCAACCGTATCCTGGGCTGCACCATAAGAAGTATGGCCAGCAGGTCAGGGAGGTGGTCCTGCCCCTCTGCTCCGTGCTGTGAGGCCTCACCTGGAGCACTGCGTCCAGATGTGGAGTCCTCACCACAGGAGAGACATGGAGCTGTTGGAGCACGTCCAGAGGAGGGCCACAGAAATGATGCCAGGGATGGAACAGCTCTCCTACAGGACAGGCTGAGAGAGCTGGGGCTGAGCAGATGGAGAAGAGAAGGCAGGGGGAGAGCTGAGGGCAGCCTGTCAGTATCTAAAGGGGAGCGACAGGAAAGAAGGGGACAGACTCTTCAGTGGGGTCTGTGATGATAGAACAAGGGAAAATGGCTTCAAGCTTAAAGGGATTTAGGTTAGATATAAGAAAAAGTCTTTTACAGTGCAGGAATGAGGCACCGGCACAGGCTGCCCAGAGATGTGATGGATACCCATCCATGGAGACTTTCAAGGCCAGGCTGGGCAACCTGATCCAGCTGTGGTGTCCCTGTGCAGTGCAGGGCAGTTGGACTACGTGGCCTTTAAAGGTCCCTTCCAGCTCAAAGGATCCTGTGATTCTATGATTGAATGAAGAAGATGCTGGAGCAAGTATTCTTCATTTTATGTTTGCTAAACAGTGCTCAGAGGCCTTTCTGTGATTACAGTGCTGCACACAAGAAGCCATGCATACAGAAGAACGTTGTTTGAAGAGAAACTTTTGCCTAAACTCCTGCCAGGGCCAGGCAGTGTCCTCACGTGTCCAGCACTTCTCTGGAGCCCACCAAAAGCCGAAGCATTGGGAATGCCTGCAGTGCTCAGTTCTTAGGAAGCAGCTATGAGCATGCTCTCAACGAAAGCTGAAACTAATCATGAGAACCATGTGTGCCCCTCAGCCATTCCCCATATCGTGTTCCTTACCCGATATGTAGACTTCATTTTTTAGCGTAATGCATGCAAACTCCACCCATTTTTTATTCTCATTCTCCGTCTCCTGCTCTGTGATTGGTAATTTTGCTACTTCCAGGCGGCTTCGCCTCAGCGGATCCAGGCAAGTCACTTCTGCTACAAATTTCTCATCTTTAGTACAGCCCCCTATGATCATAAACACCTCAGACTGGAACTCGTGCATCCTGGGCTTGGTTCTCTCTGTAATAATCTAAATGCAAGCAAGACAGAGTGAGTATGCAGGGCACTGACACCTACAGTTACAGAAAGGTCTGGCGACCTATTTTTTGATTACGTATCTTGCAAATCACAGCTGAGTTACGATCTGCTGAAACAATTATCACATGCTCTATAAGTTAGAAGCCTAGAAAGCAGCCTGGAAGCATTGCAGTAGAGGTTGTGTGGATCCTTTTGGATCCCAGCCTCCCTAGGAGCTCCCAGGCTGGCACCAAGAGCCATCAAAAGGAGGGCACAGTGAGAGGCTGGGTGTGTGTGGGCAGCTGAAGAGCACATGTTTTGTTGGGGCTAGCAGAGGGAGAGTAAGGTGGAAGGGCCACAGGGTTTATGCCTGCCTTGGGGAGTCTGGAGAGAGCAAGACTGTAATTAGTGCTAGCAGATATTATTTGTCCTGAAGACTTATGTTGAGGTGTCAAAACAATAACAATCCTCTATTGTGGTTTCCTTTTATTTGTTTCTTTGTTTGTAAGCTTTAACTGAAAGCCAAAGCTAGAATACTTAAAGCCAGTATGAGACTCTGAAATGTAGTTAGCTCTGATTTACTGCCTGTTGGCTCATTGCATCAACTGAGGACACTGGATAAAGTCACTTCCTAGGTAGAGGTTCACCAGGAGCAAAGAATGCAGGGGGTGCTTGGAAGTTTCTGCCCTGCGTGAAAGGGAATACTTGCAGGCAAGTGCAAATGAGTGCATTACTGTGACCCAAGGCATGCCAGCCCTGTGCTGAATGACAGAAGAAACAACCTTTATTTCCTTCAATTATTCATCATATAAGAAATGTGGTCTAGATGGTAACAGGAATGCATGAAGTTGTTTCTCTGCTTCTGCTGTCCCAGGACATCTGCCAATTTGTGGACTCTCAAAGTGTGCTGGGAGAGCTCTGCACCCCCTGCAGTAACCCTACTTGTCCAAAGAAGCAGAATGGCTTCTCTCCAGGTTAAATGCTATTGCAGCAGGCAGCCTGCTTACAGTTTTAAACTATTTTTAATATGCTTCTATAAACTGACATAGTTTATTTCTATTTTAAAAGATTGTTTACGCAGATGCCATGTTTTTTATTTTCCCTATGTTTAACAAATCATTAGGTAAGGTTTTTTCATCATCTGGTCGCAGAACTTGCTGGCTTTCAGACTCTGTTTTTGTCTGTCTCTTCTGTCAGGGCCGCCTCTGACGGCTGCCTTTTGAAGGCGAGTGCAATGAGTGTGCAGCCCTGAGCAACACTCCCTTCATTTGTCCTGCACCAACCTGGGGAATGAGGCCAGCCTGCAGGCTGTGGGGCAAGCCTTCCTTGTGAAGCTCCACCAGAGCGGCTGCTGCTGCCCCAGGTGGCCGGGACCTGACCCATCCAGCCACCAGCACAGAGCTGATCGTCCTCCCCTCCAGTGACTCACATCCACGGTCAGCTATGGATCCTCAGCACATTCCTGAGGCCTCCCACCTTCCCCTGCCTCCCTGACCCTGGAGGCACCTACCTGTCCTCACGCACTCCTGCACCTTTGCTCCTGTTAGGAAATCTGACCTCCAGCTGCTCTCCCCTCTCACCCACATGTAGGGTCGGGAGATGTGACTGATAGCTAATTTTCCAGGTGAGGAACTGGAGATCCACTGCAGCCTGACTCAAGCAGGCAGGACAGGCCCTGACCAGGTGCCCAGATAAGCCTTTCTTTTTGGGCACAGAGACCCAGAAGATGAGGAGGATAGGCATATCTGGGGAGAGGTCATCTTCTTCCCTGGAAGCTCTTTCTGAAAGATATTTCTCCACAGACTGTGATAGAGTTTAGTGTAGAAATTATTTGTCCTTGCTTGGGCTTGAACTACTACCTAAGACCATGAGGTGTGGGGAGTAATGCAATTTGCTTTGCCTTTTTACTGGGGAAGTCATCCAAGGTCTCTGTTTAGCTGCTCAGGTCTGTGTATGAGGATTTGAGCCCACACGTTCATAAACAGGAAGCTGGGAGCTTTGATTTTAAAACACTCTACTAAAAGCTTCCCTGCTTTCTAAATCAGCAGGATAACTGGTGAAGCCAACCTTGACACTAATTAGCGGCACCTCTGTGTGAATACCTCTTTTTTGGCCTCAAGGCAGTGCTCCTTCCCTGTGGGATTTTTGAGCAGAGGTGTTAAGGAGGAGAGAAAAGCTTCCATTTTTACTCACCTCATTGCCTGACAGATGGTACATTCTTGCTTCCTGGAGCAAAGGAAAGACATCCGGACACTGTCTAATGAGCTGATCGGCTTCAACAGTCTCTACGAAATACCAAGGGTCCAACAGGGGCAGACGGACATTCTCCAGCACGCTTGGCAAGAGAGGAAACCTTTCCGACTCCTTGTAACGGACCCAGTTCATGACGGTTTCAAACACCTGGGCTTCCTCCGTGACGTAGAGATCATCGCTCTTCAGCGTGCTGCAGAGAACATCAGCCGGGAGCTCCAGGAACTCCTCGTAGCTCAGGACCTGGGTGAAGTTCTGGATGATGTAGTTTTGCACCTGTTGCTTCAGGCTGTGCAGGGAGTGGGCATCAGCCAGCCTCAGGATGCCAACGCAGTTGTCTGGCTGAAGGGCTTCGGTGAGAAAACTGGCACAAGCGTCTACCATGCGCAGGAACTGTGGGCAGAAAAAAAGGCCACGAATATCACAGAGTGGTTCTTTGTATGACAAAACACAGGAGAGCTTATAAGCTCGGGGTCAGCCCAAGTGAGCCAGGAGCTGGGAGAGACAAGAAATCAGTCACACGAGGACAGGTATCTCCCAGAATGTTGTGATCTGGAAGGCAAGGACTGAAGTTCTGCCCTGCCTGCATGCACAGCTATGCCATCCTGTTCTGGAGATGTGGCAGGAAGAGAAGGACCAGCTGTACATGCTGAACAGTGAAGGCTGTCTTTCTACTGTGTGCTGTGCAGGAGATCTTTGGAGGTCTTAGTGATCTTTGTTGTCCTTCACAAAACATGTGACTTTTGCACACAATCTTCATCAAAGAATTTCTCATGTTTATGTTAGTAGGACATCACAACTACTGCCATTAACCTCCTTTGCCCAACAGCAGCCCCGTCAATCTCCCTCAACCTGTTCCTGGACCACAGATATCTCTGGTCCCAGATCCTGGACCACAGGTATCTGCGGGGCATCTGCACGAGCTACAATGTGATCTGGGTTGCTGGTGATTACTCAGAGAAGAAATCATAGAATCACCAACCACCAAGGTTGGAAAAGACCTCTAAGATCATTCAGTCCAACCATCCACCTATCATTAATATTTCCCCACTAAACCATGTCCCATTTCTTGAACACAAATGATAGGTTACAATACTTTGTGCTGGGCTTTTCTTCTCGTCTGTGATTTGAGATGTAGTAGGACGTAAGTGCTTTGTATCAGTTGTCACTGAGTGATGCAGTACTGACATACTGAAAGATGGGCCAGAACTGATGCTGTGCATTTTTGTCCATGCCTTTTGGGTCCTTCTTCCAGTCAATGAAGCAAGCAGCTCATTTTAACTTGTTCTGTCCCAGAGCGGAAAGCTGCATAACAGTAATTTAGGGGCAAAGAGGAATTGAAACAAATAGAAGACATTTTTTAACATGATAGTATTTAGATTTGTCTCATTAGTTACAACAGGATCTTTTAGACACCTTGGTTTTGTGCTGACACTTTTAGCAGATCGCAGGCGCTGGGTACAAACTACCTGGTTCCTGTTTTACATTGAGATGCGGTCAGGAGTTTAGAGCAGCACAACAGCCTGGTGCACCAAGCTACACGTGGCCTCAGGACGCACAGCCTGTGACATCAATCTGCCAGCAGCATGCTGCGGGGCCACGCTGCCTCAAGGCTCACACTGCGACCACGCTGCGCATCTCCTGAGGGCCTGAAAGGACTTTGCCAGCAGCAGCAGTGCCCAGGGCAGTTACATATTAGCCCTATCAAAGTTGGTGGCACTGAAGTACCAGGTGGGATATGCCATGGTCACACACGTAGCCATTCGCAGCCTGAACGCTGAGCGCGGCGCAGCGCTCTCCACAGCTGCACGCACACTTGCTCAGAAGAAGCCCACAGCAGCGCTGGCGGTGTAACGGCCGTGCGGTGCCGGGCTGCCCCTGCGCAGCCGAATGCGGAACCGCGAGGCGTGGGTGTGAGAAGCAGGGCTGCAAGGCTGAGCCACAGAGCGGCCGCCCGCAGCTCGGCACGCCAGCACTTCCCCGCTCCGCTGCTCCTCACCCTGCTGCCTGGCTCCCACCGCTGCCTTCGGCTACGGGCAAAACTCCCTCAAACTCCCCAGACCTTGCTGGGCACGCCGCCGTCAGCCCCATAAGGGCAGGTGAGACGGGAGGAAGACGCCACAG
This sequence comes from Lagopus muta, assembly GCF_023343835.1. Lineage (NCBI taxonomy): Eukaryota > Metazoa > Chordata > Aves > Galliformes > Phasianidae > Lagopus > Lagopus muta. Next base: position 22,427,999 of record NC_064441.1, read on the forward strand.
GTCTCTGCTTCCCCTGCTCCCGTTGTCCTTCAGGCAGTCTTTCCTTTCTGTGAGGATCCCTCCTCATGCCGCCCTGGGCATTTTGAACGTTCTGCTCCCTGTGAACATCCTCCCTAGTAGTTGGGTCCTTCTCATACCCCTTCAGATTCATGCTCCTAGTGGCTAGAGGCACCCTGTTTGCTTGCTCAGCCCCCACTCGGCCTTCTCTCTGAATATAATAAAGCCTTTTTCCCCCACTGCGAGTCCCTGCTTGTCCCAGCTTTGACCCAAGCCACGCTCTGCAAATTATTTACTTTCTGGTCCTCAGTCAAATCGGAGAGGTTGGAGAGTGGTGCTGCCAAAAATTGTTGCTGGTTGGATGAAAAAAAAAAAAAGTACTGTTTGGAAATTGGTTTTTTCACATCGTTGAGTGGAAAGGAAAAAAGTGCCGCAAGAAAAATATTACGACAAATTAAAGCATTCATCTTTTTAGCTGTAAATACATTGAAATCAAACATTAGTCTCTTTCAAATGTTTCTTTTTGCTCTTCAGCGTGCGTAGCAGAGGCAAACTGGCAGAATGCTCACAGTTACTAAATCTTTTTTACACAAAACATATCTTCAGCCAAAAACCTCACCCGTGTATAATGTGAGGCTTTCAGGCCTTATAAATCTTGAGGGTGTCCAAGACAGCTGCAGCAAAGCTTGGGATCACTGCTTCTCATAGAACATTCCTAGTTTTCTAGGTTTTTGCATGTTACTATTGCTCATGGCACCCTCCTGACCTTACCAATACTCTCGCAGCGTTTGACAGTTTTCCTTAAAGCACCAGCTATGGAAATCAAGTTGAATCTGAATTTTCATGAAAAGTAGGGAAAAGAAAGGAAAAAAACCTAAGTTCATGCTCTTGATGGTTTCAGGGAAAAAAAAGCCTGAGGAAAAAAGCTTCAGAAGAAAACAAACAAAAAATCTCAGGAACGTGCCCTGAAAATTAACCCAGAGCAACCTTTGAGTGCTCTCTGTTGCAGTACTGGTCTGCTGAAAACATCAGCAAGCTGCACACAGCCCCAAGCACCTTCCCCGAGCAACCCCGTGGTCAGGGGCAACTTCCCTGCTCTCCCCACAGCACCAGCTGCCCCCACCACAAGGCACCAGGCTGGTGTCACAGCAACACATGACACGTTCGTTAAGGTTCAGGAATCTTCAGTTCATGGTGAACTGTGGTGCTTGGGGAGTCAGGTGCTCCTCACCTCCCTGGACACACACACACACGCACACACCAGCACTTGGCAGGTTATGCTGGTTGCAGTTTGTTAGGGATTTGCAGCTCAGTACCAGGACCTGCAATTTGCTAGAGCTCACAGGTGATTTAAAGGACACGTGAATACTTGATGGACCAAAGGCTGAGTAACGCTGCTCAGTCTGAGTGCCTCAGTCGTGACTAAATCAGGACTCCTGCGAAGGCAGGTGCAGGCTGTGCGGTGAGCCTCCATCTCCAGGCGGGGGGAGGCAGAGATGAAGTTACTGTCCTGCTGGGCAGGCACTGGTGCGGCAGGGCTGTCACATGCTGCCCAGGGCCTGCAGCCCGGCAGGAGCTCTGGGAGACAGAGCCTTGCTGTTTGCCTGTTGGTACAGCACAGAGTGCAGAAGCATTCCAGCCCATGGCTGCCACGGCCAATTTTTACTGCAGCGTAAATACAAACAAAGCCAAGTGCCCCTGGAACCCATGAAATCAAAGTATGCAGTACTATAACCAGGGTAGAGCAGACTGTAGCTGGACCCGTGGGTTTGAGCTATCTATACCTGAAAGAGGCTGGCTGCTTCCAAAACTTTCTGCACATTTTGCTTTGTGATGAGCATCTTGCTGGTGTAAGTGTAGTCCAAAAGTATATTCATGGTTTCTGCGTCGACTCCTTTAAGTATAATCTTCTCTTCATATTTCTCTCTCAGATCGTTGCAGAACATGGCCCTGAAAAGAAAGATGTTTATCTTTTATTGCATCCCAGCCAGGATGAGACATTCTGAAAACATTTGGTTATATAGATTTCAAAACAAAATACTTGGATTGCCTCATATTTTATGCAATTAACCCTCTAGCAAAGTAATAAGGAGTAATATGCTTTTGTTGTTTTCATGCCTCTTTACTCAGCTGATAAGGAAGACACTTAGAAATGATACCTCAGAGCTGGACTTGCAGCAGACCTGGAACTCTGTAGCAACAGAAGGCAGCCCTGAGAAGTCAGTGCTTCTGTGCTTCAGAGCTGCAGGCTGCTACTTAGACTGAGCCCTGAGGCTCCAAAATGGCTTTGATCCCACTGGTACCAAGGATGGGCCAGGAGAGAATGTGTTTTCCTCTGCTAAGTCCTGGTAAGACTATAGAGTTAGTGCCACTGGCCAGAGGAGTGTCTGGGTAACCAGGAGTGGAGCTGCTGTTAACATAAACATGCAGTGTTTTCACCTTACTGGTATACTCTCCTTTTGGTGGATGATACCGTATTTGAAAAGCAACAGTCACACATAACTTTGGTGCTGGTCGAGTTTTTCATGTTGGATATGAAAAATAAATTTCTCTAAGAGCTATTTTAATGCTCTTTCACTGTGGTAGATGCAAGACAAACACCGTCTGCATTTTCAGACCACAGTTACAAGTATTTCATACAACGCTTTTGATTTTATGTAGAAGGTTGATCAGTCTGGCCTTGATTACTGCGTTTGAGGTGAGAATTCATGTCACTCAGAGTCTGGCACAACAGAATAGAAGCACGAGTCCACTTATGCCTGCACTGATGAAAAACGTGCAGCTCTAATGTGTCATTAGGGGTTCTCTGCTGTGTACACCAAGCCCTTCTTTATTAGTCACATAAAATGTTGACAAGCCATTGCAACCTGGGAAGTGCCTAGGGGTCAAAATGCTTCTTGGAAAAGACAGCAAGAAAGCTGTCAGATTGACGCAGCTCACAGGAGTAAAGATGTTCACAGGTTTTCTTGCAAAGCAGGCAGAGTTATTGGCAAATGGGTGGAAGGTATCAGCTGCTCCTTGCTCTGATTGCTGCCTGCTCCTTGTCTCAGCGGAGGATTTATAGCCAGAGAGCTTAGATTAGCTTCCTGGTGTGTAAGGCTGCATTTCAGGAAAAAGTCCTAACTTTCAAGCAGGAAAATTGGGCAGAGAAGTCATAGAAAATAGCGCTCATCTGAAGTTCTCCTCGTCCTTTCACTCATCTCAGCTCATGAGAGGGTTTTTGAGCACTGCTCTGCTCCAGCTGCTGCTGCCCTAGAAATCAGTGCATTCAAAAGGCATAGAGATGCCTTCTGAATGCTCCTTAATCTCAGCGGGCAAATGGTGGATTGTCCTTCGCTTCTCTCACTGCCGATGATGCTGTTGGTTGTGGATAAGCCAGGGGCACGCAGGCAGGTGGCCATCTGAAAAAAGCAGTGCCCACTTCTCCACAGGACTGAGATTTTGACGCGAAGTGAGGTTTGCACAAAACCGCTGTTTCAGTTGCACGGAATTGATAGGTGCCGAGTGCTCCATCTGAGTGAGAAATAGGCTGCTGTAGGGTGCAGGTGTTGTCTGCTCTTGTTCCTTTTCTCTCTTACACTGCTGGTTCCAGTCTTGTATTGAATCTTCCCTGTCTGGAGGAGAGGCAAACTTTCTCTTCCATCCCGCAGAGCGGGAGCGTTCTACAGCACTCGGATAGCCAGCATCCATCGGGACAGCTGGCTGCTGTATCCTGCTCTGCTTCTGATGGCCTTCTCTGGGGCTCTAAGCCCTGCAGATATGCCCACCAATTCTGTTGTCTGTTTCTTTGTTTCCTGTCCCTGTGTAATTCTAAACTAAACCTTTGAACCAACATTTATTTTAATAAATGCACTTCTGAAGTGAGGGGCCCAGGGCCAAAATATGGATGCCTAAATGTGTGTGAGTTAACAAAAATCAGGGAGAAATCTCAATGAAACAAATGCAGTTTGTGAAGCACTTTTTCAGTACCCACCCACGCTGGAGTGCTTGTGCTCAGGAATATGAACCTGACTTCAAACAACCATGCTGGAGTTTGAGGATGCTCTGGAAAATACTGGCTCACTCCTCTCCCTGTTCTCCCACCACCTCAGGCAATGCAGTGAGGGACTGCTGCTCCACCTTGACCTCTGCTCTTGTACCTTCATGTGGGAGGAGGGAGAACATTAATTCCACTTTGGCCACAGGTGCAGGACATGTCAGAAGCACTGGGCTATCTACTCTCAAGCAGATGCTGAAGGAAAGGCATGGAGTCATAGCTTTGTTAAGCTGTGCTTACAGCAGCTGCCATGAACTGGTTGTGCTTCCAGGTGTCAGGAAGGGCCTTGGAGGCCCTGCAATCACAGAATCATAGAATGATGGAATGGTTTGTGTCGGAAGGGGCCTTTAAGATCACATAGTTTCACCCCCCTGCTACAGGCAGGGACACCTCCCAGTAGCCCAGGTTGCTCACATTGCATGGCATTTGCTTACAGGAATGGCGTGGTTGAAAAATTTCTTCCAGCCCCTGTAGCTCCTGGTGAGTGATGGCAAGATGAAATAAGTAGAACTAGCAAAGCTCAGCTCCCTGCAGACTTATGTCTTCCTTTCCTCCCTCGCAGGAACCTCACCTTCCCTCCCCAGACCCCGTGCTCTGTCTCATTGCTGCTCTCACACACTCCCCATCTCTCAGGACACAGCTCCATGTGTCTCCACGTCTGGCCCAGTACAGCAGTGCATGCTTTGGCTCCCTCAGGGCAGCTGAGGCAGTGGGGCCCTGCTCCCAGCCCCTCTCCTCTTCCCAGCTGCCCATTTCCTTCAGACTTGTGGGCACTCCACAGTTTTGAGGTTTCTGCCTTTCTGCCAAGCTCAACTGAAACTAACCCAAAGAGTTTGGGCATCTCTGCTTGTAGCTGCGTATTTTCACATAAACTATCTCTGTAGTATAGCTGCAGGAGTAATCCCCATCTCTGTATATTCAACATCTCTGCAGTAAGACAATAAAACCAGAACTGTGCTTTCAGGCACTGCCTGCAAAGCTTACAAAACCCAGGAAAATTAGTTTTCTACTTATGTCACAAGTGGTCACAGGTTCTTTTTTTCTCATGTTTCCTCTGTAGCTATTCAGTCATCTGACCACTTCAGCAGTAAAAAAAGAAAGAAAAAAATCCCAGCCATGCAAATGTGATTGTCTAAACGATAGCGGAAAATCTGTGTTAAAACCAATACCAAGTTCCTCTATGTGTCTACAATTTGTCCTTGCTGGCCTGTAGTCTCAGATACCCACTGTAGTGCTGAAAGAATGCAAAATTCAAGATGGGAGTGAAATGGTAAGTTGCTTTCAAGTTGGTTATTCCTGTTACAGTTGATTTTCAGTAACCCTAGGAGAAATGAAAACTTCCTTCTCTTTCCTCCTCAATGATTTTATGCAATATATATTTTTACCACAGAACGGTAATGAGAACAATGATCAAATTGTGCAAATCCACTCCTATCCCAAGAAAAATATCCTGTGATCCAATTGAATCTTCCTCTTTGCTTGGATCCCAAAGGAATAACACAAGGGGCTCCGGATACTTGGTTAAAAATCCACTTCCCACTTGCTGGCTGCCCATTCTCCTTCTCTCTGCATGCCCCCAGCAGGTTTGTTGGGTGCTGGTAACAGAACTCTGGAGAATCCACAGCTTTGCACCTGCCTTATTTAAGTCTTTGACTTGAAAAAGAGCTGAAAGTATCAGGAGTCACAGACTCACCGCAAAGTTGCAGAGTTTACCACCCACTTTACTCTCCTTGGAGATCTATGGCTCAAGACTAAGACGCAACTTGAGTTCCTCGGTTTGTTTCTTAGCGTGCCTTACCTGAAATAATTGCTGGCTGCAGCAAGGACCACTCTGTGACAGGAGAATTCCCTGCTATCCACACACAGGATGACATCCGTAAGGGAATTTTCAAGCCGAAGGTTCTCCAGGCCATTCTGGAGCACCAGAGAGAGCCCCGTGTCATCAAACTTGATCTTTTCACCACTGGAGACCTCCACCAGCTCCCCCATTTTTGTCGAGCACTCATTGTCCAAGGAGAACTCAGCGTCCTCAGAGCTCTTCTCCAGCGTGTCCCCCATGTTCTGGCCAGCACCGTCTCATTCTGTTGGTGCCTCGATCTAAAAGAGTTCCTAAGCCTCAGACGAGTCACACTGCAGAAGTTGGGCGGATTTCCTGTCCAGAGCTCCTCTCCGCTTATCTGTAGCTGTCACACACACATAACAGGAAGCCTTGCACTTTCTCATCCTGTTAACACAAACAAAGACTTTTTTTTTTAACTTTTTTTTTTTTTTTTCCTGGTGAATTTCAGGCAGCATCAACGTGTTTAGAAAGGAGTTAAGATGCCTCTGTGTGTGAGAAGATTGCAAGTGAGAGGAAGGGCTGCTTCCCACCCCTGGCCAGCCCTGCTCTGTTACCCAGACCTGCTGGCCCCAGCGATAGGCACACTGCAGGCCAGCTGGGCTGCAGAGGGGAACAGGCCGTTCTTTTAACATTCTTTTTCCAGGTACATTACTATTAATCGCAGTGCTGGTACTTTGGGGTATTTTTTTTTAATAATAATTTAGTAACACATATATTCACAAGCTTTCTAGATAACCTTCTGTCCGTCATGACATGCTAGATGACAAACGTGGAAAAGCTCTTCTTTCCATCTCAGGATGTTTTGCAATGCTATGACTTCTACAGAGGCTGAGTTGGGTCTCTGTGTGCTTTGCCTAGCAGAGAATCCGGCCCATAAGCACGAGCTGACACACAATCAGCATGGAGCCTGCTGAAATAACCGGGCAAAAGCCCTGGCAAGTCTGGGAGGCTCTCATGCTGGGGGTACAGAATGAGTCCCCCAGAGGGCTGAGCTCCTGGCAGTGAGAGCGCCAACAGACCCTGCTTTTGTGACACTGATTTCTAGGAACCCTGGTTTGGTGAGTCCTCGGATTTTAACTGTGTTTGTTTCCTCTTCTGTCTCCCAGTTTGTTGACATGAACTAACAGGGTTAAGGGAAGCTTGACTTTAGAAAAGGGAGGTGAAAGCAGCCTTCAGAGAGAGCTGGACTCAGTCAGGTTTCGTATGGGATAAGAAGATCAAGAGGAAGGAAAGAGAGAAGTCTCCCTCCTACCTTCCCCTACCTCCGTGTAGTGGGCTTTTTTTCTATTTTGTGCAATCTGTGTACAGCTTTGGCTTTTTTCCTTCCCAACTGATGTCAATGCATTCCTGCTGCCCTTTGTGCTAGCTTCTGGTGATGAACACCTTCTATTTTAAGCCAGTCCAAAATCTCCACCAAATATCGCTCCAGGAATACAATCAGACCTCTGAAAAATATCGGGTGTGGTTTTGAAATGGCAATATTTTAATCCTGTCTTGGGCTAGGTTCTCTTTGTTTATCATCATGACTTTTGACCTTAGGAAATTCACCTTATCGGGCCATTCTCTGGTGGTGAGAAGCTTTGTATTTTCTTTATCTGTTTAAGTGAAAGCTGAGATTCAGCAGTGATCACTCAGCTCCCATTGCTAAAAGCAAAGAATTAGAAGTTGCAGAAGTTGAAGACTGTTGGCTGTGAGTGCTGGGAACGGAAACCCCACAGTAAGTAGGTTGGCTGGTAGCTGTGGCCATGTCTGCATGCTGCTCAGTCACTGCTCGCTAGGAAGGACTGTGGCAGCTTAAGCAAGTGCTGGCTAGTACTAGCACTGATCGCTATCTGCAGCCTGTCTCCTTCTGTGCTGTCAACCAAGTGATGTATTTTTAACCCTTAGAATCCAGTTTCTTTTCCTGCCAAGCACCTCTTCTGCTGTCTTTTTCTCTTTGCTTATATAGGGCTGCCTAGTGTTTAGAGAATCCCTTGCTTGGGGATTAATCTACAAGTGCAGTAGCTAGTTTCATTATTTGGACACGCACCAGCGCAGCGCTGAGGTGGACGTTGTTTTTGCAAAGGGAACACAACATCAGGGAGTTGCTTGCTGAGCTGCCCTGTCTCAAGACTGCAGCAGCAACACATTCTTCAGTTCTAGGGCAAATCCACTTTGTTACTTTTTGGTAGCAGCTTCCAAAAAACATTCTTCCTTTTGGCCTTCAGAAACTTGTTCTGGCTGCACTGCTACTGTTTTCATTAAATAATTACTTGCTAGCTAAATGAACTAATGATGTGGTGAGAGCTGAAGGCTTGTCTGTTCTTGAGGTGTTTGTTTATTGTCTTTAGTCTCCGCATATTGGATTGACCTGTGCTGCTTCTGTTCCAGCCCGAGGTAACAGGTTGGGTTACTGCTACTTAATGCGCATTCACCACTTCTTTCACACAGTAAGCTTACAGAGCTAACATCACAGATCACTGTATGTCTCTCTGTTCTGTATGTTTGGCCAGAAGTGTGCAGAGGCTGCTTAGGACCCCCCTCGATCTTCTTAACTTTGCGCACTCTGTTGTCAATAGATCGTGCCTCTTGCTTAAATGTTGACCTGCAGCCAGCACCAGATTGTGTTCAGCTGTCTGTTCCTGAAAGCAGCATCTCATCTCTGTGGCATTTTGGTACTGTGCAGCTGGATTACACCAGTGTATCTGCACAAACTAGCCCAGGATCCTGGTTCCTGTCTTGGAAAGTGAAAGATGCAAGGAGTCCTTGGGAAGAGGCATTTCATTAAGGATGGACATGGGGTCATGATTAAGAAGAGGGCCAGAAGAAGTCGCAGCAAGGACATCTCCCACCAAGGGATCAAGAACCAAGAGCTGAGGCACCTCTAAAACAAAGACATGGAGAAACAGATCCCTGACTGTTCTTGTTACTTGTTTTGCTTCTTTTCTGTTTGAACAGAGCCCTGATGAGACTCATGAGTCCAAGAGGAACCAGGAAAGGAAAATGGGAGTGTGCAGCTGCCTCAAGGAGGAGGCCAGATGAGGACAGACAGGAGGTTTTCCAGGATGAGAAAGAAGACATGGAGACAACTTGGTATTGCACTAGGATCTGGAAATTTCATGCATATTACAGAACAGCACTGTTGCAGGTATTTGTGACCCACGACCCCGTAGCTGGTGCTGACAACTTGTTCTTATCCTTCTCCTGTGATACTGCTAAAATCACCACCGGAGCTGCCCTAACTCTCAGAGCCCAATCCCCCCAGCAACATACTGACAGCTATACCTTCAGATATACTTCTTGATGCTTGTAGGAGGGAGCACTCATTTCTCTGAGATTGCCTGTTTCCAGGTACCAGCATCCAAAAGGAAAAGGATACAGCAGCAGAAGAGGAAGTTTGAGAGTTCTACCTGAAGTCTCAACACTGCAATCACTTCCACTGTGCTACCTGATGCTGCAGAAAAAAGAAGACCCTGCTGGGAGCACACAGCCACTGGCAATACTGACTGCTTAATGCAGACGGTCCCTGTGCGTGGAAGCAGATCTGAGGACTGCACACATATCGGGGCTCATCAAATCAGGACCCATTTTCTTGTGCAGTGCAAAGTAAGATCACTGAGGCCTGAGATAACCTTGCCAACCCTGGGAAGTTTCTAGATTCCTTGTCTATGTGTTCATTACCTCAGTATTAATGTTCACTAGCTTAAAATAGCATGTCCTTATTTTAGCTGCAGGGAAACTTGATTTTTGTTTTTGAAAATACATTCAGAAATTGATATCCCAGTATTCTACAAACTGCAAGCTGGCATCTTTGTATCATCACAGTCTTCTCTTCTGCACCAGTGTCACCTTCCATTTCAAAACCCACTCCTTGAGCTTTCTCACATCCCTACTTCTGGGCAGGTGCGGTTTGTTCAGAGTTAGCAAATCAGCCTTAATTTTGGGTCATTGGCCTGCCCAACAGGAGGTCAAAAGCATCTCCTATTTCAAGTTTATCGCAATGTTATTCTGCTAGCACTGCATTTATTATATTTCCAACTTCTGCTCTCAGGCTGGTTTTGCTGGGATGTTCCTGCAATAACAGCTGTCCCCATTTAGTGTTTTCTTAGGTACCATATGGTAGATATGCCTTGTGCTAAGGCTGACTCCAAACTGAGCTTTTACCTTGTGTGGAAGAGACGTGCCAGCAGATCAAAGAGTAAATACTAGTTTATATGGGTGTAGTAGCCGAAGTCTGGCTGTTGTCCTAATCGTATTGTTCCCCTGTGCTGCTGGCTGTAGAGGTCAGGATGGTTAACCCTCACGTGTCAATGGCCAGTTAAACTTGAGAAGTCTTTTATCCCCTTCTCACAGGCTTTTGAGGGAGTGGTGGAAGGAGGCTACTGTATAAATAAAGTGCTTATTCTACTTGAAGAAGTTGAATTGCAGTCTGGGGGTGCACTACGGCCACTCCCAAAGCTGCAGGCACAACAAGCTGAGGCATCACTTAACACTGCATTTTAAGACCTCATAGCCCAAGATGAGATGCACCCAAATGAAACTGGAAGGACTGGAGACTAGGGATGGAGCGAAAGGCAAGACTCATAAGAAATGCAGTAGGTCTGAGGTTGCTAGCGAGTGCCACAACCATCCTTCCCCATTCACAGTAGTCTTTTCCTTCTCTCTGGAAGAAGGACCTTCTTTCCTCAACAAGTAGCTTAGACTACTGCAGGTTTGCAGGTTTTTAATGAGAACAGGCAAGAGCTTCCTCTTTTCACTCTCAGTCTCTGAAACAGAATTGCAGCTGTTATTTCCAGTCCCTGTAGTTTCTCTTGAAAAAGAAGTGTCCCATTTGCTTACAACTTAGTCCTGTATTTATCTCAAAAATGTTCTGCCGGTGTTACTCACAAAGAGGTTTTGTCATCAGCATCAGACTCCCTCGTGCTTTATTTTATGTAAGTAGCAAGATGCTTGGGACACTTGCCTAGTGCTGCCTGCTATGCTGCCCATTGGAATTTAAGAGCATCTTCTCTGTGTTATTAGTTAATGGTCATTTGCGCACAAATAATTCTCCCTCTAAGTAAATTACACCTTTGATCCCTGCAAGAGGACCAAAGAAACTGTGGTCACACTAGAAGAAGTAGAAGCCTGCTGTCTTTAGTGCTATTTTGATCTTGTATTTCTTGATGCTTTCCATCTGCTGCTGCAGACAGGCCCTGATGTCCAAAGTGCCGAGGTAAGAACCGGCCCCCAAACAAAGTGTTACAGCTTGTTAAGAACGCATCCACCTAAGGAGCATTTGAAATGAAGGAGAGCAGTCCCGCATAGGAAGGGCTGGGAAATGAAGGAAACTGCCATTTATAGTGAATTATATGGAGCTCTGTGTTACACTGTGTGCTTGATGCTATAATGGGCAGGAAGGACATCGGTGGGACCGAAACTTCAGTTCTTGGATCCATTCAGACAATATGTTAAGCGGCCCTGTGAAATGGTGACAGCACGGTCAGAAAGCAAGGAAAACAAGCCCACTTTCAGGTTTTATTGAAGTGTAAAGCAGTGCTGACTTTTATTTTTCATGAAGGCTTGTCAATCTCAGCCACTTCTGTGCACACATACCTAACTGATGAGCTCACACTGTGAGTGAAGCTCCACAACCGTGACTGAATTTTGCTTTGGGTTTTGGACTGCCCAAAGCTTGGAAACCCTGGCCCCACAGTCAGCATGGTCCTTACCTTCCTTGTGATGGATTTTTGCTGGTTTGTAACATGGATTTCCTCCTCAAGTTGTAAAAACTCTCGGCATGCTATTTGGGAGGGCCTAAAGAGGAAAAGCTAGTGCAGTGATCTGCATGCTCTGCAGGCTCAGAACTGCAGCCTGCCCTTCTGACCACGTCCAGCCCAACCTCGGGCTTCTTCTGCACCCCTGGCAGGGCCAGGAGCATCAGACTGGAATCCCCCATGGACACAAAGCAAAAAACAACGTGCAGGTGAAGCCAAATCTAAACATGATGAAGCCTAATGAGATTTCTTACCACAGGCAACGACAGGGAAAGGGAGCTGCTAGCTGATGAGGGCCAAAAATAAGGATGCAGTTACCAATTATTACTACTGTTGGAACACGAGTGCTTTTCACTGGAGAAACAAAATTTGTGTAATTAATCACTGGGTCTCCTTCTCTGACATAATCACTCTGGCATAATCACTCTGCTGCCTGTTAGCCACCTGCTGAAGGAAGCAGAAATTTGCATACTTTCAGTAAGTAAATATGTAATCTTTTGTCAAAGTCCAACGTAGTGCAGCCCACACGTGCTGTCCTGTACAAGGGCAGAACATACATCTGTCTCATTTCCAGTTATGATGTGCCCCCAGAGCAGTTCTGTTTGGCTTACAGCTGTGGTTTAAACGTTCAGCCTGATGGTGAGGAGAATGGTGAATGCCTGATGAACTCTCATATTCATATAAAAATATCAATTATAATGTTCTGCATCACTGTTACAGCAGCTGAAGCTTCATGCTCATTTTGGGTTTGTTTTTTGTTGTTTTTTTTTTCATCAGGATGTCCTCATTGTCTCTTCTGCAAGAAATCTCAGCTTATGTGATATTGTTCTTTAGGTTGCTGGGCAGCTTTCAGCACCAGTTACACATGGAGGGCTCTCAGCCTTAGCTGTGCACGGTGTAAGCAGAGCTCAGGAGCATGGCTGTGCCTTGCTTCACTGCTTCCTGCTGCCTGCACAGGGATTGAGGTGTTGGGTTGCTAGCAAAGTAGCCGAGGGATGGAAAAATTACCACTCTGAGCACAAGTTACGTTATGGAAATGCACATCTTCCTAATTATTGCCAGTAGTAAGAACTGTTACTGCATTTTAATTAATTGAATTATGAATGACCTAAATTTAGAAGCAGTAAAGGTTAATTGTTCGTGTCCTTATGCAAATAAAGACACTGCACAAAGTGCAGTGATGTGAAAAATAAAAAGTGGAAGTGCTGAAGGAGCTGCAGTGTTTCCTGAGGACGGCTGGAAATTATTCAGCTGCCTGCAGAATGGATCTGAAGGCATACACTAGGAGCACATTGGTGGCTAGGTTTTGAAGCTGGTGAGAGCAGTCTTGGCATAACAGAGCTGTGCTTTCTGCCTGTGAGATTCCTAGCAGCAGAATGATCCCAGCACCTGCCCCGCAGCTGGGCATCCTGCTGCTGCACGGTGTGCTTGGAGCAGCACGGCCGGAGCCCCATGGCTGGGCCCCTCTGAGCCAACCCACAGGACGGCTCGTGCAGGCTGAGGAGCACGGTGGCAGCCCGAGGCCTGCAGCCCTGCCGTGCCCCGAGCCTGGCACGCTGCGCTGCTGGCCTGCCAGGAGCCGTGGGGCTGCTGCAAAAGCTCCTCGAGAGCTGTCAAGTCGGGGCTGTGCGATGCATCAGGGCAGCTGTCTGGAATGTAGGGCATTGGGACAGCAGCGCGAGGCTGGGCGAGCAACAACGCTTCAGGTTTGGAAATAGTGACAGGTCCTCGGGCAGGCTGGTGCCGGGCCAGGAGGAGGAGCCGGGCAGAGCTTCGAGCGGCAGGAGCGAGTGGCAGCGGGCGAGGGGCTGCGGGCAGGGCGAGGGGCGGCCGGCTGCCTGGGGCTGCGGAGAACAGGTAACGGAGCGTCTGTCTGCTAATTGTACTGCTTTAGCCTTAGGAATGCTACTGCAGGTTGTTTGTTTGTTTGTCTCTGCCAATCAGTAATTACTTTAAAAAAATGTGATTTTCCCACCAAAAAGAAAACGGACAATTCTCATTATGCGTTTTTCTGTTTCTGTGATTCCTGTCCCAGGGAAAGATGTAGCCAGAGGAACTCATATTCTTGTCAGTGGGCTTCAGTGGTAGAGGAAAGATGGATGTTAGGTTTGTTATAGGAAAAAATACATAAATAGCATGAACATAAGCCTCTAAAGAAATGAGACGTATTTGCCTTTTTATTGCTTCCTGTCTACCGTAACAACTTGTTCCTCATTTAATTTCTCCTCCCCTTTTTAAAACACAAAATAACATCTCCTACATACAAGTGTTAAATCCAGAAGGCTCAGAAGGCATTCATACCACATGTGGTAGTTTACACCTTCCACTCTTCCCTCAAGATTCAGCAGCATGTTGGCCCTGCAACGTGACAGTGTTTATTATTGGCAGCTCCCACCTGACCGATCTGAGTTTTATGGTCATTTCTGTCTAATGATCCTGCTCACAAATAGGTGGGTAGGGAAGGCTTGGGATCAAAGCATAAGCCACAGATTTCACAACATTTTCTTGGCAAAACAAGGTGTTGATTTAGCTGCTGGCTGGAATCTGCAGACCTTCATTAAGGTGTTCTCCTTATGATGACTCTGATAGCATCTTCCCTCCTGTCTCCATGGGAAGCCCTCAGCCCAGCAGCACGGCCTCAGCTGGCACAGCGCTGTGAGCAGGTGGGAGCCATGGCGGAGCGGTACATGGCCGTCTCCTTTAGGGGTATCTCAGGCCCAGCAGCAGCCCTATTTTCAGCCTCAGAACAGGTGCCCAGAGCCTTGTTTACAGAGGACAGGCGAGCAGGCGTTGATCCGGGGGGGATTTCACGTGCTGTTCTGAAGCAGCTGCATCCATACGACAGTTGTTTCCACATCCCCCTGTCCATCCCAGCAGGGCAGCCGCTGCCTTCAGACCGGGCACGTGGGCCTCAAGAATCATGTTTGCTTGAGGCCTGCCTTACCTTCTGCTTCACTGACAGACAAAGCTCTTTGCAGTTACTTGGGCTGAAGAAGGGATTTATTTAACTTGTGAAGTGCCTGAAGGACTCAGAGATGAAATGGTGCCCTGCCTATTAACTGGTCCTGGTACTGGCAAATGGTTTAAAATAGAGTGGCTAAGTGTGGCTGGAGGGCAAAGCTGGAGCTCTGCTGTGTGGTGTCTGCAGCAGCACGGCTCGAGGGAAGGCGTGTGGTGCAGAAATGAGTGCACAAGAACAGCTGGCTGTGGAGGGGGTGCGAGGGCTGCGGTCGGGCCGTGGTGGTCCAGCAGGCACTGCAGCACTGCCATGTGAGCTCGGGCTCTGTGCTGCAGGTACGGCCTCGTGCCTGTGCTTGGTTGGTGGTTATAGGTGCTATCTGTCTGCCTGTTCTGCAACAACAGCCCCTCAGGTCTTGCCCTGTGCGGCTAAAAGGAGCTCAGACAACGCCGTTTCTTTGCTTCTCCCTAAAGGGAAGCTCCAGACAAACCCCAGCAAGTCCCTGTCTTGCCAGGTTAGACATTGTTTTCATGCTCTCTTGGTGCTGTAATGGCTGTAAAAAGGAAATAGTTCAGTGTTTATAGCAGCAGTGATGCAATGCTTGTTCTTTTCAGCTTTGGGATTCCACTCCCATAGCCTTCTCCCAGGCCTGGGAGATGGGAGATACTGGGTGGAAAAAGCAGACACCTGCTTTCTGCATGGGAAGACTGTTCCCATGGGCCTTGTTTTGAGGCTCTTAGAAGGAGTGAGTGGCTGCTGGGAGGAGAGGTAAAGCAGGGCTGTCTGCCTTCACTCCTCATTCCCATAGAACCCCAGCCTGCACGTGGGCTCTCTGATGCCCGTTGCTGCCCGCTGTCCCTGGGCAGACAATTCTCCAGCCCTGCCTGTTCCCAGGTCACAGCCTTCCTCAGGCTGCCCTTGTCAACAGCTGTCCCTCACAGCCAATAATGACCAAAAGAAAACATGTATTTTCTTTTGTCTTTGTGTTCCGTGTGCATTAATCACCTGAGAGCTGTCTGGGCTTTGCTTAATTTTCTGAATACCTGGTAGGGAGCAAAGGCACTCGCACAGCAGCGGAAAATTCTCAGGGCCATGCCGGCACATGGCTTCTTAAAATAGTGAACGCTTTCAGCGGGAGGAATGCGCTGACCCGTTTAGGTGGCATTGCTGAGCTGTGTGTGAGAGCGCCTGGCGATGCTGGGACTCAGACTCAGCACCACCAGAAAAACACAGGGATGCTGCTGGGCGTGCGCTTCTAATTTTAGCTGAGAGCCTTCCTAAGGCTGGCTGGAGACAGCAACATCCCTGACCTCTTCTGAAAATACTGAAATGCCGAACAATCGATTTATACCGCTAAGAAAGTATTAACAGAGCTTTACAGAAATGAGCCATCTTTAATAATTGGCTTCAACCTCCCCGCAGCACGCTGCTGTGCCTGGAGCAGCGGAGGTCCAGCCCTGTGGGTGACCCACACAGCACAGCCTCCTGCCCTCCATCTCTGCTGGTGCCGGCCCTCGGGGCTGGAAGCGCTCGGCTGCATTATGAGCGAGTTATGAAGCCACCGATTGCCCAACCGAGTTTTTAATTATTATTTTCATTTTAAGCGCTCCATTTGCCCTTTTCACACTCGGTACCCTTGCCACGTGCAGTTTAGTTGTAGCTCCTTGGGCCATCCCAGGGCACCTGTTCCTCCCTGCCCACCATTGCCCCTTAATCTCTCCTGTTTCTGAGCTGAGCCGGGCAGGGCCGGCCCAGTCCCAGCGGTCAGAAGGGCACGCCAGGCAGGAGGGTCTATTTTAAGCAAAACATTTGCTTCAGGCCATGTGTTTTTTGGAGCTACATTGTTCCTTAAGCCATATGCTTTTAAGATCTGATGTCGCCTTTGTAATAGGAACTTTAGCTTGTTACTATTTCTGCTTTGGTTAGGGTGGTGCACCTGGACAGGGACGTGGGGGGGGTGGCAGCCTCCGCCCGATTCTGTTTTGCTGCTCATGCGGCCACTGCGTCCCGGCGGCAGGCAGCACTGCTGGATGGGAGCAGTGGAGAGCCTTCAAGGAAGCAGCGACCGGCCGCATCGCTCCTGGCGTCGCACAGGGCCTCGCTCGGTGTCCGATAACGAGCTTAACTTAGCCCCGCACGTCCCTGCCCTCGCCTCACCGCCGGGCACCGCGGCTTCGCGAGAGTTCTTTCGCCGAAGGGCGGAGCAGAAATAGCGCACATCCCGCAAACGGCCGGGCCGCGGGGCGAGGAGCCGGGCGGCTCAGCGGCGCTGCGGAGCACAGCGCGCCTCCGTGCGGGGAGCGGCCGCTCCGAGGGCCGCGCAGCGAGCGCCGCGCCGGACTACAGCTCCCAGCGCCGCCGTCACGTGCCGCGGGTCACGTGCCCGCCCGGCCCCTTTGTTTTGAGCGGCGCTGGCAGCGGCCGGCAGCACCCGAGAGCTCCGCGCCGAGCCGGGCAACGGACGGTGACGCCGCGGCGCGCGAAGATCCCGGCCCGGCCCGGCCCCTGCTCGGCTGCGGGTGGCACCGAAACCCGGAGGGTGAGAACAGTGCAGAGCGGCGGGAGGGCGAACGGCGGGCGGGACCGCGGGGCGGCAGGGAAGCGCGCGGTGGAGCTCCGCCGCCGGGTCCCGCCGGGAGCTTCGTGCCTCCGCTACGCCTGCGGGCGGCGGGGCCGGCCGGCCTCTCGCAGCGGTCCGGGGTCGACCGCCGTTTCGTAACCCCGCGTCTCCCCGCTCCCCTCCGCTCCCCCGGGCGGCGGCGCGTTGGAGCCCGGCGGCGCGGATTGGGCTGCGGGCGGGGGGGCGGAGCCGTGCGGCGCGGGGTGAAGGTGAGCTGGAGGGCGCGCGTGCGCGCGGCGGCCTCGGGACGGGGTGGCGGCGGCGCGCTTGCGCGCAGGGTCGCGCGAGGGTCTGGGGGGCGGCTAAGGGGCCGCTGAGGGGCGCACGGCTCGGCCCCGCGGCGCTCCGGGCTCCGCAGTTACGGCCCCGCGCGGGGACAAAGGGCGGCGGCTCGGCCGTGTAAACAGGAAGGTGGCGGCGTGCGCCGAGAGCGGCCCGCGCTTCCGGGCCTGTTCGTGCTCGCGCTCCCCGCGCGCTCCCCGGCTGCGGGCGCCGCGTGCCCGCACTGGCGCCGCTACGCGCGGTCCGTGCGCGGCCGGCCGCGCTGACCGGGCTGACCTCCCCCGCGCAGGGCGCGCCCGAACGCCGCGCACGTGCTGAAGGGTTTTGTTTGTTTTTATTGTTGCCGCTCGGTTTGGGGTATTTCGGGCCTCAATTAATCGTGAGTCTCACGTCCAAATCAGTTCCTGTTTTTGCCGGGCGATTTTTGAGGGCTCTCCGGCTCGCTATGTGTCACAGCCTTGTTTATTGCCGAATCTTGGTGCTGCTGACGTTTGTAACAAAACACTTCTGCAGTGCCGCTAACTGTACCTCATCAGTCAGCTTTGGATTCTTATTGCTGAGGTATTGCTGTTTATCGGGAGGCTTCCATCGTTCTGACACTCCTATTAAGCCAACGGCAAACGCTCCCTTAAAACAAAAAGCTTTACTTTGCTGTGTCGTGCAGAAGGAAGAAAAGACGCTGTGTTTGGTATTGGTGGAAGGAAAGCTTGTGCCTTTTCCTCCACCCTGCGCTGTGGGTTAGGCGGCCTGCCATCCCTGGGGCTGTGCCGGCCCTGCCTGTGCAGGCGGCTGTGTCCCAGCCGTGCCGAGGGACCGGTGTGGAGGCGATGGGTGTGGGGTGGGAGCTGCCTCCTGTGCAGCAGCACGGCCTCAGTAGCTCCCAGGACTGCACCCTGTGGGAGCATGGTGGTGCCGCTGCTGGGAGCCTCGCTGCTAGCTGGCTGCACGGAGCTGCTGCTGCTCTCCGTCCCTTCTGCACATGGAGCCGCTTAGTTCTGTGAGAAAAGGAAACACTGCCAGCAAGCTGGTAGTTGACAGAGCTGGGGGTGAAAAGGGGCATAATGGTTCAAAGGGTGCTGATGCACTGGAACAGGTTGGCCAAGGAAGTTGTGGGTGCCCCATCCCTGGAGGCATTCAAGGCCAGGCTCTGGGCAGCCTGGTCTGCTGGTTGGTGACCCTGCACGTAGTTGGAACTATGTGGTCACTGTGGTCCTTTTCAACCCAGGCTATTCTGTGATAATGCAGCAGGGGAAGGAGGAGTTGAGTGCAGTGTGAAGCTGTTTGTACAGGAACCTCACTGATACAAGGTGTCATGGCAGAGGTTCTACGGACCTGGTGGCTTTTGGATTAGGGCTTCAGCTAGGGGATGTGTTTGAGGAACCTCTGAGGTGCAGCTGAGCCTCCAGGCAGTGAGGAGGCAGAGGAACTGCCTGTTGATGAGCCAGCTGAACTTGGAGGTGTGTGTGGGAGCATCCGTGTCGGAGGCAGTGTGTTTGAATACATAGTCTCTGTGGCTTGTTTAAGGTCCTTCTTTGCTGCCATTTACTCAGGCAAGCAGTCTGGTGCATTTTGTCCATTTAAGACATACAGAGCAAGGAGTGCAAGAAAAGCATACGTGTGTCTGATGGAGCTCCAATATGACAGTGTCGCAGAGTCATAGAATGGCTTAGGTCGGAAGGGACATTAAAGATCACGTAGTTTAAACCTCTCTGCCATGGGCAGGAACACCTCCCACCAGCTCAGGCTGCCTAGGGCATCCTCTGACCCGGCCCTGAGCACCTCCGGGGATGGGACACACACAAAACTTCTTTGCACAGCAATGCCAGCACATCGGTGCCCTCTGGGTTAGGATGAAATTCTTAACATCTAACCTAAATTTCCCTTTTTTTTTTTTTTTTTTTCCAAAGCCATTTGTCCTTGTCCTGTCACTATTGGGCTGTGTAAGAAGTCAGTCCCCTTTCTGCTCATAAGCTCCCTACAAGTACTGGTGGTGGTCTTACGTAAATATGTGCTTCAGCAAATGTACAGAAGTGACTGGACAGAAATTAAATCTTATAATGAAAGCCGTAATTTCTTCATTGGAGTTTAATTATTTTTTTTTCTTCATTGTGTCTTGTTTGTGACATTACAGTATTTAGCCCCTGGAGTAGGTTTTGCTCTGTGGATGTTTTTTTAGTCTCCCATTTCTTCAAACCGTTGGGACACTGAAAAAAAAATACACAAATTGTTTGGTGACCAATAATTTGGTGCTATTCCTAGTTTCAAGTATAAGGAAGGCAGTGCTTCCTCCAGTGAGCTGTCTTAGCCCAAAGGCCTTATTTTCATTTGTTGGTGATTGCATCATGCAGTATCTTTGTAAGTCTTTAACTCCTCACAGAAGAAAAAGCCCAGCTCTTGTTGAACAGTCGTAGTTTCCTTCCCTCCCTCGCAGTCTGCTGGTGTCCCAGTTCTAACTAAAGACCTGCTTTGTTCTGGAGACTCTCCATTAACTTGAACGAAACAGCCATCTAAAGCCGTGCCACCAGAATCGATCTTTTAGGGTTTATATTTAGATTTTCTTTGTTACGTTTCCCTTTTCTACTGCAATCACTTCACTTCTGCCCAGGTTCCCGTGCTGAGTAGTATGGAATTGACTGCAGACAAAGCTGGGTGCTGGCAGCACAGCCATGGAGGTGGTGATGGCTGTTGTTGTTCTTGGTTTTTATGTGGGCTGCGTCATTCCGGGCAGAATGGTTGGGAAATAAATTCCTCGGACAGAATATCTGTTACAGATCAGGCTGCCTTAATGATGCCTCGTTAGCTGGTTGCCTCAGAGAGATTTTGCTAGATGTGCCCATTGCAGCAGTGTTTTTCAGACAGTGCAGTGACAACTGAGCCTGTTTTAATTTGGATTGAATGAACTGTTCTGTAGGATAAAGGAGTACACCGACAATCTGCCCTGTGAATGTGTGTGAAGGAGTTCATATGGAAGGTATAGAACACCCTTTTTCAGTGAGTAGGTAGATGTATCTCACAGCTCCCTGGTCCTTGCAGAGGTGGTGCCTTTTAAAGGTGCTGTGTTTATTTAAGGTAGGAAAGAATGGCTGGTTGTGTTCTGTAGTAAGCAGCGGTGCGGGCAGATTTGGATGGGGTAATTGCAGCTCTGAACATGCTAACGCGTCAGGAAATCTAAGCTGTGTTAGGAACTGATGTTTACTGACTCTACATTGGGAACAAGGGAAACCAAAGCACCTCCTCAAGTATTTGCAGGGGAAAAAAATAATCCATGAGCTTTAAAATAATTCAGGGCACATTCTCCTAGACATGCACATAGGAAGTACCTGCATGTGGGATGGTGTTCGTGTGAGAGCCTTGGGCTGCTCTGCCCAGCCCTCTGCTGGCGTGGAGTTCTGCTGGACAGCCATCCAGTTCAGTTCCAAGTCCAGGAGTGCTGGTGTGATGTATTGCTGCCAGACCCACTGACCACATCGCCTCTAATATCCAGGATCTGCACACTGTTGTGTTTTCTTCACCTAAAAATTTTAGTTTTGGTGTTTACTAGCATTTGAGTATTTTTGCTACTCCAGCACTTTAATAATCTGTACTGGGAGGGTTGTTGTGCACTGTGTATTTAAAACCGAAAAGAAGGCAGTGTTTTTGCTAGTAATTGTAGTTCTTTGGAGAACAGAAAATTTCTTTCCTCAGTAAACTTCCCTTGATTTTTAGGTTCAGTAGCTTTACACAAATGTCATTCTCTATTCTGTTTTGCAGTTCTGTTTTAACAGCTTACATTCATTATTAATTCCAGCTTAGGTTATTAGTGAACTAGTTTCTAGATATGGGGAGTGGAAAAGTGAAAACAGTGGTCAAAGCTGTTCATTGAGAGAACTGATGGCTGTTAACCACTGGCAGTGTGTTATGGTATTTGTGATAACAGGTAAAGGAGTGATTTATCTCAACTCTTTTACATATTTACATATTGCAAGGTCTTTTTTTTTTTTTTTTTTTTTTCTCCCCCAACCTTTTGGTTAGCTTGATTACAGCGTTACACAAAGGCTCCAAAAGCCAGAAGAGCCCAAGCTCTGGAGCTCTGTGCAGGAGAGCCCTTGGTTTGTGTCAGTAAAGCAATCTGCTGAAGCTGAGCTCCCATTTCACTTACGTTGAGCTCTAATCCTATACTAGCGATGCTGGGGTGTTCAGAATTTGTCAGGCCTGACACCTGTTCTATGTATAGTGTACACATAGTACACGGAGAATGCTTTGTGTTTAACGTGAACAGGTGGTGCTGCCTTGCGCTGCGCAAGGTCACTTGCTGTGAGCTGCTGGGTCAGCCCTGGTAAAGGTGGAAAGCTGCACTGACTGTGTGCCCCCATGGGCATCTTGGCTGTTTGTGGTGGTGAAGCGAAGCAGATATCAGACTGACTGCTGAAGTGTTTTCAATTTTTCAGACCGTAGCACTGCAGAGAAGAAACTCGGCCAACTTTTCTCAATGACTCTATAGCCAACTGATGTAACAATGGTACTAATATTGGGACGCAGACTGAATAGAGAGGATAGTGGGATACGAGATTCCCCTGCAACCAAGCGGAAAGTTTTTGAAATGGACCCAAAGTCGTTGTCAGGCCCTGAGTTTTTTGACTTCTCCTCGGGATCGTCGCACGCTGAAAGCATTCTGCAGATCTTCAATGAGTTCCGAGACAGCCGGCTGTTCACGGATGTCATTATCTGTGTGGAGGGCCGGGAGTTTCCCTGCCACCGCGCGGTGCTCTCAGCCTGCAGCAGCTACTTCAGAGCCATGTTTTGCAACGACCACCGAGAAAGCAGGGAGATGCTGGTGGAGATCAACGGCATTCTAGCTGAAGCTATGGACTGCTTCTTGCAGTATGTGTACACTGGCAAGGTGAAAATCACTACAGAGAACGTGCAGTATCTCTTTGAAACATCGAGCCTCTTTCAGATCAGCGTTCTGCGCGATGCCTGTGCCAAGTTCCTGGAAGAACAGCTGGACCCCTGCAATTGCCTGGGCATCCAGCGCTTCGCAGACACGCACTCTCTCAAGACGCTGTTCACCAAGTGCCGGAATTTTGCACTGCAGACGTTTGAGGACGTGTCCCAGCACGAAGAGTTCCTCGAGCTGGGCAAAGATGAGCTTATTGATTACATCTGCAGCGATGAACTGGTGATCACCAAGGAAGAGATGGTGTTCGAGGCCGTCATGCGCTGGGTGTACCGGGCGGTCGAGCTGCGAAGGCCGGTGTTACACGAGCTGCTGACGCACGTCAGGCTCCCGCTGTTACACCCCAACTACTTCGTTCAGACCGTGGAAGTGGACCAGCTGATACAGAATTCCCCAGAGTGCTACCAGCTGCTGCACGAGGCCAGGAGGTACCATATCCTTGGCAATGAGATGATGTCTCCCAGGACTCGGCCACGCAGGTGAGGGAGTAGTTTTTTTTATATGATTTGATACACTCTCCTGGAAAAGATTTATTTGCATTTGATCTTGGTCTGCATTCTGGAGCACTGCATTTATACCTGTGTGCTTCCCCACATGTGCCTAGAAAATAGAAATAAGGCAATATTTTACAGATAAGTGAAGGTATTCTGTGTTGCAAGTGAAATATTTTTGTCTTATTTCATGCAGTGGCAGCATCTTGAAATCAGCTTGCTATGCTGCAGCAAGTAAGCAATTCCATTTTCTGACATTCTTTCCTTTTTTTTTTTTACAGTAGTCACATAAGTGTGCATTGTGGTGCAGACAATATGGATGGGGATACATATGTAGAAGATTTACTTGTTACGCTGTAAAATGCTTTAAAAAATTGCAGTAGACAACAGAACAACGGATTGTTAACTATAAAGACATGATATCTTTCCTTTTTAAAAAATTATGAAACAGTTCCTGAAATACTTCATGCTTATTCCATGACGTTTTAATAATCCAGAATTACTGCTACTTAATGGTGTGTTACAAAAATACAAATGGTGACTGAATTTGCGAGGGGAACGCAATTAATGGCTGGTGGTGTTATGACCTTTCCCCCAGCCCAAGCATTTTCCCAGTAACAGCCGTACCTCTACACGTAGTTGGCACAATGGTTTGTCATTACCTCCAGCTGATTTAAACTGCAGTCTTACATCAGGTGCTGTGTGAAGGTGATGCTCTCTATGAGCCCCTTGCAGCCCCGCTGTCGGCCTTTTAAAGCTGTGCAGCGCCATGGAGGGCCTGGAGCTTTTGGTTCACTGAAGATCAGGAGCTGGGAATGCTGGTTTGTGAGGAGTTCCCTGAGTCGGTCTGAGGGAGCTGTGGCAGTGTCTGTAGCATTCCAGTTTGTAAATGCCATACCTTGCCTAATGCAGGTGATTTCAGGCTGCCTCGTGTTTCTTCCTGCTAGGCCTAATAAGCAGCAACATG
Organism: Lagopus muta; assembly: GCF_023343835.1. NCBI lineage: Eukaryota > Metazoa > Chordata > Aves > Galliformes > Phasianidae > Lagopus > Lagopus muta. The sequence continues at coordinate 22,451,862 of NC_064441.1, forward strand.
AATCTGAGTAGGCAGGAGTGAGAGAAGTCATTAAAAGAGAAAAAGCTGGCTGGCCTCCCAGCAGGAATTATTTCCCCTTTTCTAGATTACATTTGTGGAATAGTTCTTTGTCATTTGTTTCTGCCTGTTTGTTTGCCGATTTGTTTCGGTTGCCTATAGCAAAAAGAGGTGATGTTTTAAAACAGTTACCAGGTCTCCCCTTGCCCTTGTTTTCATCCCAGCTTTTCTGGGCATTTCTTGGAGATTTGGGGAGCGGATGACATTGGAGAAATCTCTTCTTTCTTGGACTTTTTCCAATTCCTTTTTTAATATAAACTCTTTCTAAAAGGAAACAGGCAGTAGCATCAGAATCTCCCAAGCAAGCATTTTGCCTGAAACTTATGGAAACAGCATACGATTCCTTGTATGGACATGTATGCAGTTAAAGTGTGGTCTGCTCATTTTTTTAAAAAAACAGTGTAGATTTTTTTTTCACAGTTGTGTTTTTTTTTTTCTTCTTTTAATCTTTTTTTTTTTTTTGGAGGCCAGTGAGGAGGTACCTGAGGCACACAGTGCAAAACATGGGGTGAGCAGCTCGTTTCGGTGCTGTGTGCCTCTAGACACTGCTGGCAGACACGGGAGGTCTCGCTGGGGGTCCTGTGCAGTTGTGCACCTGCAGTGACATAGTGACACGTTAAGGCTGGATTTCTCTTGTCCCCTGCTGGCTGTGTGCACAGCAGGTCTGTGAGCACTGCTCCAGCAGTGAGCAATAGCAAATTTCCAAGTGCAAAACAAGACTATAAACAAAAAAAGCTACCGACTGGACTCTTGCTGTTCTGTGGTTCAAATTATCTTTAGATTTTCATGTTGCCATGAATTTCTTTATCGCTCAGTTCCTCTGAAGCTGTCTGATTCCTGAGTGTTCTCTTTAACTGCTAAGAAGTTGCTCCAGTTACAAACCTTTTGACGCATCTTTTTTGGCCACTTACAGAAATGTGTTCAAAGAAGGTGGGTGGCTCAAAAGAGGTGACTTTTGATTTCACTTGACATTTCTGTCTTCCCATTCACTACACAAGTCAGTACCCAGGAGGAGCTGTACTTACAGGAGACATGCAGTCTCCCACACACCTAAGGTGGTTTTGAATGGAGTCTCTTTGAATTACTGGAGGTTCTTTAGTGCAGCTGACAGTGGTGGTGCTTGGCACTGTCCTTGAGGCCAAAGGGCTGCATGCAGCTCGAGACCCCTTGGAAAGCTGCTTTAGGAGTGCTCTGGATAATGTGATGCTGTCAGCTGTCTCCATTCCCCTTTGTCCATTCTCTCACCTCCTCACAACTGGAGGGTCTCCCCTGGGACTTCCAGCTCACCTCTGTTCCTCTGCTCATGCTGTTTCCTTTGAGGGTCAGGAGGACCCCCTGTACCTCTGCTTCACATTCTGTCTGGGAGCTGCAGCAGCTTCTAACCTCCATTCACAGATATCGTTAGTTCATTTAGAACTAACTTTAAAACCTCTACAGTGCAAGACTTGTTCAAGGAAAATGGCACAGAGTAAACATTTCTTAAATGAAGAAAATGTATGGCTGCGTAGGTGCTAAAGCTATGTAGGATATTTCTTTTTCTTTGGATTTAAAACGTTGTACTAAACTAATATCCCCTTTGAGGAGCACAGCTCTCATAACAAGCCCTCTTCAATCCGAGATTTTTTTGTTCAGCTGATTTGAAAGTAAATGTTGACACTTCAGTACAGTGAGCTTTCCAGTAAATAGAGGGCTTGGTTCTAATCTAAAAAGTAATCTGCAGGCAAACACGTTTTCAGCACAGTTAGTAGATACCTAGGCTTGCCTCTGGGCAGGTTGTGAGATTAATAACTTGCTCTTAAGAAAACTTTCATTTCCGTTGGTACTACCTTAGAGGTACAGAAGATTTTCCTCTCCTGCCTTTCGAGAGATTCCTTTCAGAGCTGTTTCTCTTTAAAATGAATACTTCAAATAAATACACAGAAACCAAGAATCAACATCACTTCAAAGCTGAGCAGCAGAAAAGTGTTCTCCTGTCTAGTTCAGGTGTGTAAAGTGCCTCCACAGATGCAATTCTTCACTGTGTAATCTTTCTTGCAGTGCCTTTTCAGTACCTTTGCCTTTGTGTGAGATAGAAGGGTATATTTTATGTATGGTGACAAGGAGGTAGATGAGCTAAATGGTTTTGTTCGTGATGCTTCAAAGCAGAGAAATTGTCATCAGGATTTATAAGCTAATATATGTATGCATTACTTCAAATATTAGGAAATCTGGGTGCAGCCCATACGAGTTTTAGCTCAAATGCAGTCATAAAGCAGGGTGGCTTTTTTTGTTTTCAGACAGAGGGATACTCAGCAGTGTTATGAACGGGATCTCTCTACTCATGTGGATCAAAGTTAAAGCACAAAGCAACAACGAGGCTTACTAAAAGTAAATCTTACGTTATTTTACTTGATTATTACACAGCAGACCTTGAAATATCTACTGGTGCAAAATTCTTTTTAAAAAAACCCTGAAGAGAAAGGATTTTGAGGAACATTCCTGATTATACACTGGAGAGAAGGGATGGAATTCATTCCTAGCTCGATTTGCTTGTAGAAGATGGTTGATTCTCTGCATTCAAACGTGGATTAAAATGTAGTGGATTTTTCTACTACTGTGAACACAGAGTACATATAATGCAGAAGCATCAGGTCAGAGGAGAATGAGGGTGGAACATAATGGAAGCTTTGCAGACTGTCTCATGCTTACTTTCAGAGCTCTTGATTTCTTTTTTGTCTTGAATTTTCTGACCTTTTTTTTCCAAACAGGTTTTGAAGATGTTTGGCCTCCTTGTACTGATAAGTACCTCTTCCATCTGAGTTCTGTTTTCCCTTTTTTAGGTCAACTGGTTATTCTGAGGTGATAGTTGTTGTTGGAGGCTGTGAAAGAGTTGGAGGGTTTAACTTGCCGTACACCGAGTGCTACGATCCTGTAACAGGAGAATGGAAATCACTGGCCAAACTTCCAGAGTTTACCAAATCTGAGTATGCAGTGTGCGCCCTGCGGAATGATATCCTTGTTTCAGGTGAATAATCCTTGCAATTCCTTCCAATTTGAGCATCTGAGTTGGTGATCCACTTTATGCCAGGCCTTTGCAGTCTTTTTTTGATACCCCTCACTTAGTCCTCCTAGGAAGGATAGATCATATGGCACAGCACATGTTAGTTTAAGCAAAGAACCTGTCACCTCAGGTTTGTAGTGCCTTTGTCACTTGAACAATGTGTAAAAAGCAGGAGATGGTGCATGGATCAAAGAGGGGGAAGCGGCTCATGTTAGCAATGTTCCCCAAGGCACGGCAGCAGCTAAGATTCCCGTTTTGAGTGTCTTGTCCAGGTAGTTACACTCGAGGAAGTCTGAAAAGCATGGGCAGAAGCCATTAAGGTGCATTCTGATCTGACGTGATAATCTGATGTGATAGCAGCATGTTGCTGAGAGAGGTTTACAGAAGTAAAACATCTATGTTTTCATGTTTTGAAATCCTCTGAAACTGACTTCAAGCAAGTATGAAGAGTATAATTCCACTGCCCCCCGTAGAGGGGCATGACGGTAGCTGACATTTCTCATTCTGGCATATCTTTGTTTTTAAAGGTGGAAGAATCAATAGTCGGGATGTCTGGATTTATAACTCTCAGCTTAACATTTGGATCAGAGTTGCCTCCTTAAATAAAGGCAGATGGCGTCATAAAATGGCTGTTCTTCTTGGTAAAGTAAGAGAAGTACATTTATAATTCCTTCAGCTGGGGTGTTTCATATGTGTAAGAAAGTAGTGGAGAAGACGTACGTGCACGTTTAGTATTACCTTGTTGCATGTCCCATTAAATCACATTTCATACGTTCAAATAAGGCAGTAATTGAAAGAACTGTGCTCTTGATTGGTCATTCACTGTCCATGGAACTGAAAATCCTCAAAGTTTTTTTTGTGAGCTGTCATCAGAATGTCTTAGCTCCAAGTTTTGGGGATTTTTTTGCAGGCAAAGATGTATCAGAATTCACCCACTTTCAAAAGTGCTCTCGAAATCAAAATGATTTATGCTGTTTTTAAGAAAAAGCAGTACTGCTTTGTCTTCTCTCCATTCTTTTATTTAGTGTTTAATAGTGAAATTAACCTGCTGTGTTACTGTAAGGAAATGAAGATTTATTTGTGCCTTAATGTGAACCTAGTAGTTGGGATCAGCTGACTCCATTAATGGAAGTTTTAGGGAAGGGCTGTGTGGGGTCCATTGCAGTAAGTTTTAGAGATGCAGCAAGCAGAGGAAGGGGGGCGGGCACAATTAATGCTGAGATCTGCTTCTTGAGTGTGAGAGATGCCACAGGAAACGGAGAGGAAGGACTTCTGTAAGCAAGTAGAAAAAAGTAAAACAGAAGAGCAGAGGTGAGTTCAGGTGCACTTCTGCAGTAGCTTCTGCTGAATGTGGCCTTTCACGTGCGAAATGCTGAGAAGTGCCTGCTTTTGTAAGTGCCATTCAAATAGTGGAGTTCTGTTTCTGTTTTATTATAGTGTCTGTTTGCATGGTCTTTCTATGTGTGACTAAATGGAAACTCTGCTGGAACTATTATTTTAGGCCACATTCTTCTTCCGTGTAATATACATATTTTTTTTTATGGAAGCATCCCTTCAAGCAAAAACCTAAAAATAAAACATAAAAAAAAAATCAGCATTTCTGCAGCGTTTCTTTCATAATTGAGTTCAATAATGACTCTAAAAAGGAAACGATGGCCATTCTCACCATTTTGCCTAGGTCTACGTCGTTGGAGGGTACGATGGGCAGAACCGCCTCAGCAGCGTGGAGTGCTACGATTCGTTTTCCAATCGATGGACAGAGGTGGCTCCCCTCAAGGAAGCTGTGAGCTCTCCTGCAGTCACCAGCTGTGTCGGCAAACTGTTTGTGATCGGCGGCGGTCCTGACGACAACACGTGTTCTGACAAGGTCGCTTAACTGCTCACGTCTCTTCTATCCACAGTGAAGAGAAATGCTGGTTTGAAAATGATCTGTTTTAATTGGCTTTGGGTGGAGCATGGAATTGGAAAACTACGAAAATACATAGCAGGAAACAGCAGCTTGTTAGCATGCTGATACTTTGGTTTCTGTCGCGGACATGAAATGTGCTGTGCGAGGCTTAAACCAAACTGTCTGGACAAAGGTGTTGAATACAGACTGTGCAAAAAATGCCTGTATTTATACGGACTTCATTTTCTTGGTGAGGCACTGCCCACCAGGCATTGCTTCCTTCTTGTCCGCCTTACAAACTGTGGGTGTGCCACGCTCTCATCTCGGGTGGGCTTTTAATCTCAAATGCATGTGTTTGTTTTCAGGTTCAGTCTTATGATCCTGACACGAATTCTTGGCTGCTCCGTGCGACTATCCCTATTGCAAAAAGATGCATTACGGCTGTGTCTTTAAACAATCTGATCTATGTTGCTGGTGGGCTCACCAAGGCAATATACTGCTATGATCCAGTTGAGGACTACTGGATGCACGTACAGAACACATTCAGCAGACAGGTAATTAAACACGGCGAGGCCTGTAAATGTCTGAAAGGTATTGATTTACATGAATATCTTGGGAGGAAATTAATAGAAGCTGATTTAAGTCTCTTAAAATTGCATCTCTTGATTCCATTCTTGCTTTACTTCTTCATCTGTATAGTAGACAACCTCAGAGAAGAGACTAAACTAATAGGTTTTAAGCTGAGAGCCAGTGTTAGGCAGCCCAGGCTTCGAGAGAAGTTACTGTTGAACAAGAGGGTAACAGTAGACTGGATAACATTTCAAGTGTCCAGAAATAAGTCTCTGTCAAGCCCTGCTGTATATTTTATATATAAATTGAAGACAGTAATTTTCTTATAATCGACTCTAGACATCCATCAATATTTTTTTGTTGCACATCCTCATCTGAGAGTTGTACTTTTTCCAGTCTTTCCCTATTTTCTTACTACTTTCTGTTCTGGTCCCTATTTTACTTTCTTTGTTGCAAGTAAGACATAGTGTTGTCATTTCTCTGTTTTCTCAGTCATGACCTGTTTTTTTTTCCTTCTCCCTTGTTTACTCCTCCAAAGTGCTTCTACTTGTTCCTTTTTTTTTCCTGCCTGCTGCAGTCCTTCTGAAATCCTCTGCTTCCTCTTGCCTTTCCTTACCTCAGATATGTAAATGGTCATCTCTGAGCACAATATTCAGCTGTACTCCACTGTATCCTTTGTGCAAGCTATGCAAAGTAAAGGCTTGGACCTGAAAAAGCCCTCTCAGTAGGAGTGTTCACTGCTTTCTGCACGCCCTGTGCTTTCTGCATTGGCCCTTTGAGAAGGGAATGGTACAGATCAGCCTGTTTACAAACAGTAGTCACAGTGCTGTCCTTTCACTGGGGTGGACGTGCGTGAATTGAAATTTCTCTTTTTCAAATAATCACGTATTCCTTTGTGTATTTTGGAACAGGAGAATTGTGGCATGTCTGTGTGTAATGGAAAAATCTATATCCTTGGTGGAAGACGGGAAAACGGTGAAGCCACAGACACTATTCTTTGCTATGATCCTGCAACGGGCATTATCACAGGAGTAGCAGCCATGCCCAGGCCAGTATCGTATCACGGCTGTGTGACCATTCATAGGTATAATGAAAAGGGCTTTAAACTGTAATTTTTTCTTCTTGGAGAAGAAGAAAAGGAGAAGATGATGGCATGAACGAATCCAGTAGTCTGCTGCAAGACTGATTTATAAATCCAAATGTGGGAAAATGCCCTTTCCCTACCTAAGTGTCATAAAAAATTGTATCCTGTGCCTTTTTGGGGAGAGAGAAAAAAAAAGCAAGGAGGGTTAATTTAAGTTAAACTGGTCTCTTGTCTACAGATCTATCTAGTAACCAGACTGTGCTGTGCTAGGGATCAGATGGTTGTCCTATGTGTGTTTAGTAATTCAATCTTGGAAGCTTTGTAGGGAAAGTGCCTTCACAAGCACTTGTGCCTGTGTCTTAAGTAGGGATACCTACAAGGTGTTTCAGATTCTGCTAATTGGGAAAGTACATAGGGAAGTAAATCTCAAAGAATTATCCAGGATAATTACTTTCAGTCAAGAAAAACAAACAAAAAAAACCAGCTCGTATGATTACAATTCATATGCAATGCATTCTCACAAGCAGATTACATGGCTTAACCAAATAGATTTTATTTCAGATCATGCATGGTTTGAGAGTTAAAGGAAAAGCGAAAACATACAAAAAAAAAAAAAAAAAAAAAAAAGAGACTATTTAAGCTCCATAGGACAAGTATCAGATAAACGTTTTTCTCTGAAGAAGAACAGCAACATCTTGGTTGTTTAGTGAGCCACTGCAACATACTGCAGCGAGGACTGTGTACCTTAATGCCATGGACCTCATTCGTAGTGTTGTTAAATGCCTACCAGAAGTGCACGGCTACATAACATGGAAAACTAGTGACTAGTGGGGTGTAGGTCTGCTGTGTGAAACAAACGTGGAATCCTGGTGTTTCAATTCCCAAGTAGTATAGATGAAGCCTGAAAGTTGCTGGGTTCGCTCCCTGCTCGCTGCAAAGCGCCTCTAAGCTACTGAAGGGATAAAGAAGAACGAACTCCGGATTCTGCTGCTGTTCATAACGGCGCCATGAATGACCTAGCAGCAGGTGGGGACTCAGTCTGTATCCTGCAGCAAACAGACGGGTCTTCAAGATCTGTCGTCTGAAGAGATGATTCAGTTACCTGCCAAGTATTGGTCTTCAGACAATCACTTCAGTGCAACTCAACCAGTGCAAAAGCTGCTTGGCCACAGATGAGGAGTTCTGCAGGTCCTTCATGTCACTAGAAAAATGGCCGTGCAGCTCTCCGTGTAACCATAACTCCTGCATCACATGTCCTGGCTCATTCTGTAGCCAGCAAAGCACGTGTATTTCAACCCAGATTTCCTTAGCAAAGGTATTTCTTTTAAGTCCTCTTTATATTTCTGCACTTGGTCTCTTTATTCCCATTGTGCAGCTGTACAGCTGAGGCACAAGTTCGCGAAAACTGAAATAGCACTTGAGAGCTGGAAAATGAGCAGGATTTTCTATCTTCTGATTTCCTATTAGTCACCAGAAAACTCGGGAACTCCCTTTCAAAGAAACTCTGACAGCAGCCAGTAGGGAGGTTGGTCAGTGCCAGGGCAAAGCATACGGTTTGTGCAAGGTGAGCTGGCTTCAGCGTTCTGGTGTCCATGCTTACTCAGGAGGGTAAAACAAGCACCATCTGTGGAACGTCGCTTGCTCTGCTGGACTTTCTTCACCATCTTTGTTTCTTTATGAGATGGAAATTCTGACCCTCAGTGAAGCTGTGCCAAATTGGGAGTCATCGTTTTCAGTGCCACGCGGTCGTGACTTTTAAAGAGCACTGGGAGCTGCACTTTGTGATGCATTAACTTGCAACCTCAGGAAAGGACACATTTCAGTTTCTGGCTGAATACCAAACACTGCTTTGTATATGTAAAGAATATTGATAAAATACGAAATTCTGCACATCAGTGATGTAATTAGGAAATGAGCCCCGTGTACATTCACATTGCCCTAAATAGGAAGCCATTTGGGAACCTAAGACAGATCTTGGATATAAATGGAATTCTTTTCTAAGTTTCCAGTGTGTCTGCTCGCCGAGTGTTGTTCAAAAATGTTATTTTAGTACCTGTGAATAAGGTCCACTGATAGCAATGGTAATTGCCCAGTAACTGATACGATATACTAACACTGTATATAACTCGTGCCATCATTGTAAATGACAATGTAAAAAATGATAGGAGCACTTCATTAGAGATGCAGTTTGAAAAATATTCTTCCTTCCTCTGACTTCCTTCATGTTTATATTCAGATTTGTGATGTTGATTGTCATGCTAAACTGTTTTTAAGCGTTCCTGATTCAGTGTCATTTATGTATAGGCATCCTTTAGTCTGTTTACAATACTGCACTACCCTGTAAATAGTGAAATACTGCTTTTTATGGTTTTGAAAATTCAGTTTAGAGTTGCATTGTATTTTATTAACAAATTATGTACCATTACCTATTATTTTTGAAATTGCAAGTGTTGAATGAACTTGTAAATGCAGAAATGTAGATGTAGAAAAAAACTTCTAGTTGCAGTTCTTGGGAACCTGTATGCAGAGCCAGGTAGGTGTGGAGCATCGCTAGAATGGTAGTTATTCATATAGTTATTTCCTTAGAACAAGCAGACACTTTCTTCTTGCTTTTTGAGTCTGATTTGCACTTAAGAACTGCTCTCATAGAACTGTATTTGTAGATGTGGTAGAAGAGAATGATTGAACCATGTTTGCAGAAGGATACGTTATTTAGGAGGCTGCCTTCCTGAGGCACCTGTTCTCTGATGTGCTTCACCTGGGTGTAGATGGAGTCGAAGCTCTCTGCACTCTGGCTGACTGCAGTTTGTTGTTGAGCCAGTTGATTTTTTTGTTTGTTTGTTTTTCCTCCATCAGCCACGGGAGAAAGTTTTGAATGTCTTCCACCATAATCAGAAGATTTGCATCATCAATGGTTGTAGGCTTAGCATCTCCAAAGCAAAGCAGTGCTGTCAGCCCAACTCTGTGCAGGCACAGGGATCAGGTCTCCCCAAAGTGCAAATAGGTGCAAATATTAAGAGCTGTCTAATATCTCCCTCCGTTAAACCATTAATTATCCGTTATGTATTCCACACTTAAAAAGAAATTAAATATTTTCCTTCTGTATTTTGATTTCCACTACATCCTGCTCCAAAGTTCATGAGATACGTCCTTCCTTTCTTAGCAATGTGATGTAAACTCAGAAGAAAGTGAATGTTTTGTCATCCTGGCTTTGGGCAGGTTCTGTGTGGAAAATGTGGGTGCAGCTGGTGCCTTCCTGCTTGTAGCTGTAGCCCGTGTGCCCCGTTCCTCAGCTGCCAAGCATACAGTGTGGCCTGGTAGTCAGTCAGTTTGGCTGTAGGCTCCCTTCTTGCTTGTGCCTATATAGGCATCATTTGTGGATTCTCTCCTTTTTGTACCATTAGACAGCTCATTTCCAGTGTGGGCCTGGTACCTTTCGTGAATTAAGCTCTGTGCTTTCTTTATAGCACCATAAGTCCTGAGTTGTACTGATTTATTTTTTTAATTGGCACCAGTGCAGCTCTCACTAAAGACTGCTTATTTCCACTGTGAAGCAGATACGTTTGATGTGAATGATGCTAATATGGATCCCTTTGATAATTGACTCAAGCTTTTTAAACAGGATTTGTAACCCTGCAGTGTCTGAGAGGCTGATGGTACAGGAACAGGAGGTGCTCACGTGGACAGAGAAGTGGGGCAGGACCGTGCTGGCCGCTCCACCTTCTCAAGTAGTTGAGATATCCTATGGTAGCCCCTACAGTTGCAGTCCCCAGTTTCCTTCTGCAAGCACCTTCCAAGCTCTGCTAGGAGCTCTCCCTCATGGGTAGATGAAGCTGTGAGCTCAGCCCCACAAGAAAGACCAGATTGAAGCTTATGGGCTGAGGGACAGCAGAAGGAAGGGCAGGGCTGTGCCTTACACTGGGCTTGCTGAATGCAGGCTGTTCTGCACAGCTGCGGTTTGCAATTCCTGAAACTCGGTAAAAATGTTTTGTGCTTGTCGACTTCCCTAACTTGGAAGGGTGCATGCTTGAGTGAGGTCTGCTAGGGGCAGTGCTCAGGAAAGGCAAAGGTTTGTTCTGACCTTTTTATGCCAGCACTGAAGATGGCAGAAGCCACTTTAAAAGCATTTAGGGCTCAATCACAGTGAGGTGACGTGAATGTCTTTATCTGAATGTGGGCCCGCAGTCAAGAAAGAGCAAATAAAGCAGTCGGTGAACACGTGCCCTGTGTGTGCTGCTGGCTGTCCCCACGTGCACGGCCCCAAACAGCAACAGGTCTTTTTTCTGCTCAGGTGTCTGTGCGCACCCACCTGTGTGTGAGCAGCCTGAGGGTTTGACCGAGTGATGCGGTACTGTACTGTAATTATGGCTTCCTTCGTACTGACTTCCAAAGAAAGTGTTAATTTTGAAAATCTCCGTGCCTTGAATTCATGTCTGTTTGTCTGTCATGGGGAAGAGTTCGGATTGCCCCTCCTGGCCTCGGTCGGGGCCAGCTGCTGCTGTTCTTCGGAGAGAGAGAAACGCCGCCGCCGCCGGCAAGAAGCGCAGCACGGCCTGCGTTTGGAGCGCGGACAGAAGATGCTTCCGCAGCACGGCGGCGCTGTGCCGGGCGGAACCGCGGGACGGCGGCGTTTGTTGCTCTGCCGTCCGCTTCAGCGCAGGGCAGCTCGGGTCAGCCCTCAGCGCGCGGGGCTGCCCCTGTTGTGCTGACAGCGGGAAGGCGGTCTGTAACGTAGCACCACTGCAATAACATTTACCGATTGCATTTAAGCGTATTTCTTGCATAAGTTTTTTTTTTTTTTTTTTTTAAGTTCGATGTACCTAATAAACATTTGCCTTTGGAACGACTACCTGTGCCGCGTTGGGGCTGCGGGGGAAGGGCGCTGAGGGCGGGGCTGGAGGCGCCGCGTCCCCGCTCCGCCCGCCGCTCCGTGTCCGCCTGCGCGGGCTCCTCCCCTTGCGACGCGGCGCGCGGTGATGGCGGCGCTGCGGCGGGCGGCGGGACGGGGCGCGGGGCGGCGCTGAGTGCGGGGCGGGGCGGGGCGGGGCGGGTGAGAGCGGGAGGAAGGCGCGAAGGAGCGCGGCGGCGGCTTTGTGCGCGCGGCGGGGGGAGGGGAGCGGCGTGCATGTGGGCTCCGCCCCGCCCAGCCCCGCACCGCCTGCGGCCTGAGGGGAGCGGCGGCGCCCGGAGCTCCGCGCGAGGCGGAACAAAGGCCGCGCCCCTCCGCGGGGCGGCGCCGCCACCAGCAGCACCATGTCCGGCGTGAGGAGAGCCCTCGCCGAGAAGGACCCCGACTACGAGGAGATCGCGGTGGCGCCGCCCAGCAAACGGCACCGCGCCGCTGAGCAGTCAGGTGCGGGGCGGGGAGCGGGGCTGCGGGCACAGGGCTGCCTCGCGGAGGGCACAGGGCTCCCTCGGCGCGCCCTGCGTACGCACGCAGGCGTGTGTGGGGCTGCGCGGCTGTATCCTAATCGCGCACGTCTCCTGGTTTCTCTCTCCTTCGGGTCCCCCCGGGCTGCGCTGCTCGCTGCAGGCACCTGAGGCCGTGCCGGGTTTGGGTTTCTCGTCTCTTCGCTCTTCTCCTCGCTGGGGCATCGCTGACCCCCGCGGCAGGCACGTGCCGCTCCGCTGGGCGGGGCCTCGGCCTGAAGCTCTGCGGGAGGACGGGCGGAGCCGGGCGGAGCGGCGCGGGGAGGAGAGCCGAGGGCGGCCCGGCGGTGCCTGGAGGGCCGTAAGGAAGGAGGGGACGGAGTCATTAACGGGGTCTGTGGTGGTTGATAGGACGAGTGGAAACGGCTTCAGCCTAAAAGAGGGGAGATTTAGATTGGATGTGGTTTTTACGAATGGGTGGTGAGGCGCTGCACGGGTTGCCCAGAGATGCGGTGGGTGCCCCATCCCTGCAGACGTCCGAGGCCAGGCTGGACGAGGCTCTGAGCGCTGTGGGTGTCGCTGTGCGTTGCGGGGGAGTTGGACAAAACGACCGTTATAGGCCCCTTCCAACTCCAACAGTTCCACGACTGAATTCAGAACAAGCCCTGAGCGCTGCTGCCTCCTGTTCTGCTCAGAGGCAGCCTGGATGTGACAGGGATGTGGCTGTTCCTGGCCTGCCTGTGGTGCGTGGCTGTGCTGCCAGCAGGTCAGATGGCCGTCCCCAGAAATCCCTCTGGCAGCAGCAGTGCTCTTCCAGGCCTTGCCTGGGCCAACAGGCTTGGTTGTCTTGAGTCCCTCTGGTTCAGCAGGAGGAGCTGCACCAGGCTGCCAGCAGCAGGCTTTCCTGCATGGCCCATAAGAGGCGTGTGGTCACTCACCTCGTGCCAGTGCTAAGCTCACTAAGTAAGTGTGTGTTATTGCTGCTGTGCGATGTGGTGTAAACTTCCTGGGTATGAACTGGGCTGGAGACGATGTGTACAGCACTCCCAGGCACACAGCTGAATGGGACCTGCATGTGGTGACAATACACCGGGCTTTTCCTTTTGCTGCTCACAGCTTTAGTGAGACAAAAGTAAACGAACCAGTCCTGTTCTGCTCACCTCAGGGCTGGAGAGGGGCAACCTGCCTTCTACATAGGCCAGCTTGTAGAGATGCATATGCTTCCTATGAATTACATTTTCTACATGAATTACAAATTACATAATGCTGTTTTACAGAGAGAGTTGTGAGGTGCTGGAACAGCTGCCCAGATAGGTTGTGGATGCCCTGTCCCCAGAGGTGTTCAAGGCCAGGTTGGATGGAGTCCTGGGCAGCCTGGTCTAGTATTATTAAATGGGGAGGTTGGTGGCTCTGCATGTGGCAGGGAGGTTGGAGATTCATGATCCTTGAGGTCTCTTCCAACCTGGGCCATTCTGTGATTTTGGCACTGAAACTATCAGTCCAGTTTTTACTTGGTGACAATTTATCTGTGTGGTTTTTTTTTTGTTTTTTTTTTCCAAGTGAGGCCTCCGAAATAAAACAATTTCCTTCTTTCTTTTCCATGTGTGGCCTCATGCAGCTCGAGATGTTGCTGTGCAGAAGATTGAGACGATTATAAAAGAACAGTTCGCTGTGGAAATGAAGAATAAAGAACACGAAATTGAAGTTATAGATCAGGTACAAAGGATTTGTCTTACAAAGCAGTTATAACACGCTGGGTTTTGGAGGTCGTGCAGGCACTCCACATTGTGTGTTCTGTCTTCTTTCTGCAGCGCCTGATTGAAGCAAGGCGGATGATGGACAAGCTGCGTGCCTGCATTGTGGCCAACTACTACGCATCTGCTGGGCTTCTGAAACCTGGAGAGGTAAAAACCACGTGGGGAGCAAAAAGACTTTGGGCAGTATTTGCAAAGACTGGTGTGTGGTCTGCTGGTTATGCAACCGATGTTGGATTTTAAGGTGCAGTTCATGTTCCACTACTTCAGAAAACTGCAGCTGGGATGTCAGTGGGAGGGGCGAGCAGTGTCCCTGCTGCCCCCAGGTACTTGACCAGCACATTTCCCTAATGGCCAAGGTGTCTGCTTCCTGAAATGCTCCGTGTGCTTTGTGGGTTGTGGCAGGAGAGCACCGCTCTCCTGTGCCTTGCAGCTCATCCTTGCTCATCACCCTGCAGGGGTCTGCAAGCTTTCTCATCTCACCAAAGAAGAGTGGAAGTTGATGTATTTGGAACTTGTCAGGGGAAAAAAAAACAAATTCTGGAGTCATGAGCAGAGCCATGAAAGCATCCTCCCTGTTCCCAGGCAACTGTTCTGGTAACAGTGTGGTTAACAGCCTGAAAGCAGCAGTAAGACAGCAGTGAACCAAGGAGCTATCACAGAAAGATACAGCTGCATTAAGAAATGCAGCAGCAAAATTCCTCCTGGTTTAACCCTCTGGTTAAAGGCTGTAGCACCTCTCCTATGAAGGCAGGCTGAGGAGCTGGGCTTGTTCAGCCTGCAAAAGAGAAGGCTGTGGGGAGGTCTCATTGCGGCCTTCCAGTATTTAAAGGCAGTTTATAAACATGAAGGAAATCAGCTTTTTATGCAGGTAGATACAGACGGGACACTGGGGAGTGGTTTTAAACCAAAGGAGGGGAGATTGAGATTAGATATCAGGGAGAAATTCTTTACTGAGAGTGGTCAGGCATTGGCATGGGCTGCCCAGAGAGACTGTGGCTGCCCCATCCATGGAGGCGATGAAGGCCAGGCTGAATGGGGCCCTGGCAATATGATCTGGTGCTTCATCTAGCAACTGGCAGCCTGCCTGCCGCAGGGGGCTGGGAGTTGATGATCCTTGGGGTCCCTTCCAAACCAAGCCATCCTGTGGTTCTAAGCACTGCGTCCTGAATGCCTGGTGTTGTCGCTGATGTGAGTTGCACCTCCAGTTTACTATTTATTTCAATTACCATTGTTTCAATCAGGGTGTTACCTGTTTTCCAGTAAAAACCTGCTCTGATATTGAAAACTGTACATGTCTGCTGAAAACTCAGGTTTCGCTTGAGTGCCTTGAAAATTTCTCTACCAAACAAAGGCTCTGAGCTGAGTTAGTGGCAGCCCTGGGCAGCTCAGGCATCCCTCCTCTGCCTTTGATTTTTTTGTGGGTGGCTGAAGAATTTGATTTCGGTTCTGCTCTTTTGAAGTACTTGTATCCAGTGTCATCAAATGTCAGCAGGAGCCTGTTCTGCCCCCTGTTCCTTGCTCTGCCATGCAGGGTATTTGTCTCTTTCCCTACTGAGTTTCAGACTTTCCTTAAAAAAAGAAGAAAAAAAAGTTCTATCATGTAGAGTGTTCATAAAGCTTGCTAGTGTGACCTTGTTGCATTTCTTCTCTGTAGCTGTTACGTGCTCCTGCCTCGTGTAACTGTGATTGATTGCATTTTAATTTATTTCTAAAACTCCTTGTTTACATCCAAGCTAAATCAGTTCTCTATTTTTAACTTGTTACTAGCATCTTTTTGTGTGGTTTTTAATGTGGCTTTCACTTCTTTTTGATTCTGTTGGCTGTGAAAGGTTATTTCTGCCCTTGGGAATCTTTGCAATTTAACTCTGTGTGGTTGCTACGTAAATACTTTGCAGATCTCCTTCTTGCCAGCTCCCAGTTTCTCATGTGTTTTCCTAAATACGAGCAGTTCCTCAGCCCAGTGCAGCTGTGTGCTGGGGTGTATGGTTCATTATGGTTACAGTGGTTGGGTTTTTACTACAGATCAGTGAACGAGGCATTGGTCAGTTCACTGGATGAAGCAAGAGCAGAGTGGGTTGCTTACTGATTTATTTTGCACGTGCCTGGAAAACTGATAGGATTTCTGTTCTACACCTTCCAAAGCCCAGGTTCTGGTTTCAGAACTGCTAAGTTCTGAAGTTATCGAAGTTCTGCTTGCTCGTGCCCGGTGCCTGATGGGCAGCTGTGAGGATGGCTCCCTGATGAACACCAAAGCCCTGGGTGCAGGCAGTCCTGCTCAGGGCTGGTGTCTGTCTGCATGCCACCTCCCATCAAGATGGCAGAAGTTGCAAGGAGAGCTACCAGTACATCCAATGTGACAGCCTTTGGCTTCGTGGGCTGGGTCTGCCTGCTGCTGGCAGAGGACTACCCCTGCTCACATTGGTTCTGCATCAAGTGGAGGTGACAGGGGAGCAGGGCTGGCCACTGTGAGCGCAGGGGGAGTTGTGCAGCTGCATGGAGCAGGGCTGTTGGTGCCACAGAGGAGGGAAGCTGTTACATCCTGGGCACACTGCAGGTGTTCAGGTGGCTGCAGCCCTCCTTGCTGCCACCAAGTGCATTTCTGGGAGCAGAAGGTCTGCAGGAACAGATTCAATCTGGGATCCTGTTTCTGAAGAGCTGCTGTAAGCTTTTCTCTTCAGTTACACACTTTTTTTTCCTGTGAGGCAGGTGATGAAGTTATTGCTGATTATGTGTACGTTGACTTTTTGCTTTTTAGCTTAGCCTTGTTTGATTCGGGCTGCAGGGAAGTAATGACTGGTTGTGCCTGGCCTCTGTTGCAGGGGACCAGGTCATGTGATGCCACCATTCTTAATCATCCTTCCATCAAGAAGTTTCTGGAGTCACCCTCTCGCTCATCATCCCCTGCTCACCAGGGCTCGGACGTGCCGTCAGCCAACCACTCTGAGAGCGACTCTCTCTCGCAGCACAACGACTTCTTCCTGGACAAGGACAGTGGCAGCCTGGATGCGGATGAGCGGCTGGCAAACAGCCTGGACCAGAGGCAGAGCAGAAGTGCTGGCCGGGTAAAGTAAAGCAGTGGTGGTCATGTTGCTGTAGAGCCGTCTGGACTTGATGCTGCCACTGGAAGCTGCTCGTGTTTTTACCTGCCTTGCTGAACGTTTCTTACCCCCTCCAACTGCTTGCTCCCACTTCAGCTTGCCCTTGCTGTAAAGCTCACCCAAGTGCATGTGTCTGGGCTGGCCTTACACAGCAGGAAGGTTGAATGGGCAGCAGGTCAGCATTGGTGCTGGTGCTGCTTCCTGCTGCAGCCCTGGGGCAGGAGGTGTTGTGCAGCTCAAGCCAAGGGCTTTATGCAGGTGGAAGTCGGACTGGGAGGAGCAGAGCCCACAGAAAAGACCAAGGCGTGTCATTTCCTGCAGTGTTCTTAAGAATCTGGTGTGGCTGCATGCAGTGGTGCTGTTGCCTGTCCTGAAGGGACAGAGTGGCTGTATCCCCAGAGGCTGGGTTGAGACTGCTCAGTGCTGTGTAGGGAAAGCACACTGTCACAAATGGGCTAGCGTTTCTGCAACTGAACATCTTGCAATAATGTGGCAGAAAAAGAATTGACTCTGCATCCAGTGAGCAGCGTGTGACACCTTGCAAGCAGAGCAGCAGCCTGCTGAAGCCCTTCTCAGGGTTCATAGCAGGAAGTGGATACACTCTATGTGGACCCACCCGCATTGTGAGCTTCCAGACCAGCATAGGTTGTTTCTGCACAGGGGGCTTTGGTGAAATAGCTGTGTTGTGTGGGTGTAGCTTGGCACTGCATCTTGATGGACACAGCACAGAGGTGGCAAAGGGATGATGAGGAGCAGAAGCCATGTTAAGCTTCCATCCTGCTCTTGCTCCAATCTGGGGCATTGCCAATGTGATGAGGTAAGGTCATCCCTCTCAAATCCTCTGTTTTCCATGTCACGCCTGTAGGACAGGTGCTCAGGGCAGGATAGGGCAGCAGTCCTTGGTGTTTAGAAGCTGCTTTATCTGGCAGGCACAGAAAAACCTCTGAGATTGTGCTGCAAGGTTGCTGAAGCTAGTTTCATGATGCCCAGGTGTTGGGATGGATCTGTAAGCTCTTGTGGGTATCAGTGATGTATTAAAGCTGGTTCTGTGTTTATTTATGGGATTCTTTTCCCAAACTCGGCCTTGATTCTTCACTGTATAGCAATGCTGAAGGCCCTCAAGGCAGCAAAAGCTGGGAATTGGAAAGGTTCAGGTTTTCAGCAGCTGCCTGTGGGAGACTGACTTGATTTCTGATGAGAGACAGAAATGATGATGCCTTGGCAATGCTCGATTTCCTTTGATTTTTCATTCAGTGCAGAGGTGTTGCTTTGAAACCCAGACTGGAGTCATAGTTCAGATCCGTGGCACTTTGTGTAACTTGCACCAGACTAAGCCATGCAGCATCCACATTGCTGGGCACAATGTCCTCGTTGTGTGCTGAATTGCTTACATGTGCCTGGAGAGCAGTGTAAGTGCAATGACTCATTGTTGGCCTCTCATCTACAAAATTTAACCAAATCTTACTTTCCTAGTGCCAAACAGAATAATGTTTAAGAGGAACATGTGTTTGCCTTATTCTTTTCTTCTACCCCCAGGACAGTTTGGGTGTTTCTAGTTCCCAAAAACCAGGACAACGGAATGCTGGGCTGTCAAACGATGAGACGTCACGGCTCTACGTGAAGAAAACAATTGTGGTGGGCAACGTCTCCAAGTTAGTATCCAGAGGCCTTGTGGTGGCCTTCGGTTCAGGATCAAGCAGAATAACAGGTTAAAACTAGGAGACAGATTGGGCTGTGGCAGTGTTTGTGTTGCTCTGGAATGACCGTACCCGAGGTTGCCCTCCCTGAGCTGTTTGGCTGGGGTGATTTTTAGGAAGCTGAAGGCAGGTCATGGTTTTAACTCTCTGTCCTTGCACTGCTGATCAGTCTCCAGTTGTACAGCAATTAGCAAATGTTGGCTGATGAGACTTACTGTTAGGATTGTGTCTTGAAAAATCTGCCTAATCCTGGGACTGGAATCAAGTATGAATCAGATGCTTAATAGCAATATGTTAATATTTATGGTAGCAGAGTTGCTGATGTTCTGGACTGGTTTCACTTCTTGATACCTCGCAAAAGGGATTTGATGGTGTTACAGTATTAAAATTAAGCTTTCCTAATTAAGAAGCACAATTTTAAACAGATGAACTTCATATGACAGTTGTGCACTAGAATCAAGGGGAAATATTGAAAGTATGGAGTAAATTGAGGGGTTTCTCTTTTTTTTTTTTTTTTTTCTCTGCAGAATCTGAACAGTTATAGAATATAGAATAAGAAGCAGAGGTGTACAGGGACAAGGAACACACAGGCATTTTACCTTCCCTAATTTTTTTTTGCCTGATCTTTGCCAAAGTACTTCTGTCCATTTGAGATTTTTGTCTTGTTTGTTTGCTTTGCCAGGTACATTCCCCCTGACAAGAGAGAGGAAAACGATCAGTCGACCCATAAATGGATGGTGTACGTTCGAGGCTCTCGGAGAGAACCCAGCATAAATCACTTTGTCAAGAAAGTTTGGTTCTTCCTACATCCCAGTTACAAACCCAATGACCTGGTAGAAGTAAGGTAATAGAGAGTTCTTTCTGTTGTTACTCTGTCTTCATGTTTGCCAAGCTTACATTTCCATGTTTCTTGACTCGAACTTGCCCTTCTTTTCCTGAATTTTCTCTTGCATATCTTACTTGGGCCTCCAGCTTGTCTTGATTTGCTCTTAGCATAACAGTAAAAATAAATCAGTTTTTGCCTAAAATATCCTAACCACTTGTTGGATTTCCCTAGTGCCAAAAGCATTTGTCAGTTTCATTACACATTCTCCCTGTGAGGTGGTGTATCTGTATGCATTGGGCTGTCTGCTGTGCAGGTGGTGCTTGTCAAAGAGGAGTTCTCTGCCTGCCTCCCAGCACAGCGTGGGAGAGAAAGAGAAGTCTCAGGAAGCTGTCTGACCGGTAGCTGTTGTGCCAAACATGCATAGATCATTAAGTTTTGTCCTTTTCCCAAGTATTTCTCTTCCATACTGAGATCCGTGACGTTGACTTCATGCTTTGAGGAACCAATATCCCATCAGTATAAAGGTATTGGTGCTGCAGAAACAGGGCAGCTTCTCTGTCCTTTCCCAAGCTATAATCAGAGTTGTGATCTGTTGAGATCAGTGAGCTCGGTTCTGCGTCCACTAATGCAGAAAAATGCCCTGTCTGTTCTTCATTCTTGTTGCTTTGGACAAGGCAGTGGGAGAATACCTTCAAACTGCTTTGTGTTATGGTGAAGAAATTATTCTCTGGAGGATGGTCAGCTGCTTGTCTGGAAGAAAATGGGCGGACTGATAGCATGGCTACAGGATGGCAGCTTGATGCTGGCAGAATAGGGAGCTGCCTTTCAGTCAGCTTCAAAGACGTAGCTGAGCTGAGAAGTGTCAGAAAGGCTCAGTAATGATTCTGAAGAGGCGATGCTGAGCAGCATGAAAACAATCTCCATTGTATTTCTGGTATAACGCACTAAATGACTCTTGGCTGCTATCTTTCTGTGCCTTTCTCAGTTCCCAGTATCTAATGTCAGTACAGTTTCTCCTCTATTTTAGTCTCCTCTAGTGGATTGATTTCTTCTTGTCACTCTCATTTCTCACACTTCTAGTCCCACTCATTTCAATGAACATTCATGTTCTGGACTAAAAATAGCATTTAAACCTCTTGTTTCATTGCAGAGGTGCATTTGAATTTACAAAAGCAAATATATTTTTTTAAAAAATCATGGTGGATTCCCTCTTTTCAGATTGGAGAATGGCCCTGGTGGAGCTAGCTTTTCCTTGCAATCCACGTATTGTTTCGTTGGCTTTAGATCTCTTTCCTGCCAGATAGGGAACAGCAAGAAGAGATTGCAAAATGTTGCACTGAAAACTCAGCTTGCAGCAGTGTCTTAGGAGCTGACTTTGGTTTTGTTTGTTTCTGAAATTAATATTTTTTATTTGTCTTTACACAGGTTTTTTTTCATGTTTGTGTTCAATATTCTCTCAACCACCCATTACAGCATCTTCTCTGTCCTCTTGTTCAAAATCAAAGTAGGTTTTCAGCTGTCCACAGACATGACATTTTGTGGTTGGATTGCATTCTCTCTGGCAAACAGCAGGCCTGAAGATAGCTTTAGCTGTCAATTAGCCAAGCAGTCTTTGGCTTTCTGAGGAAGAGGCTTTTGGAGGCTGAACCCTCTGTGCATGCATCATGTGAATCATTGTTTGCAGGGAACCTCCGTTCCACCTGACCAGGAGAGGCTGGGGAGAATTCCCTGTGAGAGTCCAGATACACTTCAAGGATAGCCAGAACAAGAGGATTGATATCATACACAATTTGAAGGTATTTGACCTGAATGCTTCAGAGAAAGGCAATGAGTGAGCTCCTGTATAATCTAGAGTGTGCCTGTGTGCTTGTTCATGCTTCTGCCTCTCTCGAGTTTGTCCTACTGCTCTTTTGCATATGAATGGTTGTACTGGAGAATCAGAAGAGGTCCAGGAAAGCCTCTCACGTGCCTGTGTTAGAGGCCATGCTATAGCCAAGAATCCCAGCTTTGCAAACAGACAACATTTACCTCTTGGTTCCCTCCAATATGAGGTTTTTAGCATACTCTCATTGGCTTTAGCCTGACAGGTCATTGCAGGGTCATCTGTGTTTGGTAAAGTGACTGCTGTGTCCTTTCTGTTCCTTCTGCATTTGCGTGTATCAGCCACAGATTCTGCCTTTTGGTAGAGTAGGCAGGGAGGGGCAGGAATTCCTGTCCATTCCTTGTCTCCAGTCATTCACCTGTCCTGTGACATTCAGTAGGATTTGGAGTCTGCAGCAGTCCTGGAAAACTAGGCCATGCTTTTGTTTTACTTGTAATTAGCAGTGCCTGGCATTAGAGGCATTAAGTCCTGAGCTTGTTTATTTTGACGTGAGCCGCATGATTAGTTTCATTTAAACCCTACTTGCAATAATGAATTTTCTGCTGCTGTAAATTCCTTGTTCCAGCCACGTGTTTGGGTTTCTTTTGTTATTATTTACTCATATTTAGGTGCTCCTCAAATGCTACCCTTAGGTTAAAAGGGCTGTCTCCCAACAAATGCCATTTCCCTCAGCTTTTCTGCTCCCTCCTGTGTCAGTGCAGCCCTGGGTTGTGGTTGGCTGCTTTGTAGAAGAGGGTCCTTAGCAGCACATGCATTTCTGACTCCGTGGTTTAAAAAAATGACATACTTCCGCTCAACCTCTGTAGTTCCAATTTATTTTCGAGCTGTTTTGCTGTAATTTACAGTGCAGTGTATTGCTTTGCCCTTGTTAATCTGAGCCTCTTGCATTGTTTCCCCAGTTGGACAGGACTTACACCGGCCTGCAGACGCTGGGCGCAGAAACGGTGAGGCAGCAGGCGGTGGGGTGGGTGTGATAGCTGGTTCCATTGAGGGTGTTTACAAAGAAATAAGATGCAGAACACTAAGCACCGAGTCCAACTCATCTGTTTTCACAATTTCTGGAATGAAGATTTTGACCTGTTGCGATATGAAATGCTTGTGACACCCTGTGCGACATGACAGCACTCCTTTTTCCATTTCTGGTTCAGGGAAAAAAATTTAACAAGTACTTCACTTTGAGAACTTGTTTCTTTGCAGGGCCTCTGATTCCAGATGTCTCACTTTCCTTTCTAATGTGCTGCAGGTCTCGTACATCAGGATTTAAATTTAAGATTTTGCCTAGCTGTCCTGCTGACATCTTGCAGTAGCTTAAGCACAGCTTCTGCCTGTGCCATCTTTCAGTAACCTTGTGAAAAAACAACTCTTAAAGCTGTAAATAAAATAAATGGATAACTCAGTCTGTTATATCCCTGAAGTTTTTCTGTTATTTTTCCCCTGTACTGTGGTAAACGGGAAAATTTTATTGTGGAACTACATTGTTTTAGTCTGGAGAAAGCATTAATGTGAGATGACCCCATTACTCGTCAGAAATGTGTTTGACAAGCTGAGCTCTGTGCCAACTCCAAGGGATTGCCTGGGAATGGGCTCTGTGCTCTCACAGTGTTTGCTGCTCAGATTTCCCCATGGATGCTGTTTTACTAGAGCAGCGTAGTGATGTGGGATTCTTGTCCTGCACCAGGTGCTCCTGGACCTCTGGGAAGCCTTCCTGAGATGAATGGGAGTTTTGTGCAGAGCTGGGGGGAGGGAGAGATAGGATTCCAGCCATTATAAAGTAATTGCAGTGAAAACGAAAGGCATGGCTGTTTTTTTTTTTTGCTCTCTATACCTAACTACCAAATACTAATGTCACTGATTTCACCTGTTTCTGGAAGGTCGTGGACGTGGAGCTGCACAGGCATTCCCTTGGTGAGGAGTATCTCTTCTCCCAGTCTTCAGAATCGGACCTTTCTGATGCTCCAGCACCTTTACCACTGCCACTGAGTATCCCAGCACCAGTCAAAGCTTCTTCACCAATCAAACAGTTGCGGGACTCCAGCCCAGATGCTTCTGCTGACAAAGGTAAAGCAAATGGGTACTGGTGAGATATGAGTCCTTGGAACTTCATCTCTTCTGGATATATACCTTCTCCTAGTTGTTTTCTTGGCTTAAAGGGTATTTATTCTGTGCTCCTTGCTTGCCCCGGGTGGTTATTTTATTAGTGCAAAAGGAAACACAATTCAGAAATTGTGACCGTTCTCATTTTGTTTTTCAACTTGTAGTTTGCATAGTGGGCTGTTTTTCTAAAATTAGTGAATGTGGGCACGTGTGCAGCACACGCAGTTGGACAAAGGCTGTTTAGTAGAACTTTTGCATTCTATTTTCAGAGAGCTGCTAGGTTTCTGCAGACTGTGTTATGTTTGATAGTCTAGTGGTGTGTTCAGTTATTTATGTTTGTTCCTAACATGAGATGAGCTTGCAAAAAAAAATCTTCTAATGTAACTGAGGTGTTGAAAGGGCAGAGCAAAAAAGACAAAAAAGATGTTGTGTTTGTTTGCCTGAAGGATGGCATTCGTGTATCAGTCTGGTTCTCACCTTCCCTGAAAGGTCTGGCAGTGCAGTGCCCTGCAGCGTGCCAGCAGTTGATGCTGCAGCATCATGTGAATTGCCTGAAGCAAGCTGGGTGCTGGCCAGGTGGACACACTATTCTGTTTTTAAGTTTATGTGAAATAGGAAAAACTGCATCTCTGTTAGCATTTAACTTATTTTTCTGGAACGTACAGTGTGAAGATAAGCCTCAGTTCTCTGGGCTGGGAAAAAAAAGAGTCTTCGATGGTTTACGTGTTTTGATATGAGAAATTTGCTGGAAACAGCAACTTTGTATTTCTAAATATGATCAGATAACACGACTGTGTTCCTTTTGTGATCTATCTTGATTCCTGTATTAAGGAATGACTGCAGTGCTGATGTTTTGCATGATGCATTCTGCCAGGGGCATTGTCATGGCTCAGCAAGAACGTCTGTTGTTTGAGTGCAGTGTTTTCTCATGGAGCCACAGCCAAAAAAAAAAAAAAAGGGGGAAAGGAAACAAATGTTAAATGCACAGGATTTTATCAGAGCATGAAGATATGCAGTAGCTGTAGAAGAGGGAGGAAGTATACTTGCCTCCCATGCTGACTGACATAGCTTCTCTCATCGGGTTAACTGATCTCCTTTTACCTCAGGTAAGACAGATTCTTTATCCCAGGTCAAAGGCAGTAGTTGGTCTCCCTGTATTTTACTCCAACAGATGTACTGAGGGATTTCCTGTGAAGGAAATTTTTGCCTTAGCTGTGCAGAACCCGGACTGTGGTCATGGAATTACCAGCAGCTTTTGGTCATTGGAGGGGCCTTTTCATAAGACACTGCACACTGGCTGGTGATCTACCAAAGCTGAACAGGCTGTGTATGATAGCATTTTGCTCTTTGGCTCAGGGGCAGATCCACCAGGCTTGCTTAGGAGGAAATCCATTATCACCCTTTCTCCCTTTTCAGCACCTCCCACCAGCTGCTGTCTCCTTCTTTCCTTCCTTTGAGAAGGTATTTGTTGAATCCTAGTTATGTTTATGTAGAGAATCACAGTAAGGCATTAGGCCTCTCAACCTAAGAATTATTTTTCTTCTTTTCCCTGTTTTAATCAGGATTCCCTGGGAATGCTGAAACTGAAAGACATGCCACGTTTTATTCCCTGCCATCTTCGATAGAACGGACTCCCACCAAATTAGCCACACAGAAAGTTCCCTTTGGCTCTCATGGAAATTCAGCCTTTCAGCCCATTGCAGCTAGCTGTAAAATAGTGCCTCAAGGTCAGATTCCAAGCCCTGCAGAGTCGCCAGGAAAATCCTTCCAGCCTATCACCATGAGTTGCAAGATTGTATCAGGTGAATGTTAGTTTACATATCTGAGTGCTTCACTCTGGAAAACCAGAGATTGAACCAGTTGGACTTGTTTTGTGTCCTTTCCCTGCCTGCCTGTGTTTGAACATCAGGCAGTAGGAAACTAGAATGAGGAGCTAAACACACTTAGTAAGCGTGAAATGCTTTGCATCAAATCAAAAAAGGGATGAGAACTTTTCTTTCCCTGATAATGAATGATGAAGATTGTAGTCTTTAACTGGAGAGAAAGGCCTAGGCAAGGATGCTTCTTCCATATGTGCTGTTTGTATGTGGGAAGAAGCCATTCTTCTCCCTTCCTCTTCTGGACAACAGGGATTGATTAAAAAGAACTTTGTTCTGATTATTGGGTGACGAATTTTCAACCTTGTTTGCTCAAATGGTCCATCTTGTACTTATGATATCTCCTCAAATGGAGCGACTTTGGTCTTCCTCTTCCAGAAGTGCACCCTCTGGATTAAATTTCCAGCTCGCTGCAGTGAGTAATAGGGTGCTCTTTGGGTAACTTCTCAACCAGTGGTGGCCAAGGTGCTGTTTATTCACTTAGCTTATAGAGCTTTCCCTGCCTGGGCATGATCCCATCCACTGGAAGATACTTTGCATCAGAAAGTTTTTACGTGCAGCTCACTGTGTCACGTGTGAAGGTGGGAGATGACCTGCTGAATGTCAGAAAATGAAGCACCAGCTATCACTGTGTGTTTTCTGATCTGCTCCCATGTTATTTTTCTCAAGTATCAGGATGGTTTTTTGTTTGTTCTTAGATTTCAATATTTTTCTGTGACATCTTTTAAGTAGTAGTGATTTATATTTGAACCTATGCCTTGTGCTTTCTTCTTTCTCAATAAAATACTACTAATCTTCTAATAAGCTCTGCTGCTAATCTTCACTCTACTAATTCTTCTTTTTCCAAGCCTGTCCAGAAAGCAAGAAGTATAGTGCATTCTATCTTTCTCAATATCCTTGGATTATTCTCTGTTGGTTTTTGCTGTTTAAATATTTCTCTAAGCATTCCTCCAAGACTGCTGTCTGCTGAGAAGCATCACCCTTCCAGGTTCCAACAGCAGCTTATAAGACATAGGGATTATTTATACTCCATTTTAATAGTAAATCTCTGCCAAGAAAGCAGATTAACAAGCAGCTGAAGTTTAGTTACTTGCTGCCATCTTGTCACTTTCTTGCCTGTCCTTTTCTCCACATTTCTTGATTACCCCCTTGTGCATTTTTTTGCTTCTGTTTTTCTCTCTCTCCTGGCCTTCTTACCCCCAAGTTGCATATGTGCCTTCAAGGGTATCTGCTGTCATGAGAGCAGTGAAGAGACAAGATTGGCTTGGCCTGGCTGCTGGCTGCTGTTTCATGCAGCCTTTTTACATGAACTGTTTGGTCCTTGGCCTGGATGCCTGCATTATGGGCTCCTTGAGGGAAAGAGAGTGCATATCAAAGAGCTCAGCTCTCTTCCTTTATTTTCTTGGGTAGTCTGGACTTAACAATGAGAATGATGTTAACCCACCTCAGAATTCAAGGATGGGCTAGCTGGCTTTCTAAGATCTCTTTGAACCCTGTTTGGCTCAATGGATAAAGAATGCCCAGGCTAGGTACGAGCTCTTATGCTTCACACTCCTTTAACTCCTACTTTATTCTTTCTCTCTCTTCTCCAAGCTCTGTGATCTGGCTTAGTCTTGGAAATGCATCCTCAAAGACATTCCTTCTCTAATCATTTGTTAACGCACTACTACTGCTGTATTTTTGTGTTCTTACAACATTGATGAGATAGAAGCATTGGACTTTTTTTCTGAAGGTTCTCCAATATCGACCCCTAGTCCATCTCCGCTACCTCGTACCCCAACCTCCACTCCGGTGCACATGAAGCAAGGCTCTGCTAGCTCAGTCATTAATAATCCATATGTTATTGTGGACAAGCCTGGACAGATGGTTGGAGCAGCAGCCACAAGCACAGGTGTGTAGTGTGACCCCAGAAGGCAGAGTGACTTCATCTTACGCATTCTAGTTTACTGTCCCTTTCAAATGATAGTGTAATCATGGTATTTCAGTCTGGAAAGTTGGAACTGTAGTCAACAAAGAGAGAATGTTTGCTTGAGTGACCTGTAACACAGCTGAGAGTGTGTCAGAGTTGACTTCAATTTTATTTAGGAAACAGCACATAGTGTAAAAGTTCTTAACAACCATAAAAGAAAGGAGAGAAAGTAGTACAGACTGTGTGGTGAGTAGAGGTTTAAACACAGACAGTGCACAGGTGGTTGGGCAAGGACTGTCTTGAGTATGGGCAGAGAACACGGGGAGAATTGCAGCAGCTCACAGATGTGGTTCTGAGTCCAGTGCAGATGTGACCCACAGCTCTGTGTTACCAGAGTGGGTGTTGTGACCAGTGTGTTTCAAAGCATGCTTTGTGTTTGTGTAGGTGTGTACTTACTGGCATCTCAGGGTAGTTCTTAGAACCAGCTGTTGAACTGCAGTGTCCATGTGGTGCTAACTGTTCTTTGGACATGGCTGGAAAATGCCAAAAAATCCCTTAACGCTGCTGTCACACTGTGTCCAGTTTCCTCACAGAAGGAACTAGTAGAGAAAACATAGTAGTAGCTGAATGTTTTTAGTGTATCTGGGGGCTTTCCTGATATGTTGGTTTCACCAGTAGGGTTTTTGTTTTTCTTTTGCTGGTTTTTCCTGTTTCTTCCTTACCTCCAGCCTGACTCTGTTCTGCTTACATGGTTTGTTGTGGCTTGGTGACTGTCGTGTTCTCCTAGTGGGGAACTTTACATGGAGAATAGGGTCTGTAGAAGCACTAGAGGGTATGAATATTCAAGTCCAAATGCTACTGAAGTGCACCTTCATGTAGTTTCCCACTACATCAGTGTGATATCAGTACAGACTGGCCTGAAAAAACTGCCTGCTGCCTCTCCCTTCCCTCATGTTCCTGTCATTTCGCCCTGTCCTACACAAACCAAATCAGATGGGTGGCAGAGCAGAAAATTAGTGCCATCCCCTTATTTTTTGTTGTTGGACACAGGCCCTGTGTGGAACAAGGGGAGTATGGCTTTCTGGCAGCAGCAGCTAGATAGGATTGAGTAGAAAGTGACATTTCAGACAAAATAGTTATTTTCTATAAAACTTTTGATCATATTTAAGAGGGTGACACCTGAAACTTCATGTTTTGTGGAAGCCAGCCTTTATGTATCCCGTTGTTTTGAGAAATGGCTGCACAGTTTACTTACAAATGTAGGTGCGGGTTATAATGCATGTGAGAGACTATGAACTTGTTCTTACTGTGGTTTTGGCATGTCTTTATCAAAAGAAGCTACAAAGCCAGGCTAGTAGCAGTAACTGAATTGCTGCAGGGCAGCAGCTGTGGGTTGTATACAGCACTGCTAATACAGAGCAAGTTTGTCACTGGCTTTTACACTCAGACCCTCACCTGCATAAGGCAGCAGGTGGGTACTGTGGCACACTTTCCAGGAGCAGACCCAGGAACCTGTCTTCATCTCTCACTTCCAGTTCTTCGTCTTCCCTCCCTTCCTCTCATTACTCCTCACCCAGTGTGTCCCTTCTTTTCTGACCTTCCCCTTTCCTTCCATGCCATCTTCCTCAGATCCTTCTCAGTGCCATGTCTAAAGCTAGAGCAGGTTCAGAGGGTTTCAAGGCAGTAGAGGGAGCTACATTTGTGGCAGCAAATTCTAACTTGGGAGCTTGTTTACTGTTGTCATTTCTTGTAGTTCACCTGTAACCAATGCGGGCAGTCATCCAGGAGCTATCTTCCAATTTGCAACAGACAGCTCTGAGTGAAGAAAGAGCTGTGTGGCCTGCAGACCCTCCACCTGGGAGCTGTGCTGTCCTCCTGGAGCTGCAGAACTATGTGGGGTTTGGGGTCCAACTGGAGGAAAGTAGAAATGGGAGACCTCCAGTATTGAAAAATAGTCTCCTTTTTTATTCCGTACAGGTGATGGGAGACAAGGACCTAGTGTATTTGTAATGAAAAGTAGTTTGTTCTGTGCCCATGCCAACACCCACTGATGTCCCTCGTTATGTGCACCTCATGGACAATAGAGAGTTGAGATGAAATGCCTCCTTTGTGGTT
Organism: Lagopus muta; assembly: GCF_023343835.1. Classification (NCBI taxonomy): domain Eukaryota; kingdom Metazoa; phylum Chordata; class Aves; order Galliformes; family Phasianidae; genus Lagopus; species Lagopus muta. The sequence goes on from NC_064441.1 coordinate 22,481,126, forward strand.
AGAAGGGTGTCACGTTGAGTGGCACTGCTCCCTGCCCTGCCCTGAAGTCTGCCTTGTTTCCCAACACGCAGGGAGCCCCACCAGCAAGCTGAGCAACGTTTGTCAGGCCTCTCATGGGGCTGGGTCTCCTGTACCGAAGAGCCACGGGAGCAGCTTTGTGACCTCAGCTGTCAAGGTAATGTTCTTATGGGCATGCTTCCCATTAAAGGCACAGCTTTCAAAATGTCTCATCTGTCAAAAGACCTCTTTTTTTAGCAGACTAGGATCTGTTTCGCTCTGTTAATGACAATATATAATTAAACCAGATGTGCCTACTTCAAAAGCTCTACTTGGTTTATTATTTTATGCTGCAGCTGTTCCTAGCAGTCTTAAAATAGGTAATTTGCTGACTTTATAACTGCCTACGTTCAGAAAAATAATCATGCAAATAGCAGAGTAACTGAACTTGTAACAATCAATAGGGTTCACATTCTGATCTGCAAAGCTCAAATGATACAGAGCTGATCTATCAGATAAAATCCTTCCCTGCACAAGATGTGGGAGAGGTGTTTCTGACAGGCAAGCAGCACCGGTGAGCCTCTGCCTGAAAGCAGCTGCTGCTCATGGGAGCTATTCCCTGTCTTCGTGACTCAGGAACCTTAATGTTGGTTGTGGAGGGGAAGGTTTTCCAGTCAGCTTGCAGAAAGCAGATTGTTTCCCATTTGGAGCTGCAGTGCTTCCCACATCTGTTAAGAAAAATGTGTTGAATATCGCTCTCTGAAGCGACTGGTTTGCAGCACTTTAACTGTCAGGTGCTGGCTGGCTGTTCTGCTTCCAAGAGCCTGTCCGTCAGCTGGGTTTTAGTTAACTGTTAAAAGTCACTTGTTTTATACTGGTTTGGGGCTGTTCTTTTTGTAAGGTTTTAAATGAGTCAGAATGGGCATGTATCATTGTAAGAGCTGCATTCTGTTGGATTCGGATAAAATCTGAAGGTATTTAAAACAGAAGAAATCTTAACTTTGTAAGCAGATGTATTTATGTCCATATGTCTTCTGGCTAGTGGGAAGTTGTAATTTTGTGGTTTCTTTAAGAGGGAGGGTTGTCTGGTAGTTCAGTGTGATGTTGTAGGTGGTGTTTCACTTAGTGCTTTTTATCTCTTCACTGCATGCTGGTTTCCTCTGTATTTTTTTCTTTTTTTTTTTAAATGACTTAAACCTGCATTTTTTCAATCACTTGAACATGACCAGTATGCATGGTGCTCTTGAAAGGGCTGGCCATGCCTCTGACCTTGTCTTCACTCCTCCTCCTGTTTGCTGGCAGTGGTTTGCTCTTGCTCGCCACATAGCTATGCAACTGATCTGGTTGGAAGCTCATCTGTTTTCACCTGTCTGCATTGGCACAGGAAAGGCAGGAGTATTGATTTAGTGTCTTGAGGATTTTTTGGTTGTGTTCCATCCCAAGGATGGACTAAGCAATCATGAAACCGCAGCCGTAGATTTCACACTGATCCTAAAGTAGTACAGTTATTTTAATTAAACAAAATATAACTGTCCCATAATTCCTCAAATGCATGGGACTCTCTACAGCCACAGATTCAAAAACGAAAGATGCACCATTTTGTGGGTGTGAGAATGTGGTTTATTCCATTAGATACCCTCACTGTCAGGGCCAGTCTGTGACTGGGAAGACTGTGCTGCCATCATCCGAGATGATTTTGCTTGCAGATTTAAATTGAACTTTTTTTTTCCTCCCTTCATGCCTGTTTCTTTTTAGATACTCATCTCTGAGGTTGCACACAGAACTGTGCAGTAGTTGAATTTGGCAGGGTCCTCTGGAGATCATCTGCCCAACTCTTGCCCAGGTTGCTCAGGAATGTGTCCAGTTGGATGTTGAGTATCTACAGTGTTGAAGAATCCCCAGCCTCTCTAGGCAGCCTGTTCCAGAATTCAATCACTGCTTAAAAAAAAAACAAAAACAAAAACAAAAAAACAACAAAACAACTTATGTTTAAACAGCATGTGTTTTATTTTAGTTTGTGCCTATTGATTCTTGTCCTGTCATTGCACAGTATTGAACATTGTCTGACTCAGTCGTGTTCCCACCCTCCCATCAGTATTGTGTCCCTTGATTAGATACCCACTCAGACTTGACTTTAACGTGCAGCTATTAGCCTGCCTCAGTGTTACAGCTCAGAAATGCTTTCTATAAGAAGCTGGTGGGGGGCCTGTCTGTTTCTTTCATTTGTGTATGATGTGGTAAGAAACAGTTACTGCTGTTGGAGGTGTAAATTGACAATTTGCTTTATATGTTGTAGTAAGTATGTTACATTCCTGTTCCTTAAGTGTTTCTGGAAATGGTTTATTTGTTCAGGTAATTCGGAATTGCCCAAATTGTCCGTGCCACCCACTATTAGTAATCTTTTATTGCTTTTGTTGGACATTTCACCAATCTTTGTGCCACATCTTCCTATTTGCAGCAGGAGGATTCCCTGTTTGCCACCATGCCACCTCTTTGTCCCATTGGGAGTCATTCCAAGGTGCAAAGCCCCAAATCAGTCACTGGAGGACTTGGAGCTTTTACAAAGGTATTCCTCTTGGCATTTGTGCCTGGACAAGGAGCCTAGTTTTACCATTTCGTGCTGCCACAAACCGTGTAACTTCAGTGCATGTGGAGCTTACTGGAACCAGTGTGTCTTGCTGCCAGGAGCTCTCTAGCCCCTCTCTAAAGATGAATCTTAATTTCTTTTCCTGTGACTCTGCTGTTGCTATGATCTTTCCTTTTGTTATCTCCTTCATCCTTTCTTGTTCTCCTTTGAGTCACTGTTGTATTGAAGCTGATCCTTTTAAAGGCTTTATTTGGTGAGCTACCATATAAGTAAACAGTAGTAGATCTACCTACTTTTACATTTTGTAACAGTTTCTTACGAAATGCTGTGGTGATTTCTGAGTGTCAGATATGTTGCCATTTGTGAGTAAGTTTCCTTAGAAGTTACCACCTTGAATTTGTTCCTGGTAATACTGGGTGAAGTGAAAGGTGAAAGAGTGTTTCCTAGCAGTTACAGAATCCACAGCAATCTGGTGGGGGAAAAAAACACCTGCCAAACCAAGGGCCTTTCTTAAGTTGCTGATCTCGATGATTAGATTTATGGCTTGGCCCAGATAAAATCATACTGTGTTGAAATGTACACAAGAAAATAATATAATCTGTAACCAGTTACAGTATCTATATCTGGTTACAGTATCTACAGCTATAATATCAATTATAATTTTGCAAGGTAGAAAATAAGGACATTTTGGGCAGGGAGGTTCATAGGTATTTGAAACCTTACAGTGTTCTGTCTCCTTTCTGAGATGCAGGATACCATTAGTAGGACTGAGTACTTACAATACTACTGGAAATGTCTGTGATGCTTTAATTTCTGTGAGCATCTTTCAAAGTGGGAACACTGGCTTAAGTACAGGCCTCCTCACACGCTTGTGTGCTGGGAGTAGCCCTCACAATAGGATGAGTTAGAGTTCACCTGGTGCTGTGTGAGAACCGTGCCTGAGTTACTCTTGTGTGCCTGTTCCTGCAGGCAGGCTGTTCCAGAAATGATTCCCAGTGTCTTAGTTGTTTGCTTTTTGCTTTTTGTTTGGCTTTTGTTTTGTGTCAACTTTATTATGTTACTTAATAGGTGATAATAAAGCAGGAGCCAGGAGAGCTGCCCCAGCAACCCCAGGTGTCAGCAGCAGGGCTGACCACGCAGACCTCTGTGCAGCAGTATGTCACAGTAAAAGGAAGCCACATGTTGGCCTTGTCACCGCAGAAGCCAGCTGTGAGCACGAGTGAGGGGACAGCACAGTCCAAGGTATGAGGCACTTGGGCATCTTTGGTTGGCTGTCAGCCTTCTGTCTTGCCTTGTAACACCTCATGTTTCTCCTGTGGCCACAGGGTTGGTTGTGCCTCAGGCACAGGCAGCACTGCTCTGGGTAGCAAGTTTCCCATGTGCAGTTAGCTCATGGTGTGCTTACCTCTTGCCCTCGTGAAGGGAGCAGCATACACAAACGCTACTGCGTGTCATTGCTTACAGAAAGCATTTCCTACTCCTCTCTAGCCCTTTGCAGCAGTGAGGAGGAGGCTTGTTTTGAACTGGATCCTGACAACCCAGAAAGTTGGCTGCCTTTATCAGCTTTTGCTGAAGCTCATCCAGGTCTCTCCATAAAAGGAAGTAAATTCTTTCCTTGGACAGCAGGCCTGCAGCAAAAAATAAAAGAGCAGGACAAACAGGGAGTAGGGGTGAAGACTGGTCCAGAACTAGCATAAGGTTTAAGTGGTGCTACGTGAGTGGTTACGGAACTGATTTGACAGGGGTGATGCAGCATTGTGAGGATTGTGATATTGTGTGCTGACCACAATGGACTACATATGGAGGGTTGAGTTTTTCGTAAGGACATATTTGCATTGCCCTTTTTACTGCCTTATTTGCCTGTTTGAGCAGGTATGCAAACTCTGCGTTTGCCTGCAGATATATCAACACACAAATTAAAGCACTCTGCAGATTCTAATTTGAGGCCATGGTTTTCCCAGGGAGTTTGTTCCCATGAATGAGTTGAAATTAAATCTCTGGATTTCCACCAAGGCAAGCTTTATCCTTAGTTGGAATTATTCCATTGCTTGTATATCAGAGAAAAATGAAGTTGCCCTGTGATTTGAATGTATTTAATCTTTTGTGAGTACTCTGAAATCCTGGCTGTGTTTAATAGGTTATTGCTCTTTACCTGGGGTTGGCTTCTTGCCAGTCCAATGTTGAGTGGGGATAAAGAACCTTATACACAAGTAGACCTATACAAATTGTCCTGAAATACCTAGAGGTGAAGGCAGCGTACCAGTTAGAACTTGAGTGGTTGAGTGTCACATCATGCAGTGCTTCTTTGTTGCAGGTTGTTGGTGTTCCAGTTGGTTCTGCTTTACAGTCAACAGTGAAGCAGGCAGTGGCTATCAGCGGTGGCCAGATACTTGTGGCAAAGTCTGGTTCTTCAGTGGCAAAGGCTGTTGGTCCAAAACAGGTTGTGACTCAAGGCGTAGCCAAAGCCATCGTGAGTGGAGGTGGAGGAACAATCGTAGCTCAGCCTGTGCAGACTATAACGAAGGCACAAGTTACTTCCACAGGCGCTCAGAAAAGTACATCGCAAGGATCAGGTAGAGTGACTTTGCACCTTGTTAATGGCTCACTGTGGTTCTGTAATGATTCCTTCACATCTGAAATAATTGTGTGATGGAAAAACTTGAAAATGAATAGAAAGATCTGTAGTGTGGTAAATGTTAACTTGTTATCTGCAAGAGGGAAGGATGCACAAGTACAAAACAGTATTCTCTCTCCAAGGAGCAGAGTACTTGTTTCTGTGTTTCAGTTACATGGGCAGTGGGTGTTTGGGGTGCCCTGGGATGTGGAGATCAGCAGGATGTGCTGGGGAATGGGCTGCAGACCTGATGAACTTTCACAAAGCCAGATCTTGTGCTCCTGTCCTGCCTAGCGCTGCGGTCCTTAGATGCTCAGGGGGCCCCACATGAACCCAGCCAACAAAAGCTCAGCTGTTCTTACTGCATCTCCCATCTTGCTCAGTGCCTGCAGTTAAGGGAATTTGGGCAGAAGCATCCAGCCTGCTTCTGCATGCAGCTGGCTTTAGCTGGGCATGTTAGCTCAGACTCTGGGCTGTTTGAAATGTGCTGTGTGGCCTGTAAACTTAAGCCAGCAGATTCCACCACTGTATTTCTTTGGCCTGTGACCTGCAGAGGTTTCACTTAATCTTCTTTTTTCCTAGACCTGTTCAAAGTGTCTGCATCACTGGTGGATTTTATCTGCTGTTATGGCAGCTAAGCATGGTTTATTGAAGGCTAGATATGTGGGACTTCCAGAGCTTTCATTCTGTGCAGATTTCAATGCATGCTGGCCTCTTCAAGGAGTAATTTTTTTTTTTTATTCCTTCTTTCTAGTGATGGCTACACTGCAGTTACCAGCCACCAACCTGGCAAACTTGGCAAACTTACCACCGGGCACCAAACTGTACCTCACCACCAACAGCAAGAATCCTTCTGGCAAAGGAAAACTGCTTCTCATACCGCAGGGAGCCATACTGCGAGCCACAAATAATGCTAGTTAGTCTTGCAGGGAAATCTAATGAGTTAAATAATGTAATCACTGCATAATTAATGTTTGCTGTTCTTGCTATAACATGTCCTCGTACTGTGAAAGCAGTAACAGAAGGAAGTTTCTTTGTTCACAACAACACAGCACATGGAGCTTTTTAAGCCTGGATTGCCTTCTGTTTTAGATGGTACTGCTTTACATGTAGAGCTCCCAGTATCTGTCCTTCTGTGCTGAAAGTAGTGCAGTTTTTCTCAGAGCTCACAAAGAAGGATTGCCTTTCACTCTACTTTGATATATATAGGGAGAGATGCCTGCATTTTTCTAATGTAGAACTGATGCTGGTTTGAATGCAGTTTTGAAAGCTATTAGTAAGTCATGGAATGAGACCCTGGAAAACAAGAAACATAAACTAGCTCTGAGGAGGACAAGATAACTATATCTGGAATAAGAGAAATAAATAGATTTCAATATTGATAAAAGGTTTGATTTCAAGCTGTTGACACCAGCAGAAATAATTTGTTGTTAATAGAGTGAAAGCAAGTTTGATTCAAAACAAGTTTCATGCTTGCAGGTATTGTGAAATACCTGGAGAACAGCGTTGCTGAAATTGTCCCTAGGGCTGATACATCTTTTTTTAATAGCGTGCTGTTGCTATAGGAAATGTTTTATGAGCCTTCTCTAGAATGCTCATCTTTGAGGCTGGGGTAGATGGACTGGGTGCCGAGTGTTTGCTTGCAAGTCTCCATCTCTGATGTGAGAGAGAATCAGCTTATTATGTAAGAAGGTAAACACCAGCAGCATAGTAGCAGAGTGTCACTGAAAACATGGGTACTGTTGATGGTATTCTGGGCTGTACTCATGATGGGAGCCTCTTCACTTAAGATTTAGATGGCAGTCCAATCTTAACAAGTAAATGCTCTCTCAAGCCTTGAGGGAGAGCAAATAGTTGTGATTTATGACAGAGCCATAGTGCTTTTCAACCTTAGTTTCCTAGTGGGAGACTACAACATGTCTGTGTCTGTTCTCTTCCTCCTGGAGGCAGAGCAATATCAAAACGTTGTGATTCAACACCAGTTAGAGTCCATGATCCACTCTATGTTAACAAAACTGCATTGGAACAGTAAGCAGAAGTAAAATTAAGAAGCCAATGGGATTTATTGTGTTTTCAGGGCTTTTGCTGTAGATTCAGTACCTGCAAAGGACTGACAGAAACACTGTATATCTGTTGTACAGCATTTTCTTTGATAGAAACTTTACAACAGCCTTGAATGAGCTTTCTATGTCCAGTAGTCCTCATTCTCCCCATGTCTCCCTTTATTCATTGCATTTGCTGAGCTTTCAGAGAGCACAGCAGCACATCTGAACTGTGCTGTACTGAGCAATTATGGTATTTATGCCTGTGTATATTCAGCTACACAACATGCTGCAGCAAGCATCTTGCAGGCTGTTTTCAGATACTTGTATGTACAGGAACACTTCAGCAACTGGCGCTGTCTGATTGCAGAAGAGCAAAGCCTTCTGTTCTGGTTGCAGGTCTCCAATCTGGTGGCTCTACAAATAGCGGAGGAGGAGGAACCCAAAGTACAAGCAGTAACTTGTCACAGCACCTCACCTATACATCCTACATCCTGAAGCAGACACCCCAGGTCAGTGGCACAAGCACTAGCTGGAGCAGATGGACATTTCAGGTTGCCCTCTAGCAAGCTGTGCTGTTTTCTCCTCTGTCAGGCACAAGTTACTATTGGTACTTGTGCATCTCTGCCCTTTGCCTCCCCTTACTGAGTAGCACCCCTCATCGCTCGGCTCCTTGCAGACTGAGAAAGTAGCATGGAATACTTTTTCATGGCAAGCAGTGGGTGGTGTTGAGAGAGGAATAAGAATAAAGAGCCTGTGGTGGCAGGGGAGCAAGGGTCTCCAAAAAAACAGGTGACTTGACAAAGATAATATAGAAGAGATACCTTGAATGGTAGGTTGTGGAGGAGTTGTAGGAAAGCTGTGCAGACAGGAGAACAAAGGTGGTGTTTGAGAGATGAGAAAGGAAGAGAAGTGACTAAAGAGAAGATCATATGAAGGGATCTGTGCATGACAGCGAGTGAATGAAGGCTTTGAAGAGGAGCAACTAAATAATAATGTGAAACAGGAGAGGAGGCAAGGCCTCAGATTGTTAGGAGCGTGCCTCCAGTTCTAGCTGTGATTTCTGCATGCTGAGTTCTGAATGTGTAGCGCCTATGGCAGAAGTAAATACATTTTGATGTGAGGAAATAACACTGTTTTGATTTCTGCTTTTTGCCTAACCCAACAGTAGTCTTTCTGATCTTGCAAGTTAAGTAGCATTTGTCACAAAGAATAAACATGAAGAGCATGAAATGTGTTAAATTATGGTGCTATGTAGCTGCCTCTGAGGACAGCTCTTTCACCCTTACCCTTTTCATCAGAGAATGTTCTGCACTGGGAAGGCTGTGCCCAGGTCTGGTTGCAGAATCCTCCATTGCAATTAATGGTGCAATGGAAAAAAATGCTTTGTGGCAATAGAGTGCTTCCAGTCTTTGGAGGTGGAGATTCTCTTTCCGACCTCATGCAAAGATACCAGGACGCCAAACTTCTTTAATTCCCAGTATTTGTGTAGAGAAAGAATGTCAATAACCTTCTGCATCAAGTAGTATTTTTGCATCACAGAGCAGTTGCAGATGTTGCTGTTCTGCTTAAGCTGCAGGCCTGTAGGTGTTTTGACAGTCTCTGTTGACACTCCTAACTTGTCCTGTATTGACTTTTAACTGTGGTTTCCAAGTGCTGAACTGTGACTTATTTCTGGAGCAGGGCACGTTTCTGGTTGGTCAGCCTTCTCCTCAGAGTTCTGGGAAGCAACTCACTCCAGCATCAGTTGTTCAGGGCAACGTAGGAGTTGGAGCATCTTCAACACAAGGACAAGCATTAAAAGTAATAACTGGACAGAAAACTGCTTTATTTACACAGGTAAGCTGCAAATGATGTGTTTTTCTTGCCAGACAACATTTTGTTGGCTAAAGGGTAGAAATCACAATTGCACAATATGAGAGCTTTATCTTTTGTAGCCCTTTGGTTTTTCTCTGTACAGTTATGATGGTGGCTGTGGTACAAAAGCATATTCAGGTGTTCTAGTGAGTGAAGGTGTTAGACAGGGCTTTGTCAGCTTTGTAGGTGTTCTCAGAGTGGGTCATGTCTGAGCTTAGGTTGCTAGCTTGTAAACATGCTCTAGGATTGTGTAATGATGTGGTATTAGAGGAGTGAATATGGGCAGATGCAAAAATGTGCTAAAATATTTGAATGTAGGAATGGGTCTCTGCTTAATCTCTTAGGTATGTTTTACCCTGGTCGTTTTCAGATTCCTCAAAGGCCCTTATTTTAAAAAAGTACTCAGTCTCACCAGCGTTCAAAAGCAGTAGTCACATTTTGTTTTTTTTTTTTAATTTATTTTTTAAGACAACAGTTTGATGAAGTTGAATCTGAATTTAGTAATTTTGTTGCAGTTGTTCTTGTCACAGAAAAGTATAAAAAAAATTTTCCAGTAATATAAATGCCATTTGGTTGAAAAACAAACCAAACCCCACGGGAACAGTATTGCAGCTTTTCACCTTGTGCTGAACTTCTTTTCAAAGGCTGCAGCCAGTGGACAGACATCGCTGATGAAAATATCGGACGGGTCTCTGAAGTCGGTGTCTGCCTCATCCCAGCTCTCCAAACCTGGCACCACGGTGCTGAGGGTCTCAGGCGGTGTTATCACCACAGCTGCTGCTCCTGCTGTGGCCCTTCCCACAAATGGGGTGGCCCAGGTGAGACACAGTATTGCCAGTGTGCTGTAATACAGCATCTACACCTCTTAGTTTATGGGTATTCTTCTTTCCAGCACTGTTGGTTGATCTGCCTTATAATTGTGTTCCAGTGCAGAATGCAGAAACTCTGTTGCTGTTCAACTGCTTGCTGTTCTGCCTAAAATACCCGAGAAGGAAGAAGGATAGCTTAAAGCTTGCACTGCTTTTAATGCTGTTAAAATTCTGGTAGGCAGGAAGTGCTTTATCTGGAACACCTTTTGCAATAATACAGATTTTTGGCCCTTTAAACTCCGAATCTGTCACTGACAGGAGAGTGTAAAATGCAGGAATCTGCCTCCAAGCAGGGCAGTGAAAACCAGCAGTAATTAGACTGTAGGCCACTACTCTGAAATCAGACTTCCCACAGTGCTTAAAGCACGGTCTGTCATGAACATGTTTCACAGCGGCCAAGGTTCAGTGTCTTTTTGGTTCTGACTGCGTTCAGGGGATGTTGCTCCTCTCTGCCCTGGGAAGTTACACAGTCCAGGAAGGAAAGGAGATGTTCTGCCCTGGAGTGAGGTTGAAAGTAAAACATTTGTGTTCCTAGGGTGAGTGGGGATACAACTGTTCAGTGCAGGTTGCCTACCTGGAGGGTAGGTGGAGTTCGTGAGGTGGAGAGAAGACAGCATAGAGTAAAGTGTAGCTCACAAGAAGGGTTTGCCAGAAGCTTCCTGCTTCTCCTGTGTGGGGAGCAAAGATTAACAAAGCTGCAGGTTGAGACCATGGTGCCTTGGAGAACTGAACCCAGGCATCTATCAGGGTTGTGTTGGTTATATCAGTGTATATCGCTTTAAAGGCTGAAATCTACTTTAAATGCTACTCACTGTTCTTACAGCTGTCAGTGAAGCTGCAAAGATTGGAATTTTCATCCACCTTCTTTATCTCAAGCTCCCCCCCCTCCCTGTAGTAACCACTGCCACTGATCAGCCCACCTGTCCCTGCGTGGGTCACAGGCTTGCAGACAGGTCACAGAGCAGCCAGGACACCAGGACCTGCTTGAGGACTGGATTCTGAGTGTCCAAGAGCCTTTCCAGCTCTGGTGAGCAGATGTGGAAAGGTCTCACATCTGTCTAACCAAAGTAATGTATGTTAATATGAGTGTCAGCCATAGTCATTCAGATTAATTTTGTTAACTGAAGAGCAGAAGAGCTGTGGTCTCTGTGAAGTTAAGGTGTTTTACTTGCCAGTAAATGGCAAAAACAGTGGCAGTGCGTAATGTGCAAATTACCTTAAAGATCAATGTTATTCCTGTCCAAACTTCTTTCAGTGAAAGGAAGTATATAGAGGATGTAGGATTTAGGTAGTGTCTAACGTTGTAACAAAGCATGACTTCTGTGTGAGTCAGTGCAGACACCTGCATTAACAGGTGAGCTCCATTTCTCTCCTGGACTTTTGAGCAGTGGGGAAATATTCCTGGGCCAGATTGCTCATCTGGAGGTTTACCTGCTTGCTGGCTCCAGGTACCATCAAAACAGTTGTAGAAGCAGTTCTGGAGTGCATGACATAATGTTATTTGTTTCTATTCTACTTAACACCATTGCATATGGACTTTTGGATAGGTGCTCGTTTCTTATTTGTTTCTTAACGATGAAGCTTTTGCCTTTGCTATTTCTAGATATTCCTTCGTCTTGCTTATTGTTGAATCATCTGTGAGATGAGAAGGAACATTACTGCTTTCTTTCTTATGCAGCAAATAGATAATGCAGGTTCCAGTTCATCGTCTTCTGGAGCTCCTGCAGCAAAGACATCCGGACAGCAACACCAAGTCTGTATAAACCAGACCCAGTCTGCTTCATCAGTAGTGAGCAAGACTGCTACTTCTGCTGTTGTAAGTGTTGCTTCTCTGGTGACTACGTCAACGCCTGTGACTGGAAAAGCTGCAGTATCAGGTATTAAGCTCCATTTGTGCCTTGCCTTTATGAAGTTAGAAGTGAGTGTTCTTTGGGTGTCCACAGTGTAAAAAGTAGCATGTAGAGGCATCTGCATTTGTGAATGGGTGAAACTAGAGCCACGCTTTCTAAGCTGTATCTTAGTAGGGTAACTCTTCTTTTAGCCAAAGAGTTGGCATCCTAATACGGTACACTGACTGCATCTGATGCAAATAGCAGTGCAAGATGCCCATTAATATTGGAGGCAAATTTTAGCTTTCATTCCAGATCCTCTGTAGATGGTGCCTTCCATGTGTTCAAGGATATAGTGTACCATGATATTGAAACTGTCAGGGATCAGAGATGCTGCAGTCTCAATTCAGGTTGTGAAAGTGAACCTCCATGGAAGCTGAAGGAGCTGCTTAAGCAAAACTTGGCTCTGAGGCTTTGCATCTGCTCTGTTTGTCCTGGAGAGAGTTTTTGATTAAAAGGGAAGCGAATATTTTAAAGTAAAAAAAATCTGTTGAGTCCAGTGAGGTAGATCTGAGCTGGAATGTGTCAAATTAATGAAGATAAGGCAATAAAGATGGACTGCCTGTACGTAGGGTGTTGTTTTCCTTTAGTTTTATTGTCTTGCAGTATCTTCTGCATTATGGAGAGCAAATATAGCAGATTTAATTTGATCATCATGAGTTAAAATCAGAACGTTTTATTTTACCTTCTGATTTACCTCCTGGAGTGTTATGTTCCTTCAAAGTTGCTTCTTACTGAGGGGGAAGAGTACAAATAGAAAAAAAGGGAGAGGCTCTTCATGTCACTTGCTGTGTGACAGTGTCTTTGAAGCAGCCCTTCTCATTTCCTGTGCACGCAGACTCCCAAACCCATCCTTCCATCACTCTGTGTTTTCCACAGCTCGGAAATAAATAACGGAAGCTGCAATTCTGCAACAAGCAGTTGAACATTTTCCTTTTTCCAAACAAAGTAGAAAGGCTTTTTGTTGGAAATGTGCCACTTTAAATAGCTTTCAGATTAAAGCTGCTGTATAGGACCAAGAGTATCATCCGGATTCCCATCTGTCAGAGGCAGAAGAAAAGGTTTTGCCAAAATGCATAGCATTATAGATTTCATTCTAAAAACGTAGGCTTGTATTTAAGTGAGTCTTAGGATGGACTGTGACGTTTACAACTGAATTGGCAGTGCTAGGTTAGCCCAGTTCAAAGTCTCAACTATGTATCTTTCAAAACCAAGGGATGTCTTCACCATCCCTTGCATGTCTGCTGACTGGAATGCAGTTACACTTAAGCAATAGTGAGATATTAAAAGGGGAATAGAAACTTTCTTGAAACAATTTGTGAGTATAAATTACTACCATGAAATGTGGTGTTCACAATTTTCTAAAATAACAGCTTGTTAAATGCCCATAATCCGAAGAGAAGTTTAATTAATCAGAACATTAAATAAGATTGTACAGAAAATAGCTAGTTTACTAGTGGAAATGATGGATTTAGGCCCATACACAATGGTGGTGTGGAGGAGAGAGCTAGGGAGCAGGAGGTGAGTGCTCTTCACTCATTGCCCTATGGCACAGCCTGCAGCTGTGCTGGTTTCCACCAAGGTTGATGGGATGCTGGTGATACCAGAATGTCCTGCTTGTTGTTTTAGCCCTGGCTAAAATCAGTGCTTTATTCACTCCTCCCCTTGATACACTTCATAGCTCGATCAGCCATCCGTACAGATAGATGTGTTCAGTGCCCATAGCAAAGACATGGGACACTCAGTTCAGCTCTTCATAAGGCCCTCACAAGCTTGGGTTCATCATTTCATGGAAGTGTGGTTGATTGTGCTCCACTAACTGCAGATGAACTGCAGAGGTGTGTGTGGCACTGGCAAAGCACAGCAAGGGGCTGAGTGCAGCAGAGCTGTTGGTCGCTGGCTCACCAAACACTTGAGCACAAGGGAAGGAGAGGAGAGCTGCAAGTCATGCTCTAACTAATTTTGTCTTGCTCTGATAAGAGTGTTCAGCTCTGTGCTGAGCCTGCTTCGTTCAAAAAGTTTGTGTTACATCAGCATTTGTTTAAGATTCATTCAGTAATGAGGAAACTGCCCTCACAAATATTGGTGCTGTGCAGCATATAAGGCAACCCAGCACTTCAGCAGTCATCCATGTCAGCAGAAATTTGTCAGACAGACAGTTCACTGAACTGTGGCTTATTAATTGAGGGCCATCCTAGTTCAGGCAGGAAGGGAGAGAAATAACTGGAGATAAACAAAATGGTGTGTTTTATTTAACATTTTGTCTTCCATTCTTCTTACAGGGTTGCTAAAAATCCACTCAAATCAGTCTAGTCCACAGCAGGCTGTTCTGACAGTTCCCAGCCAGCTTAAACAGCTCGGTGTTAACACAGCTTCTGGAGGTGTTCAGACAATACTCATGCCTATGAACAAAGGTAAAGGGCAGAGGAGGATGACAGATGGTGTTTGAAAATCCCCTTTGACACAGAGTAGCTCTTGGTCACTGTTGGCCAAAGTGGTCCAAGGTTACAGATAGAAGAAAACGTAGCAAGGAGGCTCATCCCTAAAATTTGCATTGCAAATATTTTGTTGATTCTCAATATGGTTTTTTGTCAAAGCTTCCTTTTTTCTTCCTTTATTGTCCTAACTGTTTCCTGTTCCTCTCCAGTGATACAGTCACTTTCTACCAGCAAAGTTTCAGCTGTGACAGCTGTCACATCAGCAAGTACGGCTGTCTCTAGTCCCTCTGTGGCATCCATCACTAAAGGTAACACAGAGTTTCTCAGTAAGATAAGCAGTGGAAATATTCACTGCTGCTTTGTGCGGGTGGCCTGGCTCTGAAAGCAGACCCTGTGACTGGGGTTTCTTGTATTTCTGTTGCTAGCAGGGTTTAAATGAAGTGTTAAATGGCATCTGGGGGCTGGGAAATTAACAGTTGCTTCCTCCTTGACAAAACCCATAGCGTAGGCAAATAGAGGGAGGAAAGACGATGTTCTGTAAGGCTACTGTGAGCGCAGTAAACATCCATTCTTTCAATCCATCGCTGCAGAAATGCACTGAGCAAACACGTACTTTATTCTGAGGACAGCAGTGACTGTGTTGGTGACTGTGCTCAAACTCACTGGAGAATGTAAACAGCAGTGCTATTTCTGCCCCGTGCCAATGCATTAGGCTGAGTGGGCAGTCACATCCATGTCCACACACCTGCAGAACGTTCCAGGATCGTGCATTGCCAGAGCTGAAAGTCCTCTTATTGCAGAACTGTTGTGTGTCTGTCCCATCCCAGGTGAATACCAGGCTGTCTGGCTGTTCTGAGCTGAACATCTCTCTCCTGCTGCTCCTGAGTTCTGTTGTAGATGTGAGAAAATTCACTGGTGCCACTTCTTGCTGTAATCATTAGTAGGTTTCTGTCAGCTGTTTGCTTACCAGAAGACAGGCATACATCTGTAAGCAGTTCATTCAGGCAGTCGTGTGCAAAACATCAGTGACTTATTGTGCACTTACATGTATTCTGAAAGGGATGAGATAAGAAAACGTTGAGATTTGGAGGGGGAGCTGGTCCTGCTGTGGTGGTTTTCTGTTAGCACAGCTGAAGGGTGTATATTCTTCATGTGTAGCAAGTAGAATGCAAACAAGAAATGAGGTGATGTTACTTAATGTAAGACATCTAGTATTACTGAGTCTCGCTCAACACACTGGTTAAGGTGATGGCTGCTTTTGTCTTCTGAAACGTGTTCTGTTTCTTTGAAGTTAAGATGGAGCCTGATTCAACGGGACAGAACTGCACTTCTGTGGGTACTCAGGATGGGCAAGCAGCAGTGAAAACAGAAGAGAATTCAGAACTTGGGAACTACGTTATCAAGTAATTGTTTGTCTGCATGGATTTCTGATCCTAGCAATTCCAGGGGAGATGGAGGTGTCCCTAGGAATTTGTGCAGCATTGTTAGAAGCTTGACACAGACATGAAATCTTCTGTCACGTGTGCTGTTGTATCAGTACTAATCCTGTTGGCCAGCATTTGTTTCAGAGAGTTGAAATAATTTCTTTGTTAGTGGATTTGTATTCAGGGCTTCTGGAAAGGGAAAAAAATACAATTAAAGATTTGCCATTCTTTTGGGGTTTGCTAAATCTCAAGCTGCTAAAACCTTTATCATCCCCTGCTTATACAATTCCCATTGCTGTTCTGTGCTCTTACTGAGGTCAAACTGTGCCCGGTAAAATGCAGATTAACAAGGGAGCAGCTGAAATAAGTAGCACGGTCTCTCTGCTTGCTGCTCTAGTGTTGATAAGGTCCCACATTTCTGTAATTACCCAGTATGACAGTTGCCTTGGTTCAGAATTGGAATTAGATAAATATAATGGGAGTATTTTGTTTCACTGGTGAAATCCAATGCCGTATTTGTGGAAGAACTCCTGAGTGGTCTTTCAGTACAAAGCAGCATCCCATGCACTGTCCCACATTCCTCCTGCGACAGCTTGTACTAATCACTGCTGCTTATCCCTCAAAATGGTGTTGCATATTACAAGATGCAGGGATTTCTTCCAAGCCTGCCCAAAAAAGGCTGTCTTAAGTTTCTTCAGCTTGACAAATGAAGCTGCAGGTGTGGATGCTTAAGAAAGAGGAAGGGCTGCTTAAAATACCCTCTTCAAACCAACTTATGGTTTACCCTCACGTTAGCACTGTTCAGTGCCTTGGGGCCACGGACTTGTAATGATTTTGGAACATTTTGCATGTGTTTCATTACTTCCAACAGTATTCTTCATTGTGATTCTCTTTATCCCTTGCAGCATAGAATACTTGGAGAACACCCAGCAGCTTTTAACAGCCATAGTGAAGAAGGTTCCATTAATTGCTGAAAAAAGTAAGTGGTGGATGAGAAGGCTTTGCTTTTTATTTTCAGAGGGTTTTTTTTATTGCCAGGGTTTCAGAAATACTTTCAAATATGGCAATAGCTCAAAATTCAACACTGGAATTTATTTATTGTATGGTTTTTCTTTGTTTTAACAAAAGGTGGTAGCTTACACTGAAACATTCAGTGTTTATAACTGCATTCCTCTTCTCACATACAAAACTGAGAAGCACCTTCTTTCCTGGTAACTAATGCACTTTGACCAGTGTTCCTGGACCCCAGGTATGCAGACCCTCTCAAGATGAGTGCAGTCAGCAAAGCAGAAGCAGGCAGTGCAGTGTGGCTTTCATTACAGGGGATTTGAACCCCATCCCTTTCTGTTTGCCATGAAATGTTTTAAATGTCTTGTGTTTATTGTAAATTGTTGGCAAATAGATAGCTGTGTATTTTCCAATGGAACAGAGTCTGACCAATAAGACAGGCTTACAGGTCTATATCGTTACACCTTGGGGGGAGTGGAAAAGAAGCTTAACCAGCCCATAGCCAGAGATGTCTGTGTATCCTGACCAAGAATTATGCTGTTTGTACATCCAGAGAACTGTGTGTGCTGCACACATCTGTGCTGCTCTCAGAGCAGCATTTGTGAGCTAGTCCTTGGTCCTGAAAGCAGAGTCATGCTCCTTCTTGCCACTAAACAGCATCAAAAGTGGAACTTGTTTTACTGAACTTCTAAAACCTAATTCTGTTTTTGGTTCTGTGTTTTCTAGGTGAAGATGTAAGCTCTTATTGTGCTGGTTCAGTGGAACAGTATTACAGCTGGAATATTGGGAAGAGGAGGGCAGCTGAGGTAATCCTCTTCTCTGCTGTTTTGTAAGCAGTCATTAGTGAAAGGGGAGGGATTTCTGAATTACAGAACCTTCCATATTGCTGGCTGTCCTTGTCCCTGAAGCAGTTTGTTGCATTTGAGGTGGATGCACTCCTTACTGATCTTTGGATAGTGCTCCAGTTAGTTGTTCAGTGCCTTCCTCAGGCAGAAGGGACTCTGAAGGTCATCTTCCAGTTAATTCAAAGTTAGATGTTTCTGAAATATTTAAAAAAACAGAATTTTTGAAAATTATTGTGTTGCTGCTTTATCCTCATCATTCCTTCATGGCATGTTACGGGCATGGGAGTTCTCCACAATGTAATTTGTCCACCTTTTTGTGAGACTGTGGCTGCTTTCCATCAGAAGAGAATTTGAGAGTGCTGGTACTGAAATGCTTTGTCCTGGATTGTTCAACAGCAGTAAATAGTTAATCTGGATCCATCTGTATTCTAGTTATGTTTCCTCCTGTTTTGTAGTAGTTTTATGCTTTTGCTGTGGACTTACAAGGAAGGTGGTAAGACTGGTAAGACATCTGCTGTAACAAACATAAGTAAACAAAGTTAAACCAAAATTTTGGGAAGCGTTGTTTGCTCTGTTGGATTGCTTTCATTATGCATCTTGAAATGTTATTTAGGAGAGGAGGCAATTCAAGTCAAGGCAAGTTTGTCTGGGCCCCCGTAAATGTATGTCACTCTTCCTTGGGGTTTTGGTTGGATGAGAAAGAGTTTCAATGACCTGCCCAGAACTGGCAAAGATTAGGACAGTCTCTTGCATTTGTTTTTGATCTTTCCTTGTCACCCTTACTTTCGAGAAAGTCATGTTGTAGGTCATAATCCAGCCTGAAACATTTCAGCTAGTATAAGTTTCCCCTTGGTTTGTCATAGTGGCAACGAGCAATGACTGTGAGAAAGATCCTGCAGGAAATCATAGAGAAGCATCCCAGATTTCACAGCATTACACCCCTGAAGACAAAGCATGTGGTGCAGTGGTGTCGATGCCATGGCTACACTCCTCCTGACCCCGAGACCTTGCGGAACGACGAGGACTCCATTGAAGATGTGCTGACACAGATAGACAGCGAGCCAGGTGAGCGTGCAGGCACAGAGAACTCCTTTTGCCAGAGGCACTGCTGGTTAAATTGCCTCAAGAATAGCTGTGCTCACCTACAGGCTGCCTTTTCAGGAGAAGAGATTTCTTACTTTGAGTTTGATTTTTGTTGTTTCTTATTTTGTGTTTTTTGGGCTTTTTTTAATTCACTCTGGATAACATAAGTTGGAGGCTGAAATGGCAAGCAAGTATGTAAATGAAGCTGTCCCTACCAAACCTTATGTTCTGTAGAGCCTTTTCTGGGTTTCACTGTGCTTTGGGTGCCCTTTGAGGCCCATTGTGCAGAAAAACATTAAGAGAGATGCTTCCAGACCTGCAGTGTGATCTTTTGTACGTTATTGGCAAGCGGCCTCTGTTCAAAGACTTGCTGTGCAAACTGTGTAGTAGCTTCAGGTACAAAAGATTGTCTGACAGCAGCAGTGTGAAGCACAGTGGGGGTTAGTCTGACTCCAGAAGTGCGGTGAATTGGGCTGTGTGAAGCTTCACATGGTGCCACTACAGCCTGTATAGCTCTATAGCTACAGCTCTACAGCTCTGCGATCTCAGAACTCCGTTGCAGTGTGAGTTAAACATACGTCTGTAGTTTCAGCCATTCCCTCAGTAAAGCTTCATTGTTTCACCTGCAGGCAATCCCTTTCCCAAAGCTGGGTGTTCTTAACCTTCTGTAATTTCATTGGGAATCTGTCTTCTAACTTACCTTCAAACAAAAATGCATATATAGGACTGTACTTGTCACAGTGTAAAAAGGTGTAGGCACCGCATAGCACTACAAGTCCAGTTCTCTGAGCAGGTTGAAGAGCATCAGACTGTCTGGACAGCTGTCAGAAAGCTTCTTTGAGAATATTTTGTGGGTTGTCTTGTTTGAAGTGCAGCCTTGATTGGTGTGGGGCAGATGGGAGGGAGCACCGAGAGTGGAATGAGGGCATAATGAGAAAGTTCTCAATGGCAGTTTGCTTTTTGTTCATCCGTATGTTTGACAGGAATTACAAAAATAACTCTTAATCACCAGAATTTCTTATCATACTTTGCATGTGCATCTGTTTGTAAGCAGCTTTCTGTAATGTATCATTTGTCTAATTGATGGCTTCTTTTTCAGAATACCCTTCATCTTACAGCAGTGGTGAGGATCTGTGCCGAAAACTAGAGGAACTGCAGCAGTTCCTGAAACAAGAACCCGAGCATGAAGAGGAAGTAGATGTTCTCAACTTCAGTGAGCCTTTGAAAATAAACATTAAAAAAGAAAAGGAGGAGAAACAAGAGGAGATGAAGTTCTATTTGGCTTCCTTGCCTGCATCAGAGTTTGTGAGAGACACAGCAGAGAAGGTAATAAGTGAATCCTAAAGCTAATAAGGAACTGCTGCTCAACTAGTTGTGGCCCTGCATTTGTTATTTAGTTGGCTTGCATTCATCTGTAGGGGGGCCTCTGGATCCTTTATCAAGGCTTTGTTAAATCTGACTGGCTTCCAACACTGCTGGTCAGTGCTGGCAGAAGTGAAGCGTGCTGGTTGGGAGATCACTTCAGAGTAGCCATGCTGCAAGGCTTAGTGCTGGAAAGGCGAGCCTGGGAGCAAGAGGTAATGAGTGAAGAGGTGCACTAGCATAGAATACCTCCTGGCCCACCTTGTGAAATCTTTTGGCTTGAACCCCTGCTGCTCCTAGGAAAAGGTGCATAAAGATCACAGCAAACTTCTCTACAGCTCAATTTTCCTCCCCACTTCCCTCATTCAAATTAGAACAAAAGAGGGAGAGGGTGGCCTTATCTCACAGCAGGAAGCAAAGGGGGAAGGTGGTTTACGTAGCTTGTAGGAAGGATTGGTCTCTGCTGGGAGATGGGGAGAGTTTCCTTGCAGCAACTGTGGAGAAAAAAGAAAGCTCTCTACCTCAAATGCTGACACCGAGGGACAAAGCCTTGGTTAGCAGAGTGCCCATCATGTAGGCAAAAAGGTGTCATGGGTGCAGGCATGCTGGGAACCCAGCTGGGCAGTGAGGCCCAGTGGTGGAACTCTTCTGATGCACGACTGTTATTTTGCCAGGAGTACTGTTTAGAGCTGTTACAGTTGTCATAATTATGTATGGGAAAGCTTATGAATACATGGACTGAATATATGTACAATTTTAAAGTGGAACACTCGTTAGCAGTCCAAAAGTGCCAAGTATAACTGATTTTCTGTATGGATTTCCTGCAGCAAATGTAAAAATCTGCTTCTGTTTTTCTTGTATTTGAGAAGCATTTTTGCATCCTGCTCCAGTGGTCCAGCTTCACTTTCTCCAGACTTACTTTTTTTTGTTTTTTTCATTAAATGAGATGATACTAATGGAAAGCGGTGGGGAGCCTGCTTGCTTGGGCTTCAAATACCCTGTATCATAGATTGCTTCTGTTATATCGTTGTCATCTGTTCTGTACCACAATGTGAGTTGTGTTATTTCATGTGCTCTCTTTTTTCCTTCTGTCTCACAGATAGGAATTTCCTTTCAGCCTGCTGAGGTACAAAGGAATGTTTATGCGTCAGTAATAGAAGATATGATTTTAAAGGTAAGAAGTTACTTCACAATGACATTTTTGTAGGACTGTGTTAACCCAGCAGTGTAGGAAGAAAAATGGACTGTCCAAAGTGATATGCAGAAGGGATGCAGAGTCTGATGTCAGTGTGTGTGCCATGTGTAGAAAGATATGTAGCTGGACAAAGAGAATTGTGTATTTCTGTGTATGTGTTTCCAGATTCCTAACTGATCTGTTGACTTGGACACAAGGTAGTGATTTGCAGATTCTGACCTCCAGTAAGATACTGGCTTCTGTTTAACTTTGGAAGTATCTCCTTATTCGTCCTACCTTTCAGAACTGTAAGGGGAAAAATCTGCCAGCATTATTTAAGACTTGATTATTTTATAAGAGGATCAGCTGTTTTTTCCTAAATACTGTTGAGGTTTTTTTTTTTTTTGCCTGTGTTGTTTCTACTGGGAGACCACTGAACGCCTGCAGTCAGCAGCAATTCTCCCTTGTATGAGAAGCCTGTCATGCTCAATTTTAGAAAAACATTGTGTTCAAAGTTTTGGTGAGAAACAGTCTCTGGAGTTAGAGTTCTCAGGGTTGGGCTGAAGGCTAACGCAGATTATTTTGAGAAGTGCTCCGTTGTATTTCAAGCCTAAGATGACTTTTGATGTTTATGCAGACTGTAGCTTATCAGCAGATTGGTTTTCTAAACGCTAACTGATTCTGGGCTACCTTGTATGTATGTATGTATGTATGCACACTTCCACTCGCGCTGTCTCTTCCTACAGTTGAGGTCAGTTATGGATATATCTGGGTTTAAACACAGCTTTAGCCATCAGATTGCTCCAGTGTAATTGTTGGGTTATACTCCAGCTTTTCTGTGTGAAAAATCCCAGAAACTTCTGCTTTGGTCTTGAGAGAGGCTCAGAAAAGCCAGTAGCCCAGACTAACGTTTCCTGAGCCAAGCATGCAGTGCATACAGTTGCTGTGTGTCTGCCATCCAGGGTGGGAGGTTCCTGTGTAAGTGCCTGAAGCAAACCTGGTGGGCAAAGGGAAGAGCTAACGAGAGTATGCTGAATCCCAGGAGAAGATCTGCCATCTGTGTGTGGAGCTGTGGTGTGTGAGTGGCCTTTGGAATGCAGAGCAGATGTGGCCTTGCTCCATCCTGCTGTGTTCAGGTGCCCTGGGGGTCCACAGAGAAACCAGGCTGGGCAGCCGAGTCATGAAGTGTGTGTGGCGATAGGCTGCTTTCTGTTGAGTACAGACCCAGCCTTAGTGCTGTGCTAATGAAAGCCACCTGGCTGTCAAGCAGGACTGAAGCGAGCCACATCTTTAGATGTCTGGTTATACTGATGTAAAAAGCACGTTGCTTTCTTCTTTGCCTAAGATGTCGCCTTTTGTCACAGGCCACTGAACAGCTGATGAGCGACATTCTGCGGCAGGCACTGGCAGTGGCTTACCAGACAGCCCCTCACAACAGGTACAGCACTTATGCCAGCACTAAACATGGAGCTGCGTGAGGAAGTGGGTCAGATTTTGTATGGCTCAGACCATGTGAGCGAGGGATTTCCATGCTGTGGGACCATGTGTGTGAGCTGTGTTCTGGGAAGATGCAGGCCATAGGAGGGGCTTGGCTGTCATCAAGTTCCATAGTGGCAAAGGAGTAGACATTAAAAACTGGGTCAGGATTCTCTGGTATTGCCCCGCTCAGAGGCAGATAACTTGTTTTAGCTGAGCCGTAATGGAAGGACAGTCCCTCATCCAGTTGAGTTACCATGAACTTTCCCGTGGCCTGCTAGGACTTTAACAACCCAGATACTGTTGATCTTGGTGAAAAACACTCTAGAGTGTATTTCATGGATACGCTCTTCTATGGCTCAGATACTGAGTGATTTTTATAGCAACCATTGGATTGCATTTGATTCATGTTTGGCAACGTGAAATTAGAAGAATTAGGTCAGTGAGAAAGTGCTTAGTTTAACTGTCACCTCTATAGAATATCAAAACGTATTAATATGTGCTTCAGTATATATATGAAATGTAAATTGGCACTTCATTTTGCTGTGCCAGTGCCCAAGATGTTTCCCACAGCCACTTGGGAGCGGTTCTTCTGTGCCATGAGATTTTAATGCCTCGTTTTGGTCTGTTCCTCTGGCACCTGATTTTTTTTTTATCCTGTTTCTGATTTGCATTTTTTTCTTTCCCATTGGTAAACTTAGTGACTTGCTGCTTTATGTCTTGGTGTTACAAAAAAATTGTGATGCATTCCCTGCAGGACTCCAAGAGAGATCACAGTGATGAATATTCACAAAGCCATCTGTAATATTCCCTTTCTTGACTTCCTCACAAACAAACACATGAAGATACTAAATGAGGAGCAATGAAACAGAGCACAGAAGATGCTACGGGAAAGGTGAATTTATGGCCGAAGCTGGGATGACAAATCCAGTAGGACACTTGTATACTTTATAGCATCGGGCTACTATCTTTTACCTCCAATTAAAGATGCACCTTAATGCAACAAAGTGATGCTCTGTTCCAAATCAAGTTGTTAAATGTCAGTGTTTACTTGGTAAGTGTATGTTCAGTGGCTGAACAAACACTGTCAGTTTGCATCAAGTTGCTAGCTATCAGAGGCTCCACAGTCTCTGACAAGAGCTGTACTGATGAGATTAATTTTTTTTTTTTTTTTTTTTCTACAAAAGAAATTATGCTTTTTGATGCATACTGCATGCCAGTTGGTTCCCCATGCAGTGGGCAGAACAGTTGCTCTGTCACTTGGAATGTGAGAGAATTCCAGGTCAGCTTTTAAAGGTGGGTCAGTGGATGGGTTGGTTGCTTAGGGTCGAGGTGGGGGAGCAGAAGGCTGATGGTCCCACCAAGTTCTGCCAGTCCTCCTTGAGCATCATGTGACTGGAATACAGCTGGGTGGGCAGCTTGTCTGCTTATTCAGCTGGGTGCGACCCAAGCAGGTAACACCTGGCCTCTTCAGAGGAGGTTTCCCATCTGAGTGTTCTCAGTCACCTCAGAGAGGAAGGTGGACTGGCACGTACTCAGTCAATATGAATGAACCGTGTGGTAAGATGGCTGTGACTGCTTCTGCGTGAGAAAGGTGAAGAGTGTGTACAGTATTCAGTGTCTGTGGGCTTGGACTGGCTGAAACCTTTGTTTGCCCAGTGAGGGCCTCCCCAGGCTGCTGTGAATTTTGGAAGGCATG
Source organism: Lagopus muta (assembly GCF_023343835.1). Classification (NCBI taxonomy): domain Eukaryota; kingdom Metazoa; phylum Chordata; class Aves; order Galliformes; family Phasianidae; genus Lagopus; species Lagopus muta. The sequence goes on from NC_064441.1 coordinate 22,505,490, forward strand.
TGCCCAGCTTAGCCTTGCTGTTCTGACAGCATTCACTAAGAGCGAGGTTCTCAGGTGTCACTTTGACTGAAGCTCTGAATTCACAGCCTGATGAGATCAAAGAAATCAGAGGCTTATTGCTCGTGGGGACCTCCTCTGATAGCCCAACTGCAAGGAAGTTCTGCTGCTTGTGCTGGGACTTCTGTCTCAGGAATGTCACTGCTGCAGGAGACGTGTCTGCAGGCTGGCTTGTGACGCCTTTCTCAAGGAAGCTTTGATGACAACACCCAGACTGCTCTCCCCCACTGCCCCTGTGTCCAGCACCAGGGTGCTTGCTCATATGTGAGTAATCCATTGCAAGTTGGTGGGACTCCTGTTGGACCATCATGCTCTCAGATGCGTGAGGCAGCACTGTCAGGTGGGTGGAGCATGGGTCAGGCAGCCCGAGCCTCCAGTGCTCTGATCTCAGCTGGGTCACTGGTCTGCTGCATGGCCTTTGATTTAATCACTCTGTGCCTCAGTTTCCCCATCTCTGAGCATGGGGAGCAGGATAACCTACCTCACAGGGATGTACTGAGGCCTCTCGCTCCTGTTGGTGCTGTGCTTTGACAGCACAAAGCCTTTTATAAACATTAAACTGCAGTTATCTTTCCTGGCCTGGAGTGGGAACGTAAATCTTCAAGATGTTACCTTTTGGTGCTTTTTTGGGGCTAGAAGATGTGGTAATGCCAGCTGTGTGCAGGGACTGTGGAAGATGGGTGGTGATCTCAGGCTGCCAAGGAGAGCTGACGGCTGGGTGCAGTTCTCGATCTGCAGAAGGTGCTGTGTACCTCAGACAAGATGCTGCGTGTTTTCTCCAACCTAGATAAAGCCAAGGTCTGCAGACAGGCCCCTTCCTAGTTCATGAGAGCTGGTGGGGCAGTCGAGTCTGCTTGAATACAAGTGGCAGAGCCTGGCCCATGGATCTAGGAAACTGATGGATGAAATCCAAGGAGCGTTCAAAGAAGGATTTGGGTTCCCCTGGAAATGCTATTTTTGGATGCTCTGGATTCAGAGGACAATCCTGGCTTGTTGGGGTGAGCCCAGCATAGGAAGTGCACAGCTTAGCCCTGATGTTGGCTTTTTGCAGGGATCAGTGTGAAGGGGCTGAGCGGTGGTGATTATATCTGAGCTGCGCAGGGGGAGGTGCAGGGAGCTGGGGCTGCTGGCCCTGTGCTGTTTGTAGGATGTGAGCTCCAAGTCCGTGCTGCGCCCAGCCTCCTTGGATACAACTTTTACAAAAGGGTGTTTTGGAGCTATCTGTCACTATTGCTGTGATGGGGTGTGTAGGAAACAGCCTTTGGGCAAATGCAGCCATGCTAAGATCTGCTGCAATGATGCACACGTTCCCAGCCCCCGGCTCCTGTGGGCTTTGCTCTGAGATTTCAGTGCCCAGAGCAGTGCTTGAGAAGCATCGGTGTGGGCATCTGTTTGCAAATGGTGGTGTCCTCGCCCATGTCCTGCTGTTCTGCAAAGAACAGCATCAGTGTGGGAGGCGTGGGGCAGCCCTGCAGCAGAGTGCTGCTGCCGCAGATTGCTGCTGAGGCGTTCCAGAGCAACCACGGGCTATTCTGCTGCATTAATAATAGATAGCATTTGCTGAAGAGAAATAAAATCTGTTAGAAGATAACACATTTGTCGTAGTGCTTTGGATGTAGGAGATGTTTGCAGTATGTCTTTTGGAAAGCGGTGGGAGGGAAATCTTGTCAGCGAGAAGTGCCTGTGCGAATGGCTGGGGATGGGGGCACAGGTGAGAGACCTCTCTACAAACGTGGCCCCTCTGTAATGCTGAGTGTTTGAATCCTTCATGTTACCTGTATTATACTGTATAATTGTGTAAGATACATATGTTTACAATAAATTCTTTTATTAGCTGTGATGGGTTTGTCTGACTGCCACCTGTCACTCCAACTAGGTTGCTCCAGGCCCACAGAATAAGGGGTTTTGTAATGCCCTGCCCTCATGTTCATAAGCGTATCTGCAGCAAAAGGGCAGCCTTGTGGAGGTGGTGGAAATGTGGTGATGATGATGAGCTCTACCCACTGGCACACACTTCTCCTGCTTTCCCTGTGCTCCCTTATTAGCCATCCCTTCTGGCAAGAAGGGCCTCTGCCAACAGCTGCCAGCTGGCTCCAATCCGTGGGCATATCTGTGTCCTGCTCTGCTCCTTCCCTGTTAGCAAGGGCCTGGAAGCATCGGGCTGAGCTGGAACGCGAGCCTGGGAGACACTGGGCCATCTGCCGAAGGAGATGAAGTCCTTTGCACTCAGAGGGTCCCTGCGTGCTGCCTTGGTGCTGTGCTGTGCTGACTGCACTGAGAGCACAGCTCTGCGCTGAACAGCTGTAGCCTTCTGCCGTGCACCGGGCTGCTCCTTGGCATTGTATGGTGCTCTGAGGGCCAGAAAAGGGGCAAGTCAGTATGAATAAGGCAGAGGTAGGAAGCTTGCAGCTTCTAGGAAATTTGTGTAAAGAGAAGTGCACAGCTTTTTAAAGGGAAATGCGGAGTGGGACCAGAGGAGGGCTACAAAGGTGCTCTGAGGGCTGGAGCACCTCTCCTATGAAGAAGGGCTGAGGGAGCTGTGCTTGTTCAGCTTGGAGAAGGCACTGGGAGACCTCATTGCAGCCTTCTCTTGTTTAAAAGGAGCTTATAACCAGGAACTGACTTTTTTCAGAGGCTGATAGTGACAGGACAAGGGGCGATGGCTTTAAACTAAAAGAGGGGAAATTTAGGTTGGGTGTTAGGAAGACATTTTTTACTCAGAGTGGGAAGGTGCTGCTGGCACTGCTGCCCGGAGCTGTGGCTGCCCCATACCTCAAGGAGCTCAAAGCCAGGCTGGGTAGGACCCTGTGCAGCCTGAGCTGGGGTGAGTAGTGGGAGATGGAACTGGATGATGTCTGAGGTCCTCCAACCTAAGCTGTTTTATGTTACACACAGGCCAGTCATCAGTGTGCTGCTGTGACCTTTCCAAGCTCAGGCAATGAGTGTTGCTGAGGCACGGGGCATAGCAGAGCTTCACCCCAGCACACAGCCATGCAGGAGTTCTGACCTCACCGTACCAGTCCCTGCACAGCAGCATGAAACCAGAAAGCATGGTCCAGAGGTGATAAGTTACAGAGCTCCAGGCATGAAACTTCCCTTTTGAAGAACATCTCTCCATGCATCAGATAACCAACCATTGCCTGAAGTGTAACTCACAGTTGAAAAACTCTGCTGGTTGTGGATATGAACCCAGAGCAGTTGGGAAGGCAAACAGCAGTGTGAGAGGGGTGCTGGGAGGTGCCAAGGGCCATGGAAGTGCTGCAGGTGGGGGGGATGCAGGGCCAGGCTGTCCTGCCGAGGCTGAGTGCTCATGTCTTACAGTGTAAAGAATGGGAAAGAGCCAGTAGCCAAAATACGTCTTAATTTATTAAATTAAATCCAATCCCTTTGATAAAATACAAGCTCATTATATTCTCAGTTTGTTTACAACCAGGTTGATGTTTTTAGAAATAGGGTGAATTAACAAGACAGACAGGACAGGCAATGCTTTTTTTTTTTTTTTTTTTTTTTTTTTTTAATACTTTTTCTGATAATAAAGTCCAGGATTGAAATGAACCAAAATTGAACAAAACAGTTAAAAACATTACAAAGAGATTAATCAAGCAGGTTCATTTCTTCTTAGAAACGCGTGCCATGCAAAACCTTTAGCAGAGTTTGAATGCTTTGAGTGCAATTTCCTGAAAAATGAGCCTCCTGAAAAATGTTTTTGGCAAGCACTGCTGTACATCCTGGGGCCCAAAAAGAAGGGCTTGGGGCCAACACCACCCTCTTCCCCCTCCCCCCCCCCCCTCCCCCCCCGTCCAATGCTGCCAGGAACACCAGATTCTCACCTAATGCACTGAGAAGATGCTTTCTGCATGAATCCTGTGTAACATCCACACTCTGATGCTTCCAGCACTCTTCTTATCAGCTACCAGCACCAGTTGCATGTTTGCAGAGTCCTCAGAGCTCATTAAGTCTGCCATTGGCCTCAGCTGGGGGAAGGTGAAGAGAGAATCCCTATAATGAGCCCTGTGGTCACAGATTAATGCACCTTTTCAGCATTTGGTCGGAGGCATTGCCTTTCATTTTAGCCAACGTATTGGTATCTTTTGAATGTAGAAAGGAAAAGTTTTGCATCCTTTTCTCCAAAATAATCGGTAGAAACAGGAAATGAGGAGCAGACTCATCATACTGCAATGAGTCTCTGAGATAGCAACCATGTAAACCAGTAAAACCATGGGGGTCTGGGTGAAGAGAGGCTAAAAAGGATGGTTTCTTAAAACACACCTCCACCATCTCAGCAAAAGCTAAATCCGCACTGACCTAAAAAATGAGCTTCAGAGTAATGCCACTGAAAATGGCCTATCTTAGCAATGAGGGATGTCACACATTCTATGCTAACGTTTTTCTTTAAGAAGAGTTTCTAAGTAACATTCACTTTTGGTTGCTCCTAACATTAACATCACCAATAGGCAGGCAGAAACGTAGGCATTTCAAGGCAAAACTTTCTACCTTGCATATGCAAAGAGTTAACATTTATTAAAAGTAGAAGCACGTCCTTTTCCTTAAAGGGTCACAAACTGCTTTAGGTAAAATCCAGGTGCAATATTTACATCCAACCCACAAGTATTGTACACCCAGAAGCTCAGTGTGCGTTGACTGCCCTGCACACACAGCTGCCCTGCATGCACAGCCCCCCAGCACAGCCAATGCGGAGCTGCCGCCGGCTCCAGCAACCCCGTGGGTTTGGAGCAGCCCTCCTTGTGCTGCGGCCTGGTGCTGAGATGTGTGCAGGAGGCAGCTCTACAAGCTGAGAAGTCAGGCAGGCGCTCCCTGCCCCGTGCTGCTCTGGGGTTTGGTTTTAGTTCTTGCTCCCGTTTGTGACTTCTCCCTCCCGCTGCACACAGCAGAGCAGAGGGTTGCTGCGTGCCTCGCTGGCTGCGCTGCCCTGTCAGCCTCCCAGCGTGCCGCCGGCTGGCACGGCAAGGAACCCGCTCCCTAAGGAACTGGGTCACGCCTTGCCGGCTCTGAATGGAGCGCTTTGCAGTCAGTGCACTCACAGGAGGAGAGCTGCCCATCCCCAGTCGCTGGAGCCGCTCCTGCTGACATCGGTTCTCTGATCCCAGCGCTCCCGTGAGAAGTGCATAGTGACGCATCCAGTCGGAAGCACCGCTGTGCCGCTGCCTGGTGCGAGGAAGGCCCTGCGTCACACGTTGAGGATCCGCGACGGCGCCTGGAAAACAGCAGAAGGGTTGGGGGAGAACCTGGTCTTCACCTCCGGGATCTGCTGAGATGAGAGGAGAGCAGCATTAGAGCAATGTAAGACGCAGCTTTCCGCACAGTGTGGGGGCTCTGAGCATCCTGCCTACCTCTGCCCCCTCTCCACAGATCCCCGCTGAGCAAACACCGTGCTGTGCCACTGCAGGTGTGGCACTGCTGGATGCCACTGCACTGGTGCTGGATGGAGGCAGGGAGCTGAGCAGCACGTCTGGACACCAGCCCTCGGGAGAAGTCCACCAGGGTGCCCAAAAACAGAGCTGTACCAAATGCTGGCTGTGCCAGCTACGAACCTGAAAGAGCCCTTGTGAGATATGAGCACCTTGGCTCCGGAAGCATGCAGAGATAATGAAAGTGATCAAAACTCTCACGTCTCTGGAGTCAAAATTTCACCCTATTGGGTGCACCTGTTGTACTAAGAATGAAGGACAGCCGGGTGCTCCGTGTCTGCATTAGAACCCAAAGGATTTGAGACAGGAGCAGTCGTAGCTGCGCGCTCAGCCCAGGACTGGGGGCATCTGCCCATAAAGAATGAAAGTCCTGCTGACTGCTGAGGATTCTGACAGCACCATCCAGCCAAAAAGGATGAGGCCATGGGGAAAAAGCTATTGATCTGTTTGTTGTTGTTGAGCTGCTCTGTTTTCCATTCCTCAGGGGATGCATCTGACGTGCTAAGGAGCAGAAGCGGCGTCCCAGCCAACCTGTCCTCCACTCAGCAGCAGGGCAGCCAGCACTCCAAGTCCTGCAGGCAGCTTGTCAGCAAAGCCAACCTGATCAGCAAAGCCACGGGCTTCAGGCAAGAGGGGAAGTCCAAAAGGCCAAGTGAAAACCAAGGGGAGTCTCACTGTCTCACTCCTGTTAGAAATGGTGGTTCCTTGTCACCTACTCAATTTTGTATGCCCCTCCTTAGCTGTCTGTGCCCTAGATGCTGTGGGGATCTCCAGCTGCAGCATGTGAGGTCTTTACACAGCCTGTAGCACAGTGCCCTAGGTAACATGTGTTTCCATCTGAGATTTCACTTTTCTCTCTCCCTTCTTTAAGAAGTGGGAGAGACTGTGGGGTTCCTCTGGGACCCCCTCATTGGGACCCTGTCAGTAGGCTGCAAGCACAGGAGGGCTGTATGCTTTAGAATCACAGAATCACCGAGGTTGGAAAAGACCTCCATGATCATCTGCTCCCACCATCCACCTACCAACAGTATCTCCCACTAAAACATGTTTTGCAGCCCCCCTCCTGACTTCACCAAGAACAGAGAACTGCCATTTCATGGTGGCTCTGCCCAGGACAGCTGCCAGCTTCCACATCTGCCACCAGTCCTCTGTTAGTGACCAGCAGGGATGGCAGGGCAGCCCTGCTGGCTGCCTTACAGCTGCCTGCTGCACAATGCCACTGCAGCACAGCACAGAGGTGCTCCTCCACAGGCGGTGCCCCTGCAGCCCCTGCTGCCAACCCCCCTCAGCCCACGCTGCTCAGAGCACAGGGGAAGCATGGGTGAGGTTTGCAAATGCTCTCTTTTGCCTGAGGTAAGTGTCCCACTTTCAGTGGGTATCGCTGCACATACCCAGCCTCTGCGGAGGCTGTACTTTGCCATCTGCTGATTAAACATTTCTTCCTCGCGTTCGCCAAGGCAAAGATTTGCTTTATGCACGCCTCGCTCTCAGGCTGGGTGCAGGCGGGCTGCAGGCTGCCCCCCTGGAAGCCAGGGCTGGGCAGCCAGCAGTGGGACACAGCTTTATTCTGCACACCTCGCTCCCGTAACAGATGAGACATTCCTGATGTGCATTTTTGGGCTTTACCCACACTGACTTTGGGATTAAATACGTGTTAATTACCTTATAGTCTGCCTTGTAACTTGTCTCCTGAACAAAATGGTCATCTGGGATAATGAAGCCTTGCTTTGTCTTTATGGGCTTGGATGGTTTCGCTCCAGTCCAAGGGCGATACTCTTGCCTGAAACAAGACAGTCGAGACAAAAGAGCCCATAAAACACAACAGATTCACCGATTGCCTCTGCTCAGAGCGGCTGCAAACCCAGAAGGCAGATTAGATATTGCTCACAGCGCTGAGCTTATCTAAACCGGGAATAAAAGAATGGAGCCTACAGGCCTGAAGCTCAAAAAGCCCAGAGATGCGCGGGGCTGATGGGCTGCCCTGACTTCTCTGTTACTCCTGGCTCACTGCCTGGCCTACGCTTCATTCCTAAGCACAGTTCCAACCTCACAGTGCTGCCCCTTGGCTGATTCATAGCGGTGCAGTGCAGCCCCAGGGTGCACCTCACCTGGAGACAGATCAGCAAATCAACTAAATTACTGTAGAAGATGAAGTTAGCATCTCTGCAGGCTGAGCAGTGCCCTGGGAGCACAGCCTTTCTGCAAGGAGCACCTGGCAGCACACCTGGGGTGCAGCAGCAGCAGGGTGACTCCACTCCTCATTAAGAAACAGAGAAGACAGCTCAGTTAGCAGAGCAGGGGTAGCTCCATGAGCTGGCCTTTCCTCCTCCACTGCACTCATCTGCTGACAGCTGGCACACCAGGGAAAGCTCAGCAGCACCTCTGAACGTTTCTCACCTTTTCCCCCTTCAGACTCAAAGCTGGGTGTGCAGCCTGGGATCCCTGCCAGCAGGGCAATGAGCTGGGATGGGAGCAGGAAAGGAAGAGAGGGGGTGGGAGAGATGGAGCCGGAGGGTACGACACGCATGTGGGAGTGAGGAGGAAGAAAGCTGAAGATGTGGCCGCTTCTGTCTCAGCCATCGCCATAGTGATGTCAGGCAGTGCTGGGAGCTGCTCATGCCTCAGGAAAAGGTGGCTCAGGGAGGTGGTTCTCCCATCTTCCCTTCCTTCCCTTTTTCCTCTATTGTAGGTTTGGGTTCCTCCTCACTTAATGCAGCAGCCCATGCTGGCACAGCTTCTCCCCACTGCACGCTGTCCTCACATGGCTCTGCCTCGCTCCCCTGACTGAGCCCTGCAGTGTGCAGTCAGCCCAGCCCCCAGCCCAGCCCCTGCACTCCCCAGACAGCATGGCAGGCCAGGGTCTGCAGGACTAACCTTCCCAGGCAGCAAGATACTTAAGGGCGTAAAGAGAACACCGAGCCTTGGTTAGAAGAGCTTGACTTCCGCTATTCGGGATAAGTGTGTTTCAATACCTTGCTGGATGAGGGATGAACCTCTGCAGGGGTGCCCACAGTTCTTCACAGTAGGAGTGCACCGCACTGTGCAGCCCCATCCCTCTGCCTATCCTGTGTGCCCCAGCTCCCCTTGCAGAGCACTGACTCATTTTGAGCCTGTACAGCTCCATGCGAAAAGCTGGGGACGTGGGGAATGCTCTGGAGAGCAGGCTGCCACACTGTCCTTCCATCCTTCAGGCAGATTTGCTCGTTCATAATTAAAAATATCCACCTTTACCTCTCTTTTGGCTCTGGGAAGACTCCCACAAAAGTCCCAAGAACGGTTATCAGGGTGTCTGCCTACTGCTAAATGCCCTGTAAGCCTGGTGGGTCAGCACGATGGGTGCGACGGGTCAGCCCGATGACCGCATCGCATAAGGGAAACACACAGGTCTGTTTGCAGCTCAGCTTCCTCCCGTTCCGGACAGTGAGCGCAGGACCAGCTGCGGCAGGACTCGCAGAGCGAAGTCTCACCGACGCAGCCCGAACGGCACAGGGCTTCACCGCCGTACCCGCGCGCCCCACCAGAGCTTTCCCGTCCCGCAGATCCCGCCTCCGCCACGACGTGGGGACCCGGCCGAGCCCGGCCGCCACCGCAGCCAACCAACACCAACGACCTACGGGCGGTGCGGAGCGGTTTCTCCCCGCGCTCGTCCGAGAGCACGGCGCGGCCCCGGCCCGACCGCCGCGGAGAGGCCGCCCTGGGCTCCGAGGGCTCCGCCGCGGCCGCTTCCCCGGCGCGGTGCCCGCCCGCAGTGCCCGCGCTCCGCCCCGCCGCCCCCGCGGCGCCGGTACCTGTAGGACGTGGTGGGGCCGCCGTCCGCCCGCGGGCGCCGCTCCGGGCGGCCGATGCCGGGCAGGGCGCGGACGGCGCGGGTCGGAGCGGGCGGAGGCGCTGTCGCTCGGTGGCCACCGCTGCCGGCGCTGACCCAGGGGCGGGCGGCGCGGCGCGGGAGGGGCCAGGCGCGGAAGTCCCGGCGGTACTGCGTCTCGGCCGCGAAGGGCTCCGGCGGGGAGCCGCGCGCGGGGCCGGGCCGCGGGCGGGGGGCGGCGGCGGGCGGGCGCGGCGGCGGCGGCGGCGACGGCGGGGCGGGCGCGTCCTCGTGCTCCTCGATGTCCGAGTAGTTGCGGATGGTGAGCGGCACGGCCAGGTCCGACCTGTCCAGCTGGCTCCAGAAGCGCGCCAGGCAGCACACGCGGCTGATGCACGGCCAGGCCATGGCCGCCCGCGGCCGCCCCTCCTCCTGCCGCCCCCTCCCCGCTCCGCCGCCCCCGCGCCGGGGATCGCGGCCGCACACGTGACCCCGGGGGGTGCCGGTCCGGGAGGGGGGGGGGGTTTGAGCGGAGCCCGGGGCCGCGGCGGGACGGCCGGGAGGGGCGGGCGGTGCGGCGGGACGCGCCAATGCCCAGCTCTCCTTCCCGCCCCGCGCGGAGCTGCCCGGGCACCGCGCCGCCTCGCAGCCTGCCTGCGCTGCGCGGAAGGCGAACAATTGCGGCTTTTCACGCTGAGCCGTGACTCGATGCTGTTGTTTTTCCCCCCGCACAAACGCTGCCCGCTGTCTCTGCCGAGCAGCTGCGCGATTACCGCGTTGCGCTTCTCATCGCAACAACGAGCTCTTTGAAGATAGGGGAAGAAACCCTTCCCCGCACCGTGGGCCGCTCCCCTCCCGCCCGCCCGCTGCTTACTGCCCCGTTCCCGTGCCCCGCTATCCCGTGCCGGGCTGCCCCACCGCGCTCTCCAGCACCCACCTTCCCCTCGCAGTCTGTCAGCTGCGGAGCAGAGAAGGCTGCCAGGCTCTGGCGGACAACGCCGCGTAAAGGCTCAGGTGCAAAATGACACCGAACTCGCTGCTCGGCAGTAGGAGCGCTTTTGTAGCGTCCCGCAAGCTCTACGCGCTCCTGCACCACAAGCGCTGCAAACTCAGACGCTGAACGGCCTCTAAAAGGGGAACGGCGGCATCGCCCTCCCGCACCGCCCGCCCGCTGCCATCTGCTGCTGCCGGCGCTGAGCGTCGAGCTGCGCCAGCTCACAGCCCTGCAAAGCAGCGTGCTCAGTGCCACAGGGAGGTAGACAGGAGAAGCAAAGGATCAGAGCTCACCCTCTGCTGTTTAGCAGTGTTTATCCACACAAGAGCATTCTAACGTACAAAAAGATGCAGTGGTTTTCAGTTGGAGATGCTGCAGTAGGTCAGCACACCCGGAAGGATGGTGCAGCCTGGGGAAAGCTCAGCCCCCACCTGCTCTTATCCAAGCGGGCTTTTGCCCCTCGCTAACATACCCCAAATCCATTTTTGCTTTCATTTGTATTTGGGGAACACTGCCCACAAACCATTCTCCTCAGGCAGTTGCTTCTGCTTATAGCAGTACTGATCTTGTGCTCATCCATTTTTGCTGAAGCTTAGCACCAGATTCTGAATCAAATATTACTCCTCCAAAGTTTTTACAGGAAACAAGCAAGACTTAAAACAGAGAAAAAGCAGTGCAGCAAAAGCTCATGGTGAAATACCTAAAACCCTACTGTAAGTCATTTTTCCCCTGTACGCAATTATGAACGAGACGAAAGATTCTTTGTCAGTAAAGTCTAACAATATACAGCAGCATCTTGGAAGCAGACAAATTAAGACGAGCTGAGTGAGTTGAGGAATAAACCAGCACGAAGGCCTTGGCTACCTGTACGAACCATTCAGCATGGCTTCAACAACTTCAGGTTCAGCCCAGAGGAGACCGTGGCTTTTCTCCCCCAGCAGGCAATATTTCAGCAATAAAGGCCATGGAAGTTCAGCACTTAGCCTTACTCCGAGTCCTGCCACGCCGAGTTGAACCCACACAGCCAGCAATGGGCACCAGGGGATGATCTGTTAGGAAGATCCCTCAGATATGCAAACATTTATCTTCCCGAGTACTCACCAACTGCACAAACATCAAAAGTCTTTTTGGCAGAACTTTCAGCCACTTTACTGGACAGTTTTTTCATTGCTCCTTAAAAAAAAGTAAGACAGACTGCTGGCTCAGAGAAATAGGCTAAAAAACTTTATTGTTCCACCTTTGTCAGAGTTTCTTTTCTAATGATAGGCATTTCTATAACTGAAGTTAATGTCAGGCCTCTAAGAAGCTGAGGTTTCTAATGTGGAGTAGCAAAAAAACCCTCCGGCAGCTGCACGGTGGGATTAGGGTCAGTTAGATCTTCCACCTCCTTTTCCTGCATTCCTTGTCCTCATTTCATGCCAGGCTTTCACCAGCGGCTCTCTGTTCTTCCATATGAGCTCATGGCCATAAGTCACATACCACCTGGGAGAGAAAATGCCAGTCAGAACTAATTGCAACTTCTCTGCAGCCGAGGAACAGACCTGCTGGTAAAGGCAAACAACTGCTTGCAAGAGCAGACAAGATAAACCAAGGCAGAAGTAGCATTTTTGGAAGGTGGCAATGTTAGCTAAGCCGCTTGTCCTTCCAACTCCTGCTGGAGTGCTCTGGGTTGATTTACACTCACACTGATACTGATGTGGTTTTGTACAAGTGATTACACAAGGGAGGTTATAGAGGATAGTGTGGGGGAGAGATGGAGCAACGTAACGAAATAATCACTGAATAAAATGTATACATGAGAGAGAAGGAAAGGTGCTTGTAAAACTTGAGTGCAGCTCTGAAAAAAGCATTGAATTGTTGGTGTATTTGTGACTGCATGTTTAGCTGTCATAAATACATTACCTGCAAATTTTCAAATGCAACGTACAGAGCTGCAACAGATATTCATCTCAAAGAAAAATGTGATCACATCTCTTTACCAGACTCTTCTAAGACCTGCCCTTACCAGAGAGGAATATGAAAAGTACTGTTTTGCTCCATCAAATAGCATTACTGAGCTTTGTATCTGTTGTAGTTTCCACGGGGAGGAAGCATTACTTTTGGAGTGACCTACTTAAATGCAGCCCAAGGCAGATGCTCTTCACTCAGTGCCACCCAGGCAAGCCAAAAGGTTGGACAGCCACAAGAAGTGAATCTGTATTACTATGAGAAACTGAGAAGGAAAGGAAAGCTGGCTGTGCAGAGTGAAACTTCCTGCCAAGCAGCAGCAAAGGCAAACCTGCCTGGAGACCAAACTAAGCACCCTCCAACCAGACTGCAGCTTTCAGGAACTGTGAGAACAAACATTTAGTAACTGCTGTGCTCTGTGAGCTCAGGGAAAGTGGAAGGAACAGTGTTCTACACACTACCACAGGAGCCCAGGTTCCCTGGAAACCTAGGGAATGCTGCAGAATAAACCCACTGGACACACTTCCACAACAAGCTGTCAACTCATTCTTTATCTCGTCTAGTCAGACATCAGGTAGGCTTTTAGCCTGTGTTTAAAAACACTCCTAGCAATGTGTGTGCAAGTTAGGACAACAGTGAGTGCAAAACTCATTAGCTCATGTGGTTCAAACATGAACAATGCAGAGCTGTTTGCTACAAACTCATTTCTAGTAGTTCTTCACAATTAGGCTACAATACAAAAGCAGCAACACTGAAACACAGCATTAGGGGCTGCTTGAAGAATGTGGCCTCAGTTCATACTCATTCAACTCTAAACTGGTAATCAGAAATAAACATTTCAGACACAAGAATTTTCTCAACTGTTCAACTCCAGAAGCATTTTAATTTGTTATACCATGTTTTGTGAGAATCTGTTCTGCCCTGTGACTCTTCAGTGTGCTGGAGAGGACAGAGAAAGCCAGCCCAGCTTACAGCGACAGGACAGTCAGACATCCAACCAAGGACAGCCCAGCTCAACTTCCTTCAGCTCTAAGATCTGATAACTGTACTTTTCCACACAATTTTAAGACATTCTAAGAATAACACTGACTCCTCTTCAGTGCTATTCATACGAAAACAAATAAATAAGAACAATCCCCAAACTTCAGAGGTAAGGTATATGTGTGTGTATGGGGGGGGGGTGAAAATCTGCCTAGGAGGGATTTAAATGTGACACTTACATTCCAAACAGAGCTCCCCCGAGATGTGCTGCATGGTCAAAAAATCTCCAGCCCAGAGCAAGCCCTGCAGTGTCAAATGCAATGATGGCTTTTAAAGCCTGCAAAAGAAGAGAACATGGAACAGACAGGATCAGACACAATATGTAATGGCCACTGTAAATATTCTAGCAGAGACTAAAGATCTGGATTAAAAAGCACCCCATAACCTTCATATCAAAGCAATTGCTGTAAAAATGTGTTTTGTGAATGGATGTAAGCTGCTGGCTGTACTGTGCTTTTCAAATACAGTCATGAGGAGGTGAGGAGTAATGCTGAGGAGGAACATGGGCTTCCCAGATAATGGCTCATTACAGGAGACCAGCAGGAAGAAAATGAATGTTAGGACAATGTGTTCTTTAATTAGAATCTCTCTCCTTGATGACATGTGACAAGTTAGAATAGCAGCTGTGTTGCTGTATCAGCTTTGTTATTTTAAAAGCCTGTTACAATATACATGAGTTAGGCTACAGGAACACTTAACATTTAGAAATTGAAGGGTAGGAGTTCTTAGTAAAGGCTGAAAATGCCCTGTGGGTTGCACCATTCCAGCTGGTGCTGTTCTTGTGTTACTGCTGTAATGTGAACTTCCTCATGGCAGTGCTGGCTGTGCCTCTGCCAGCATTTCTACCCTGGTGATCTTTTTCAGGAAAGATGCAATTAAAGGCTAGCATGCAAAAAAACAAAACCAAAGCAGCCCACATCCACCCAAACAGAAGCGCAAGAAAAACACACAGGCTACATTTATCACACAAACACAGCTGACAGAGTTCAGCAAAATATTACAACCACAAATCTTGAAATGACAAAGCTTAACTGCTCTAAGTAACATAAGAAAACAACTGTAAGTAGTGGACTAAAGAGGATTAACTTATTCTCCCTGCTCACTGCAGGGCAGTTGGACTAGATGGCCTTTAAAGGTCCCTTCCAACTCAAATTATTCCACCATTCTGTGATTCAAGCAAGTCAAACAGACACAAAAACCTTTTCCTAAATGGTGCAGTGGCTGTGTCTAAAAGCAGTTAAAGAAGATCCTTCACTGAAGGAAAGCCCCAGCAGTTAATTTCTAATCCCAAAGGTGTTCTTTTAAGTATCAATGGGAAGTGTCCAAACCAGGAGGCAGGCGTTCCTAGACTAGGAGTGTTACTGCCCTTGAAGTGAAAATCTGCCTTCCCAGTTCTTGAAGAATTTTTCTCCAAAAACAGAGTCTAGATATTAGGTTTAAGTTCACCTTGTTAACAAGAGTAACTCTGTTAACAAGTGCTGCCACACAAAGTACCACCCACCAGAAAGACATCAGAACAGTGTGCACACATTCCCCCAGCAGATTCACCTGAGTCCTTCCTAGCTTCCCTCACCTCTGAGTATCTGACTTCAAATAAATCCATGCAGGATGGAGCCTAGGATAACTGAGATGACTGCACACGTGTGCATGAGACTGCTAGGCTGCATTCAGTCAGCACCAGCCCCCAGGACTTCCATGAGTTTGTAGCCTTTTTCAAAGCCAATTTAACACCTCAGAGACGTGAATGAAGATGCTCTGAGGTGAAGGGCAGTTAGAGGAAAAACATTTTTCTTTGAGGTTCAAAGGTACTTACGTTTCCTGCTGTAAACGTGAACATGGGAAGAAATATGATGGCTAATTTTGCTTCTGGCATCTTCGTACAGACAGCTGCAAGGACAGTCATGATGGCTCCTGACTGAAAATACATTAAAACACATGGGAGTAAGCTGAGATGTGACATGTGGGAAAGAAAGAATTCTGCACCTGAATCTTTTTCCTTTTGGTTTTAGTTTTTCTAAATGCTACACCACATAGTACCACAGAAAATCTGAGAACCAGAAGACTATTTAAAGACAACCAACATTACTGTGCTTTCAGCAGGAAACTCTAGCAATCTGTATGCACACATTAATCACAGACATCTTAGATAATGGAAAACAAAGCAGGGAAAGTAACAGAGGGACAGGAACAAGAAATCTTTTGTCAATGAAACAAGTCTCTGGTCTGTACTAAACCGACTGCAGGCTTTTGTATCCATGGAAATGTTCAAAGCAAAAGATGTGAATACCACAAACTGATGCAGTGTTGCAATTTCAGTAAGCTCAGATTAATAAATCTAATAGAAATTGTTGCAGACACAATTTATTCATAAGATAAAGGGAAAACACACAGCACTAACAAAAATTCTAACTTAGAAACTGCTCATTAAATTATTCCTTCCCATTGAAAGCAAGAACCCAACTTCTATGTTTTTCAAAATTTAGGAAAATAAGTGGAGAAGTGTGTAAAACTCACAAAGGCCACGCTGACTTCAACATCACAGTTTGTTAGGTGTTTTAAAACACTGCACTACTGAAAATACTTGCACAGAACAGACAACCACATCACCTCCTCAGCCCACCTCATACCTTCCAAACAGTGGGACTTCTGCCCAGAGGGCTGCTCTTTCTGCACTGTGCTCCCTAGGGGTTGCACCAGCAGCACGTGCCATCTGAATGCATGATCTCTTTCACAAGTGTTTTTCAATTAGAGAAGATCATGACACACAACTGTGTAATAACACAAGTTACAGAACTGAACAGCTCAGTGCCAAGACCTGCTGTCAGGTGCTCATTTACAGTCCGCTATGATTGCTGTTAGCTCTGGGCTGTCACTGCAAGAGAGTTTAAATAACTGAAGAATATCCAAGCTCCCACCTGGTTACCTGGGCTTTGGTAACCCTTCCCAGTTAGTTTTCATGATCCAGAATATATTCTTTTAAGCAGATTAAAGAATATAACAGGCCACACAGCTTCACATACATAAGGTCTCCTACATTCTGAGATACTCACAGCTCCAAGGGATGGTTCAAACTTCCCCGTAGCCATTTTAGCAACATAACTGACAAAAGTGGAGATAACCCCTAGAAAGGAAAAGGGCCCATTAGAAACAACACCACCAGCACTGACAAGGATCAGAAAGCTCAACAACATTCTTTAAATTTTGCTAAAGAAAGTAGTGTAGGGTTTTTGTTTTGTTTTTGAACTTGAATAAACAGTCAACTTTTCCCAGGTAAACCCCACGAGTCCACACCACAAGTATTTTGGTTTGGTAACCGTGATTGAGAAAAGAGAAACTTGTATTCTCAGAGTAGAACAGTGGAAGCCCAATTCCTTACAGCCCTTTTGTGTGACAGCAAGTAAGCAGTGTCACAGCAGAGCAACGCCTCCCACTGCACAGCTGCCATCTGTCACTGCACACTTATGAACCATGCACACTTTACGTGCACAGATATGTTATCAAAATGTTGCAAATGTATGTATTTCACCTTACCAGCAGAAAGATACACTGCAATGAACTGCTCACATCCCAGAAGAGAGACAACACTGCTGGAAAAGCTCCATAAAACATACATGTTTGCTGCCATGTGGAAAAGAGAGAAGTGGCTAAACGTAGAGAGCAGCATGGGAGAACACAGGGCTTCTGCAAAAGAGAAAAACAATAAATGAAAAACAAAGTCAGTGTTCCAATTTGTTTCAGCATGCATGTCACACAGACTAAGAGTTTATCAAACGACACTACAGGTTAATTGACTTTGAATCCTCAAACACAAACTATGTAATAAACCCACACATGTAACAAGTTTCAAATTCCAAAACCTTCTGAAAGGCAGAACATATGCCTGAGATATGCAAGCTGTACCAACAGCTACTTTAGGTACCTATTAGGGAACGTTTCACTTAAAAAAATCAATCTTAAAACACTTTTTGCGTGCTTTGGAAAGAATTATATATACACAGATAATAGTGAAAGATTATTAGCATCTCCAGATGAACTTCTATATGAAATTATTTTGCTAGGGAAATTGATTCATTAGAAGTACCAGCTCTCCTCACTGCAACAATAGCCTTGAAAACATAAAAAGGTTGAACAGCAGGTTTAAAGATCAACACCGTTTCAAATGGAGTGTTTGGAGTGACTGATCTGGATTAAAGCTGTCTTTGATGCTAGAGGCTATGCAGGGAAATCAGAGTTTCTACCTCAGTAAAAATTAAGAGGACAGCAGAAGCTACTTTCCCAATGCATATCTGATTTATCCTTTCAATGCTTTTCTCTACAGTGGAAAAGAAAGCTCATCGTTGTGTTATTTAATACTGGTAGCTTCTTTTCCTGAGCTCAAAACACTTCACACGAAGTGGAAGCTGAGGGTATTTGTTCAGTTTTATGTGGCTGGTTGTTTTTGTGATCCAAAGCCCAGCTTTGAAATGAGGAGACTGTACATAACATACAGACTAAGGTCTGTATGAACACTGGGATATCAGCATTCTGTGCAGGGAAGCAGTAGGGCTTGGTGTCACTAACTTCAGCGTCTCTTCACCTTTAGAAAGGCAAGAACTTCAGCCCACTGAATGCAGAAGGCCAGACATCAGACAACCATACTGACACTACAATACTTAGAAAAGCACCAATGCTGGGGTTTATTTTTGACTAAAATACAAAATCAGATCAATCTAGACAACACGATGCTTGGGCACAACTGGGCTCACTTGCAGCTTCATCACCAGCAAGCACAGCATCATCCCAAGCTTTATAGGGATGTTCAAAGGCCCTGATACACACCAATACAGAAAAGTCACTCAAATTAGTGTTTACTTACTGGAAGATGGATCTGAGGTGAAATATGTAAACATAATCCGTCGCATACCGGGCAGCCTCCATAGACAGAATATGAAGACATTTGCAGCTATAATACCTAGTAAGAAGACAAGCAGTACAGAAACAGACTATGAATTTAACATGCTGTAATACTGTAATCAAAAGTATGCCTGTAGTAACCATTTCTCCCCTCATCATTTCTTACTTTATAGAGTTTAGAAAAAGCAGTGAGAAATACAGAAAGTTCTACTTACAAACCTTATAAACAGAACACACAACTTCAGCTGCTTATTTTAACATACAGTTTAACAAATGCAGTAAATCTGTACTAAAGACACTCAGCACACCTCTATTGCACTGTAGAACCAGTGAATGAAGAACCAGCTGTTTCTTGCCTCTCTATCTGCTTCTTCCCAAATACCACCAGCAGGCTGACAGAGGCATTCAACCATGCATGGAGAGAAGGCTACAGGAACCATATTGATAATGTATGGCAACTGCTGAGTCCTGTCCTGAACCACTAATTGAGCACCTGGGGAAAGGACCCTGTCAGCCCTGTCAGCACAGCTGAAGGCAATGCAGCTGTGGGACAGGAAGGGGTGCAGCCTGGCTGCATCTCTCTCAGACCTCATTGAAGGGCTGACTGCCACTGGAGGAAGACCCCTGATTGGGTGTTCCTCTCTTGTAGAGACCTTCCTCTGAGCCTAGATGTTCAAAGACAGGTGAGCACCTTTCATTTGCCTCTGAAACACCATTCCATCTGCACTAGTTCCTTTGCTGTTATACTCATTTCACTCATTAATCTAGCAATAATAGCAAATGCACAGCTTTTTACCTCACAGATGTTTACTGTGATCTTATTTAAGAACATGAATGCTTAAAAACAGTAATGAAGCAAATTGATTGTTTCTTGTTTGGAATGCTTTCTTTATTACTATTGAAGCACACTGGCTTTACTGTTCTGAAATTGTTGACAGTTCTGTAACACCCTGATGCGACACACAAGGAAAGTGTTTCCTCTAGTAAGAAAGCCTACCTTGCTACAGCAAATACCCAAATGGCTGACCAGCTAGAACTTAGCATGTTAGATTATCTAAGTGATGAGAGATGATCTAGAATGCAGAATGAGTCTTTGCTCCCCAGACACAATATCATACTTCCATCTGAGTCATCTCCTGGCATGCTTATTGAAGAATAATGAAAAGTACTCTATAATGTAGGTAAGTAAACGACACAGCATAGTGTTACATAAAAGTTATTGCTAGCAGCCTTTTAACACAAACTGTAAGCTATCTAACACTGGATATTGTTCAGCTATTTTATTTGCATCAATTTCTCCCCAAACATTACCTCTGCTTTGGGGATTTTGGGTAATGTTAACCTAACCAGTCAAAACCACGTCCCAACCAAAGGGAGGAACACCGCATAGTGCTGCTTGTTTGCAATGCTACGTCTGTAAAACAGCAAAAAATTACCACAGAATTATCACATCCATCTGTTGGTGAAATAATAAAACAAATACACAGTATTCCTCCTTGTGGTGGCAAACAGTCATGTTAACAGGCTAGGTAACTCCAGTCAGCTTTAGCTGGATGAGAAAGCCCCACAGTTTAGGGCATCTCATGTCTACCTAATATTCAAGATAACTCTTACAGAATTGCACAAAGAAAGAGAAAAGCACAGAATTAGCTCATACTCCCTTTAAAAGTATTTGCTGTTTCTCACAGCTCCTCAGAGAAACGTTACGGGGGAGGATTTTAGCTAACTTTCATAATTTACTTACAGAGATGCAATATTTTTATGCACACAAAATACTTTGTGAGAAGGAAGTGTAGCAGAAATAGTGCATGTTCACACATGCTTGGTGCCTAACAACATAAATGCAGTAAGAAAGCCATCTGTTTCAACATACTGTACCTGTTTGCCATATTTCTCTTCCTGTCAATGTCTAATACTTGTAAGCTAACACAAACCTGTCACAGTCCGCTGACCCTCAGTCAGGTTATTCCACCAGCTGTTAACCTGAAACAGAATTGGTATTTATCAGTGCTGCTGCAGAGCATTTGCAATTTCAAAAACAGTCACAGGAGATTATGAATGGAAGGTATATGTTTGAAAGTTGTCTAGTAAATCAGTTGCAGATTTCTGTACTTCTTACTGGTTCGGCTATTTAAGTCGGCATTTCCTTACTAAAGTGTGGTTATCTACCCTCCTTCCTGACAGATCTGTGGTTACCTACCCTCCTTCCTGACAGATCTGTGGTTATCTACCCTCCTTCCTGACAAATCTACAGGCAGATCAAGAATTTCTTCAAAAAAGAGAACAGGGTAATATCACTTTGTACAACTCCACAGGTTACCTCTGCTTGTACTGAAGAAGGATCTAGTCCATAATGCTTACATTAGCAGATGAGCCAAAGTTAGCATAAATCCAGCCCTAAGCCTCACTCCAACGCTAACAACACACCACCCACCTTTCAGAGATTCCACTTTTGTGCCACGGTCACTTTTGCAGAGGTGGCTCACAAGATGTGGACACCATTCCCTCTTGTGTCCAGCTCACCCAGCCCTCCTTCAAGTTTAAAACCCCTGAAAAAGTTTATTTTGAGCTCACTCAGCCCACACATAAATTCCATCCCCTTTTCCCTTTGTGAGCTTTAAGAATGGCTTTGGACAAATATTTAATTGACTGCTCAATGACTTTCCAGCCGTATTAATGAGCACATAGTCAGATAAATCAGTTATAGGCTGGGAAGCAGGTGTAATACTACTATTAAGCTATTTTCTATCTGATACCAGCGTTACAGCATTGTGGTTTTGGCTTAATGCTCTGGCCCAGGACACAGATGATACCGGTGCATCCAACCAACTCCTCTGGTATGAAGACACTACAGTAACATCACTTTGTTATAATACTAGAAGTAGAATGCACTCGGAATCTAATGGGAGAACAAAAAACTTTGAAAGTGGAACTCAGCTACTGAGGAGAGAGGTTGGGAATTTAAACCTATGAATAGGGTAGTTTTGTTTTACTTCTAGAAAGCTAACCAGCAGGTCTTCCTCCCCAGGTTTTGAAGGAAAACAAAAGTATAAAGCTGAAATGATTTAAGACAAAGGTGTATGCGCTGAGCAGTTCGTGCCCATTGGGTGCTTTTCACTGTGCACCACAATGCACACCGTGGCAAAACTGGCACTGCCAAACGCATTCCGGGATCCTGTGCTGCTCCAGTGCACACAGCCCTGCCTCCCAGGGAAAGAAGACTGAGCAGGCGTGGGCTGCCACCAGCCACAGCAGGGACCTCAGCACATACTGGTGTTATTTTAGATTTAAATGCACTTAACTGAAAATGAAAGGGGCTGGTACCTTTTGGGATGCCAACTAACTGCACGAGTACTGCACTGCTTATGCTGCTGTTTACAGCCCAATTCTAAAGTGATGCATGTGGAAGAGTAAGCTTTCCTTACAAATGCCTCCTGAATCCTCATATTTGTAGAGTAGAATTAAAATTAAAAATTAAAAATAGCAATGCAATTCAGAAGCCAGAAATTAAACGACTCATGCTCGAGATTCAGAACGTGAGCCAGCTCTATCATCTTTGGGAGCCGACGTCTGGAATGCTTAGGAATGGCAGTTGTTACAGTTTTTCCAGCGCCGGAGAAGCAGAATGTACCTACGTTAGATATTTACAAGCCACTACCGTGGCGCTCTTCTCCCTTCGCCGGCTCCACCCCGCGGCCCCGCACCTGTTTCCTGAAGCTTCCCCTCTTCTGCGGCCGAATCCTATCCAGCCAGTCGGCCCGCGCCTCCTCGAAGTAGCTCTGGACCCGGGACTTGAGCGCCTCGTACTGCCAGATGGCCGCCGCGCCGAAGGCCGTGCCTGTGAACTGTGCCAACGGTCAGCAAGCGAGGCCCCGCGCCCGGGCCCTCCCCCGGCCGCCACTCACCCCCACCGCGAAGAGCAGCGGCTTCACCAGGCGGCGCGGAGAGGGGCGGCCCCCGCGGACGGGCGGCGGCGGGTACAGGCTGCGGCGGGGCGGCGGCGGGGCGGGCCGCGTCTCGGCACTGCCGGCGGGGGTCTGGGGCTCCTCGCTCCGCGGCCGCGCCCGCCGGAAGCCCCGCCGCTGCTCCAGTAGCACCGTCAGCCTGCGGGGAAAGAGCGGACGGTCACCTCACCGCAACGCACCGCCGCTGCATCCGCCGCCCGCCCCACCCGGCAGTACCTATGCGCCCGCGGGTCCCAGGCGCGGGCCCAGCACCGCCACGCCATGTTGGGCGCCTCCCCGCGCCGAGCGCTTCCGGGGCGGCCGCCGCTATCTTGGGGGCGTGGTGCCGGTCGTGCCCGCAGCCACATTGGGAAGGTCGGCCCCGGCCGCCATGTTGGGTGCGGCGGCCCCTCCCGGCGTGCCCGGGCGGTGCGAGCTGTGCACGTGATGTCAGCGCTCCGTTTTTCTAACAAAACCAAAATATTTTTTTTAATTTAAAGTTTGTTTTAGCTTTGGAATTCAGAGTATTTTATTACTTTTTTCCTCTTTTTTCCCCAGAGATCTTATCAGGAGCGTAGTCAGGGAACTGGAGCTCCTCCCCTACGAAGGCAAGCTGAGGGAGCTGGGCTTGTTCAGCCTGGAGAAAAGAAGGCTGCAGGGTGACCTCATTGCAGCATTTCAGTACCTAAACGGAGCCTGCAGACAGGAGGGGAATCAACTCTTTGAAAGGGCAAATAACTGCAGGACGAGGGGAAATGGTTCTAAGTTGAGGGAGGGAAGATTGAGGTTGGATGTCAGAGGGAAGTTCTTTACAGAGAGAGTGGTGAGGTGCTGGAACAGCTGCCCAGAGAGGCTGTGGATGCCCCGTCCATCCCTGGAGGTGTTCAAGGCCAGGTTGGATGGGGCCCTGGGCAGCCTGGCCTGGTATGAAATGGGGAGGTTGGTGGCCCTGCATGTGGCAGGGGATTGGAGGTTCATGATCCTTGAGGTCCCTTCCAACCCTGGCCATTCTGTGATTCTGTGATCCTTGGGGTCCCTTCCAGCCCAAGCCATCCTATGAATTGAATTGAAATGTCGCCTAGTTTGGGCCCCCATGTGCCTTTTACTGTTGAGGAATGCTTGCATCCAGCATGTGGAGCTTGTGGATGTTATGTTACTTCTAGTAGGCACATTAGGACTGGGCTGTCATTTTAAGAGTGGAGGAAGGATTCCTGCAGTGGTATCCCTAGTCCTTCTGAAAGTGGTAGAATTTAGGTGCTGGCTCAAGGATGGTTGCTCATTTGTTTTTTTTTTTTTTGTGGAATCCAGCTTCTAGGCTTCCTCACTTTGAAGCATGCAGTGTTTTACATTGCAGTATTTCGATGAGTACTTTGTGTTAACAGCTATGTGCTACCCACCATTGGAGGTTTATAGTTTCATCTGCCTACTGTCAGGAGTGAATTGTGACCACATGGCTCATACCAACAAGACAGGCAGAAACAATCACTTGAACTGTGGTACGAAGTCTGCTTGAGTTTACTCCTTCATTTAAATTTATGATTTATTTTGCATATTTTCCGTTGTCAGCTGTGTGCTTTGAAGAAGTTATGCAGTCACTTAGGAGAAAATTACGCCCTCCCCAATGGCAGATTAAACTTTTATGGTGGAATACACATGCTTTTCAGAGCAGGATAAATGTAATCCTGCTTATTTGCCCAAACAAATTTCCATTATGTTACAGACGTTATAAAGGAATGATTATGGGAGGAGGCTTGAATTCCTTTTTTTTTTTTTTTTCCATCATGCTGGAACACTGTATTCCATTGCAGTGGGGGCTGCATCCCAAAACAAATGCTTTCTATGATTGTTTGCCTATTCTATCATAAATGCAGGGCTCTTTCTGCGAGGACAGCATTTTGATGACAAGTGCAACAAAGGTGTAAAGTAAATAAGTCATCGTAGAAATTGTAATAATATTTTTCTTGGAGACTGTTGATGCATGGGCAGCTCAGTGGCACTGAGAAAGCAAATTATATACCAGTGATTGCCTGTTTAATCTGGGCACCTTCCATAGCAACTCTCATGATTTTGTTATGATTTTCTTAGTGCAGTTGTCCATTTCACTGAGACGTCGTAGCAAAAAGGTGCATCTGGGCCTTTGTGCAACAGTTGGGCAATGCTTCAGCCACAGGTCCTTGATTTTTAGAATGGGGGGAAAGGTCCCAAAGAGTACAGAACTTAGCTTTCTGTTTGATCAAGCTGATCCACACAGAGTGCTAACATTACCGTCTAGCAGGAAGGTAAATGTGGAGATCAGAAGCATATCGTAAACGTAAGTATCAGAATTCATTTCACTTTAAGTTTGTATTGATAGGCATTGTAATCAGGAGACAATTTATGAAAGCATTTAGTATCTTTAATTTTAAAAGAAGTGTGAGTTAGCAAACAAGTGAAGAACTGATGACGCATTGCAAATGTGAAATAGAGAATTCCTCATTCTGATCTTCTGGTTTTGTTTTGTTGGTGTTTTGTGAAATATGCATGAATGGTAATAAAAGTTCTCCTAAGAAATACTGAGATGTCCTAGAATATTTGTGTATCCCAGTTATTTCATGAGATTTAGATATCAGTGCTACATTTTTCTTACATAAGGGTTTGTACGTGCATCTTTCTGATGTTTTCCATCTTCTGTAAATGTAAATCCATCTTCTGTACATGTATGAACTGTTTCAACAGGTTTATAATACCAGAAATTGTAGGAGGCTTCTTGAAAAACAGCTTCTGTCAGAGGAATGGCTTCATCTGCCCTACAAATATTATCACTGCTGCTGGCTTTAGCTGGATTCACCGTTTTACTTCTCACTACCATGTCCAACAGATGGAAAATTTCTGGCAGCACAGCAGTGCTGGTTCCTTCAGATTGGATTTCCGAAGGCCTCTGGATGGACTGTGGAATCGCTGATTTTGGAGCAATACAGTGCAGGAAGTTTCTTTACATGTTGAGTTCAGAGAGTAAGTGTGTCTGTGTATATAAAATCCAGAGATGCATTTTTGTTCTTTCCTTTTGTGCAGCAAATTGGTGCAGTTGGACAGCATATAGTTGAGGTTGGCACAGAGGTTCTAGTATGGAGAGGATTTGTCCTTCAGTACTTTTGGACAGGCTAAAGGACCCTTGAGAGATCTGCGTGCTTTGCCCCCCATTCAGCCCAGTAACTGCTGTGCCTTTGTTACCATGTCTGTTTTGGTTTTACTTGTTTCACTTGGTCTCATTCTTAACAACAAGCAGGCAATATGTCAGTAAGTGCTTTAGTGTGAGACAGGTCTTGGATATTACACAACTAATTTGACTTTGTGCTAAATCTGTGTGTTTGCTCTAGAAACTTTCAGAGGCAGCGAGCTTCAATAAAACACGGCTGTATGTGTTTTGTGTTTTCTGAGCCAGAATGTTCTGCGGTTGGACTGCAAACAGAATTCTTTTCCTAGGAACTGAAAGGGGTTTGTTTGGATTATTCTGGATTTGTAAAATATTTTTCTATAAACACCCTTTTTATGGTAAAAGATTAGGAAGGATTGACAGTCTTCCCCAGAAAATGGAGGTTGGGAATAGTTATGGTGTAACTTTGGACCACAGGTGTCTTGGTAAGATTTGAGCAGA
The DNA here is from genome assembly GCF_023343835.1 of Lagopus muta. Classification (NCBI taxonomy): domain Eukaryota; kingdom Metazoa; phylum Chordata; class Aves; order Galliformes; family Phasianidae; genus Lagopus; species Lagopus muta. The sequence continues at coordinate 22,531,234 of NC_064441.1, forward strand.
ACTTCCCATTTATTTGTTTTCAGCTTTCAGTATTGTGCAGTCACTTTGTCAGTTATATTACTGAATCGTTTCTTAATTATTCCTAATGAATAATTTCTTAATGGGAGCGTTCCCCATTTTATGGATCTCTAATTATTGCCACTGCTGTTTTTCTGTAGTCTTTCCAGCTCATCTGTTCTCAATGCACGATGCTCAAACTGGAAGCATGTCTTACAGATAGCACAGGCTATGAAAACTTGCCTTTCCTAACACAGACATGGACTCCACAGCAGTCAGAACTGCCTACCAGCGTAAGGCAGGCCTCAGAAACATGGAAACTGTCAAGATTCAGGATTTCTGTGAGGACAGTGACCCCATTTGCTTTCTTAGTAATAGTTCCAGTGTAAGTATTTAGCGTGTTGTACTGAGGCCGGAATTTGTAGCCTCAGAAGAAAGGAAATCATATCCTGAGGATTTAAAAAACTCTGCTCCTTGTGTCAGAGACAGTGTCAGTTTTTCCTGCCTTTTTGCTATCCAGAGGCAGAGTATTCCTCTCCAAGACTTCTGCTGAGTAGATATCAGTTTGCCCAAAATTCATCTGGAAACTGAGGCGTGTTTTCTGGAAAGCAGAATGATGGGATGGGAGCAATGGTTCTTCTATCCCCGTGTGGGGTAGCAGGCTGTAACAGATGGCTACGACGACATCACAGCTTTGCCTCACCTAACAAGCAGGAACAGATGTCTCAGCCCTGTTAGAGAGGCAAGCAGAATCTATATCAGACAGTCTCTTTGTTTTTATTTTAATGCAGTTTAATTATACTCAAGATGGAAAGAAAATATTCACTAGGAACAGACGACTTCCTGGTGGATGAAGCAGCCACCTGCCCTGGGGCATGTCTTCCTTCCTCCCTCCCTGTAGAACTGTAGGAGAGGAGTCCTGGCTGGCAGGGCTCAGGGATCACCTTCAGCTGTCACCTAAAACAGCTCAGGGTTCCTCGTGCCAGCTGACAGATGTGTTGTGTGGCTGTCTGGAAGAGTTACTGCTCTCTGTCACAAGTTTCTCTTCTTACAGTCAGTGGGTTAGTCAGCGTCCCCAGCTCTTGAAACAAGTACACGGAAGTGATCAAAAAGGTACAAGCTATTGCTGATCAAACATTTAAGGTGTTGATATTTTCAGGTTTGTTTTTTTTTTTTTTTTTGTTTTTTTGTTTTCTTTTTGGCTGCTATTAAAAAAAAAAAAGACACAATTTCCACCTGTAGATGCTGTCTCAATCATACTGCATGCTAATATGCGCTGTTATAAGAACACTGTATACTACCTAGACCTTAGGACTGTTAGCATTTTACTTGCAGCAAGTGTATACTACTGTAACAAACTTTCCAGTTATTTCCATTTGCTGCACTTGGTTTTCACTGTAGAATGGTTCTGGAGAGAACAAAAATAATATAGCAACCCAGATGCCTACCCAAAAACACAGCTGTTCAAGTCTCCAGCTGCAGAAAATGCCTGAGTGTGTTGCTGTAATGGGAGAGTGGCAGATATTACTGCATGAGGGGTGAGCAGGTGGATGATCTGCTCAGCCTGATGGCATAGCTCAAGGAGAAGGTGGAGAGATTAAGGAGCATCAAGGAGTGGTGAGCAGGAGGCAGACTGGTGGGGCAATTCCCTGCCTTACCTACAAGAAAGGCACTGGGGTGATACACCCCAAGTAGTGGTGGACCTCCCTCCTTATCACCATCAGGGAAAGGAAGGGGCCTAAGAGATGGGGAGGAATGGAAGCGGGTCTCAGCCTAGCATCGCAGGCAAACTCCCTCCCTACCTATCCTGCCTTTGCAGGTGCCCTTATGTAATAGGTTTGAGGCTCTGGAACTCGAGGGACAGGTAAATGAGAAAGCAGTGGAAGGTTGACCCCGGACGTTGTGTAGGAAAAGGCAATCCACTCCATCCCTCAAGACTGAGGCACTGAGGGGGAAAGAATGGTAACTGCTGTAGGGGGGGGGGAGGGGGCAAAAAAACTGCTGGAGGCCAAAAAAACTGCCAAAAAAACTGGACTTCTGGAGGGTGGACTTTGAACTATTCAGGACACTGGTAGGGAAAACCCCTTGGAAGTCCATCCTGAAGGATAAATGAATCCAGGAAGGCTGTACGCTCCTCAGGAAGGAAGTGGAACAGGTGCAGGAGCAGGCTGCCCCCCTGTGCTGTAAGGTGACCTGGAGGGGAAGAAGGCTGGCATGGATGAAGGGGGAGCTTTTGGTGAGACTGGAAAATAAGAGTTTACCTCCTGTGGCAACTCAGGGAGAGGACATGGAAGTTGCTAGCATATGCAGGGGACTGAGAGAGCTGATGGAGCTGACTGTCAAGCCTCTTCCCACAGTCTGTCAGTGCTTAACCAGAGGAGTCTCAGTAACTGAAGACTTGCTAACGTGACATGCATCTGTAAGTAGGATCATAAGGAGGATCTGAGGAACTACAGACCTGTCAGGTCGACCTCAGTGCCAGGGAAGGTTATGGAACAGATCATCTCGAGGGCAATCGTGTGGCATGTGTAGGATGACCAGGGGATTAGGCCAGCCAGCATGGGTTCGTGAAAGGTGAAGAGGAGACTCAGGGGAGACTTTATAGCTCTCTACAACTCCCTGAAAGGAGATTGTGGTGAGGTAGGGGTCAACCTCTTCTCCCAGGTAACAGCAATAATTCAAGAAGGAATGGCATCAGGTTGCACCAGGGGAGTTTCAGATTGGATAATAGGAAGAATTTTTTCTCTGATAGAATGTTAAGCATTGGAACAGGCTGCCCAGAGAAGTGATGGAGTTAGCGTCCATGGAGGTGTCTGTGGAAAGGGTAGTGTAGTACTTAGGGACACAGTTTAGTGGGCAACACTGCTGGTAGGTGGATGGTTGGACTAGATGATCTTGGAGGTCTTTTCCAATCTTTATGTTTCTATGACTCTGTGATTCCTCATGGATGAAACTGAGCAGGGAAATGTGCCCTAGGAATGCACCTTATGACCTCAAGCCACTGGGGGCGTTCAGTTCATCCAACCAGCTGAACCTAGTCTGGGCTAAAACTCCTGTCCTGCATAGTGTCGATGTGAAGCTATCCATGCCAGTTCTGCTCTGCTGATGCACGTGCTACAGCACTGTGCCATTGGTAAGCTCACTGCTAACCACTGGAACTTAGTGAACAACAATCCTGTATTCTACAGCACTTCTTAGTGGCTTCCTTAAGGGAATGATTAAAATGCCTGGTGCCATGTATGAAAAACTTGTGCATTCTAAATCTACACTTTAATCTGTTCCTCTTGTATGCGTGCTTTACAAGTGCGTGTCAAAGTCGCCTTTTTAGTAGCCACTAGGAAGGGATAACTTCTTTAATGACTTTTTTAATTATTATTTTTTAATTCTTGACAATAGTATGAAGGAGGGATACTTGATTCTAATTCCTAACTAAATTCAACTTTGGAAGCCATATGAGTAGAAGTGATGGCTGAGGTCACCAGAGTAACTTCTGTTTGTGAATAAATTAATCTGAAACTCTTTGAAGGCCATTTAACAGGATGCAGATATTCCAATACACTGGCACAATGCATTCATTTTAATGTGCTATCATTTTCAAATCGCAATGATTTAGCAGAAAGAGGGGATTTTGGAAAAACCTCCTGAAAAGATCAATTCTCAACACATCGCCATCTGCTTTCTTTGAAAGATTGCAAGCTGCTCAGGGTCATTCTGCCTGTGCTGCCAAATCTGTTTTTGTTTAAAATAATGGCAGAGATGTTTTTGGCTGCCGAGGAAGGAAAATTAGCACAGTGGCATGGTAGTATCCTTTTGCAGCCAAACCTGCTGACCTACAGCATCAGCTCGAAGTGACCACTGAATTTTGGAAAAACAGGTATATTTGCTTTAGGCAGGTTGTGGCTCTTTCAACAGCAAATCCTTTTGGGAGTCTTTGTGGAATACTGTGACCCTGTTACCACGCTGTGTCAGAGCAAAGTGGTTTTATGAATAAACTGAGACTCCATTGCCTGGAGATAAGAGCAGGTTATCATTGCAGGAAATGGCTACCCCTACTTGGATACACAAACAATTTAAGTTATAAACATTAGTGGGTGATGTGGATTGAGTCTAGAAGTTTGTTTGATCAAGAGCAGAAGCAACTAAACCAAGTTTAACATACTTTCCTTTGTCTGAAATAGATTTTTAATACTTTAATGTTCTGACAGCTGCAATTAACTAGTATGTATTATTCTCATGTAGCTATTTTCCTTCCTCATTTTACTCCCTTTGAAATAGGTCTGTCACAGTGGTACATCCTTATATTTCATTTCCATGGACTGTACATTATCACTGTTTTATTCCAGTGTAAGTGGGCCTATTTAAACTGTATAGTTTAACTACAGGTCGATAAATTGTGAAATATTAATGAAAATCAATCAACCAGTCTTAACATTCCTGAAAGAAGCTGGCAATATAGTTGCTGTTGCTCACTGATGACCATAATTCCAAAAATATGCTAAATTCTCTAGCATCAGAAGTATGTTCGTGTTCTCAAGCTCTCTGTCATAAAGAAAATAACACAAGAAAGCTTTTTGTAAAATCTGAGGTCATTAAGCAGATTAAATTACAATCAATTTTAGTCATATGTACACCATAGTTTATGGCAGAGAAGGAGAGACTTTCTTAAAGTACTCTCTAGAAATAATGGCTAGAATTTCTAGGCTGAGACTAAGACTGGACTTTATCACTTCCTATGAGAAAATTAATATTTTTAGTAGTTTTTTAATGTTAATATCTTTATCGTGAACAACTCCCAGTTACTGTCATAGACTGTAAGCCTTATCTCTGGGGTTGAGCAAAGGGCAAAGGTAGTCTCATTTTGGAATGAAACCCAGAGACGAAGCAGCAAGGAGGCTCCTGAAATGCTTCACTTGATGCTGATCTGATTATAAGGATATTCAGCTGCTACTACTCACAAGCATGTCTGTGGTGCTGCAAATTGTTGGTTTCCTTTCGTGTTTGGTTGGATGGGCCTTTATTGGAGGTACCTTGCCACACAGTTACTGGAGAGTCTCCAGCTCCCATGGCAGTGTGATCATAGCATCTATGTTGTATGAAAACCTGTGGAAGAGCTGTGCAGACGGCAGCACCGGAGTATCCAACTGCAAGCAGTTTGACTGTTTGCTCTGCCTGCTATGGGACTTGGCATGCTCTTGTTAGCTGCTTAAGAATTGCTGGGAAAAAAGTAGCAAGATTTTTGTTGTGGCAATCTGGTTGTAATGGAAAATAACACTGACTTCTGAACAGAAGAGATTTTGCGGGTTAAAGCAGCACAGAGCTTTGAGAGGCACTATATGTGGAACGCATAAGGAAAGGCTGCAAAAAACAGGACAAGACACATTTGACAGCTCCATATCTGTATGGAATTACTGCATGGGCATTCTTTTGCCATAGTTATGATATATGATATGATAGCCAATGTTATCTGGAGGTTGTTTTCATAAAGGAGCTGTCAATAGTATTTTCTTTTTTATCCAAAAAGTGGGTAGTGGGTTTTCCCTGCTGAGATTGAAAACTGTGTACAGTGGAACAAGTACTGCAGGTATTTGGTTTAAAGTAACTTACATGTTAGAAATTAGTAACTGCTTGTTGGATGTGGTTCTGAATATCAGGAAATTCAGGTCTGCTGTCTCCTGTACTGCCTATCAGCCTGCAGCAGAATTGTAGCATGACCTCAGGTGTTGAATTAAGGCACTATCTGCAGATAGTGAGCATGCTTATAGACACTGAAGTTAGTTGTTATCCATCTTGAATACTTCAGATTTACCCCAGATAAAAATGTCTTCCTAACTAGTTGAATCTACACTGAGAGGAGGGTAAACTAAACAGAAAGGCAGATACTCCTAATCTGGCAGATGTGGAACATGGGATCAGTGGGAATAAGGCACTGAACTTCTTCCTCAGTGTGAAATTACTGACCAACTCTGAAACAAGCACAGCAGTCCTGTGAAGCTGTCTGTGCCCATTTTTAGGGAATCTTCTGTTCTTCTAATAATCCTAATAGTTCCCTAACAATCCTTCTAACAAATTGTGATCTGAGAATTGGCTTTAAAATGCATGTGTGTATTAAGAGGAATGTAGCATCCTACATAATTCATTAGAATCACCAGTAGCAGAATAATGGCTTTCCTCAGCAGAATGCTTATGTGAGTTATGTGCTTGATTCATTTATAACCCTTTTAAAGGGCTGGTTCTTAATTTACTGTCCCTGAGTCTGTACAGCATCTCATCATGGATGTCTTTACACGGGTTGTTGTCTCTCTATTGAGCTCCCTTGTGTGGATGCGGGCAGCAGGGCCACATCAGGTCAGGATCTCGGAGCTACTGATGACAAAGTAGGTTTTAAAGCCATCTGAGAGAAGCAGAAAAGAGCATTGTGAGTGCTAAAGCCAAAGAGAAAGAAAGGAAGAAAGCTCTTGGAGAGTTACCAACAGCAACAACATGGTGTCAGCAAGAGGGAAAACAGGGTGAGGTGGAAAGAAAATCAATAGGGCAGGCTCTGAAAATGAGGTTGTGAAGATCAGATTTGATCCACTGAAGAGATCAGTTACTCTGTTGAGGAGGTGACAATATACTTGAGGAGTAAGTATGGGAAGAGGGAAAAGACAAAGCAGCTTGCAGAAGTGAGATAAACTGAGAAGAAAAGGTTTAAGGGGAGGACAACTGAAAAAGAAGCAAGTTAGAAGACACAGAATGGGACAGAAAGATGAGAGGACAGTTGGGCAAAGAAGGTGGGGTTGGTGTCAGTGAGGGCAAATAGTGGGACCTTCAAGAAAAGCTTGTAGCTCTCATGGGTATGAGCCAGGGCATGGTTAGTTTAGGTGTGTAAGAGAAACTAATCCAGTTCAGACCCTAATTATGCACTGTTGGAGCCAAGACCCATCAGACTTGTGACACTCAGCACGTTTATCTCATTAAAAAGGTGCTAAGTGTTATTTGAACCAGAACCTACTAAATTCAGGCTGCCGTTCCAAAGAGCCTGAAGTCCCTGTCTGACCTTCGTTGTTAGGCTGGTTAATAACTGGTCCCAGTTATTGAGTGATTGATAACCATGTGCAAAAACTGGGAGCTTAAATGATGCAGAATTGTCAGCAGAAACAGAAAGAAAGCTTTGAATATGTTTCAGTGGCTGGTCACGGGCTCTGTAACAAACTCACCAGCTCAACACACACTGCAAAAAAATATCTTCAGCAGGAGAGGCGAGCTGCAGATCTTGGACCAGCTCATCCCCTGCTCATTACCCATTCAATTTAAAGTATCAGAAAGTACACTGCTAACCCCAGCACCTGCTTTTTCCATCTCTTACTGGAAGTAGCAAAGCAGACTCCGTGCAGGATATTTTCCCAGTCTTCCATAGTGTCGCCTTGGTTGGGATCTGGAATTCAGAGGTGTCCTGTGCATTCGGGTCTGTAAGTAAAAGGAAATCACCAGAACCAACAGGCTGGAGATGTGTACCTGCACCTGCAAGTGACCTTGTCTACTGCAACGTGTTCTCACAGGACTGAAGGATGTGAGCTGTGAAGTGTTTGCTATGCTTTTGGGGGTTTCCTCAAGCTCCTAAGAGGATTTACTGAGCCTTACAGTGTAAGTGTAGTTCAGCTCTGAATTCTGATTGACTGCATACAGCCCTCTACGTTTTTGATATTCCTCAGAGCTGAATGACAAGGTTGGACAAGATTCATTCATTACTACTATTAATTTTGTCACTATCTCTGATCTGTTACGTTTTGCCAGAATAGGGTTAGTTTAATTTCTGTATGGTTCCTTATTTGTTCTCTCTTTATCTGTCTCGCTCAGTCCACATTCAGGCATGCCGTGCCTTGATGATCATTTCCACCCTTCTGGGATTCGTAGCTGCCGTGGTCTCACTGCTTGGTTTAAAGTGCACAAATGTTGGGCTGAGTGATGAGGATGAAAAAATGAAGGTTGCTGTCACCGGAGGATTTCTTTTTATTTTAGGAGGTAATGCTGAGGCTGAAATAGAAATGCTGTCAGTACTTTGTATTGCTGTCAAATGAGACTAAATGAATTGAACACTACTGTTGGGTTAAAGACACTGAAGGACTCACTCAGCTGTGTGCTTTTTGGTATTTTTTTCTGGCAGGTCTCTGTTCGATGGTGGCCGTTTCTTGGTATGCTGCAATGATTACTGCTCAGTTCTTTAACCCAATATACACTGGAACCAAGTAAGTTAATAGATACCAGACACCAGACTCCAGTATGTGTTAGATGGCAGGATTAGCCTCAGCTGCTCCAGGGTTTCAAAACGTGGATGGATCCCAGTGCGCAGCCCTAAAGAAGGAAAAATTGTCTTCAGGGGAATTTTTCACCTCAGAGATGTTTGCTGTTGGTGGGAAGGGCGGAGAGGTCTCCATTGGAAGGTTTAGTGAGTGTGTGGGGTCTGTCAACCCCAAATTTGCCTTGGATTATTGGCACGGAGTACTCTCTCATGCTGGCAACTCGTGACACTCAGTTTGCAAAATACAGAACTGCAGTTAATAACTCTGAAGTTCCTAACAAGTGTCTTTTATCTACTTGAGCCAAAATGATTCCTTTCTTCTTGTATCTTTGTCTGCACCCCTGCCTGTCCCCATGATGATCTGTTTCCTCTGCACATGTACTCTGGTATTACAAAGAAATTCAAACTCAGATTTAATGAACAACAGTAGATTTGCTATCATCTTCAAAGGCCTTCTTACAGCTGTATGAAATCTCTTTCTCTTGTTTTTTGTTGTTTGTTTGTTTGTTTTTTTCACAATCCCACCTGTTGGAAAAAACCAAACATATTCTTAATCCTCAGGTTTTGCATTTAGTCCACAATGCAAAACATAAATCTCTTTTGTCATCAATCATGCAGCATCACAGTTCTGTCATATTGGCCCATGATCTTGGACTTCATCAGTGTTTGGGGCACTGCCATCCTAGGTTGCACACAAACAGCTTTTGAGGTAAAAAAGCCCTCACTGTAGCGGACTTTTTTCTTACATCTAACCTAAATCTCCCCTCTCAGAGCTTGAAGAGGGGAAATTTATTATTTGCCAATACCCCTACAAAGTGTGTCATGTTTAGATCAGTAAACTGTAAGCCATCCATTCCTGGGATAATATTTGAAGTGCTTCAAAGCTTTTCCTCTTGAGGATCAGCTCAGGGATGGTAGGATGCAAAGTGCTTCCTAGTGAGTCACAGCACTTGAAGCAATTGCTCTCCTTATGTTTCCAAACAAGCACTTCCAAAGAAATCACCCTTGAGAGCATTATCTGAAAAGTAATAAATATGTGAGAGGACAAAACAAAAAAAAAAAGAATGGTTAGGAATTGCAGAACAATTTGTAGAACAAGTTGTAGAACAGCCATGGAGTTTTGTAGTTACGTTGTAGTTGCTGGGCTTCAACATCAGTTTGTGTTAATCAGTTACTAGATTGTTTGCATTTGGTAGCTGAAGAATTTTTTTTGTATCTACACTTCCTATTTAAGACAATCAGTTTACTGAAGAGTTCTTAGGGAATTAACTTTGATTGTTGGTAAAGCTCTGTTTACCCACGGTCTGTTCTCTTCAGGAAGCTCATCCTCCTTGGGCAGTGTGAAAGGGGTTTAATTTTGATTACAGGGTAGTATTAATCTTCAGTCTTAAGAAGGTGGAAAACCTGCTTTTGGGTTGCATTTTTTGGTCTGACTTCAGACCTCTGTTGATTCTTAGAGGAATTTCTCATATAACTATGAAAAGAAACCAGAGTCATCCCCTGGATACACCCTGTATATGCCTTCCATTGTACAATGTGGGCAACGTTCCTGACTTCAGACAGCTAGTGATCAGAGACCATTGCTTGCACAAGTCAGCACTCTCCTATTCTTCCTTAGTATTCCAGCTTCCCCCCCCAGCCTTTTGCTTCTTTGTTTGTTTGTTTGGAGATGATGATCATCTCTCTCTGCTGTTGCATAGTCTCTGAATCACTGGGGACCAGTGTGCAGTGGGAAACCCCAGAACTTCCTGGTTCTGGAGTCAGAAACAAACACTTTTAAGTAATAGTTTGATATTTACAAACAGAAAGGATATCCACACACCTGGTCTCAGTATACCTTCTGTGTGGTCCATGACAGTTATCTTGCCCTTATACTGGCCATGCCACTGACATTACTTTGCCACTGCTGTCTGTCATAAGAAGCAGCTAACCAGAGAAATCAGTTTTCTATGGCCACAACACTGGACCACTTGTAAGCAGCTGTTTGTATAGAATTCGTTCTTCTTTTTTAGTGGGACAGCTGGGAAAAGGCTGCTGTTTATTAGGCAGACTTGTAACAAGCTTACATGTCCTAAAGAATATTCAGCACTCTGCAGTTCTGTGTGTCTGAACTGCATTTAGGAGCAGCCCCAGAATGAAAAAGGATAGCTGTCCATTTTAGTGTACAGAAAGAGACTCTCCAGAAAATCCCTCCATCCAGCCCTGGAAATTCATGGATAAAGAGTTTGACTCAAAGACCAGACATGTCTGAGCCTGGGAAAGGCAGTCAGGAGTTCCCCTAAGAAGGAAGTTTTTATAACACAATGCACAACACATTGGTACCTCTGTCAGCTGAGATCATAGAATGATAGAATGGTTTGGGTTTGAGGGGACCTTTAAGATCACCTGCTTCCAATCCCCTGCTACAGGCAGGGACACCTCCCTCTAGGTGCCTCATATATATGACAGAATTCCTTGCTTGGCTACTTCTGCCACATCTGTGCACTCCACCCAAATTCCAGGTGGGGGTAATTCTTAGTGTTCTTCAGTATTTGGGCACCCTCACCCAGGTGGAGACTGAAGAGGAAGGTCTGATGGAGAAAGCTGGTGAGTCACACGAATGACCAGACCACCGATATGGAATTCAGCATATGTAAAGGAGCATGCATGTAACTTTCCTTTTTCCCTTTCTATCTCAAATTATTCATAGCCACTGCTCTATTGGATTGTGTTAAGATTCAGCATCTCTCATTATTATCAGCAACTTATTAAATGTTTGCAACTATTTATTGCTACTTATTATATTGCTTAGCACTGTTTGTTGTGCACTGATTTGGCAGAGCACTGGAATGTGCTCATAAGAGTTCTACTGAACAGAAACAAAAATAGACCTGTTCTCCTCTGTAATCTACCGAGGTACCTTTCAGCTAGCTGACATCTATACAGAATGGAATTTGTTTGGATGATTTGTGTGCTTTCTGTCTCGTTCTAAATTAAGGGCTTTGATCTTGTTATATGCGTAAAATCTTTTGTGTTTCAGGTATGAACTGGGGGAGGCTCTGTACTTAGGCTGGGCTGGATCTGTTCTTTGTATGCTTGGTGGGATCTTCCTAACCTGTTCGTGCAAAGGGAAGGAAAAACAGAAGTACAGGTAATCTTGAACTTGGCAGTTCAAATAGTAACTGTCTGTTATACATCATTTTCTGTTCTCTCTTTCGCCTTGGTTTGAATCTGCAGCAAAATAAACAGGAAACTCCACCTATTGAATCAGTGCTCTGGAATGTCCCAGACTTGTGGGGGGTGGTGATGCCATGCCAGGCACTGATGTCTCCCAAATACTGAATTTGTTGGTAATTGGCTGCAGTCAGCAGTCACCTATAACTAGGCTTCGGTAATTGTGATGGTGCTTCTGAGATCTGTGTGATGACAGCGTGCAGTGAAAGAGACAAAAGAAAAGTGTGTCAAAGAATACAGTGTACTGTAATTAAGGTCTCCTGTAATACCACTATTAAAATGCCCAAACCCCTTTATTATGAAGAAAATGTAGTGGCATTTTCTTCCCCAAGTTGACTGCTAGAAGCATGAGACGTTTCCTTGTTTCTTGTGGAACATTTTGCATCCAATATGTTGAGCGTGCATCAAAGCAGAAAAATCAAAGTTCCTGGCCTCCGTATTTAACCTTGCCTGCATTTTCCTCCAATCCTTAATTTTTTACACATACTGAAGGTCCCCTTCTCAAGGAGAGGGATTGCACTGCCAGAAATAGCAGAGGTCCTTGTCTACATAGAAGATCCCAAACAGCTTGAAGGAAAGCTACTGTCAGGCTTGAGAGGATAGTAAGACAGAAGAGAGAAGCACGCTGAATTCACTCTTAGGCAACACCTAGTAATTGAGAGTTCCTCTGATATTCCCTTGCTTAATCTGAAGCCACTGAACTTTTATGGCAATATTTATCAGCCAAGTTGGACTTCAGATTTGACTTTGCATCTTACTGATACAAAGTACCACATATCCTGAAATATCCTGAGAAATCAGACAGAACTGATGGAGGCAAGAGAAGTTCAACATGATGGATGACAGCTGAAGATGGTTCTGTTTTCTCGTAATTCTGATTCCTGTATTAAAAACTGCAACTTGCACGAAGGCATTAAAATCTATATTCTATTGTGCTTTAGATGCTTGACCTAAGTGCCTGAGAGAGGCACAGGTGAGTAAGGAACCCAGAAATGGTTCCTGGCTAAGAGAGAGGTGGTTGTGCCACCTGGTGAGAACAGCAGGCCTTCAACAGCTGCACCCTTGGGAAGCACATGCTATCAGTGTGTTGTATACAGACCTAAATGAGTAACGTCCTGAGTGCCCAAAGCTATGGCTGAGTGTGTAATGCCTATTTTTTAAGTCTTTTTTTCTTAATTTACAGTGTCCACAAATACAGATATGCAGCAGGCCAGGCAGCCGGGCAGCAGCAAATTTACACCACAAACACTGAGACGGTCACAGGTTCCAAGGAGTGTGTCTAAACCTACATTTTCACATCACGTGTAATGTTATGAGGGTTTGAACTTACATTAAAAAAAAAAAAAGAAAAAAAAAGGTCTCCTTCCAGGGATTCATTCTGTGTCACAATCTTTCATCTTAATTTGGAGATGGTCTACATCTGAACGCCTCCTTCTGGAAATGGCTTTGAAGTAGAAATAGGTTTCTGCAGATGGGATGTGAAATCCTGCAGCATGGAGGCTGTCTGCGTGCTGAGAAGTCTGGCAATATTTAAGCATGGAGCGTGGGATACCCTGATAACTGAGACCACCTTTTCCTGTTTCAGCTAACTAAACAGTGTGGAACTGGTATGCTGTAGCTGCCTCCGGGTTAGTACAGCTCACTGTTAGAAATGGTTTTACTTTCGTTAGTGTTGGGAACGTTAGCTTGTAACAGCAAATAAGCTTCATTCTGCTGACTGAACAGACTTTCTGATGCATAGTAACCTGCCCATTAATGAAGAGATAGTCTGTGTGCTGGGGGTTTGAAATCCAAGTCTCACGGTGTACTGAAATACATGTTATGTGTGTAGTGAAGATTTGTAAAAGCTTCAGAAGTCCCTTAAAAACAACCACTCACCTGCGTATCCGTGGATGTGCAACAAGTTCCTTGTTGGTTGGGTTGTAGCTATGAAAAGTAAATGCTACAGAACAAACCAAACACAGCTGGAAGCAAGGAAAGCAATTGGTCAGACTGTGCCTCAAGGTAACTAGAAGATAGCACCAGTTTTTACTTTTTCCTTCTATCTTTCCAGCTTCTAAAATTACTGTATTTTAATTTTTGGCAGTCTTTTACTTCTGGAGCTTCTATTGCATCTGAACTGCCTAATTCAAGTAATTCCACAGTGGCTTTGTTCTCTGTCGTGGTTCCAGCATTAGAATTGATGCCATAAACTGCTCCACTAGTGGGAGCATATGTTACCTAATGTAAGCACCTAAGACGTTGAATATGAGCTAATTTTCCTTAATATTGATGTCTTGAGCAACATGAAATGGAATTTCTCACTGCAGGTTCACAGTTGTCATTAAATTATGAATTTGTTAATATAGTTCAACAAAATACTTCGGTATGTCTCTACTTTCTTGTGTCAAACCATGACTGTAGCCTGAATGAGGAACCTCGTGTGTCTTCCTTAGCTTGTCCTTCCTTGACTTCCAAACAGATGCATTCACTGGGGCAATCTGGAAACACTCGGAGCAGTTTAGTCACTTTGTTTGCATACAGACACTGCTGACTTGCAAAGTGACACTTTAAGGAATGAATTTGGCCACTGATAGATCATAATAAACTTAATAAATTAAATCCAAAGGAGTGACAATGGTTTTAGGTTGCCACTGTCATCTTTGTTCCTCAACAACCAAGTCTTTCTCGTAAAATCACCCCTTTGGAATATTAGAGAGTAATTTCAGAAGCAGAGGAGCCATTGAGCTTGCATGGTGGGAGCTGAGCTCCTTATAATGACCTGAATATTCTGTCCTGTATCTTTTTGTGCAAACCTGTGCTGGTTTCTTGGTCTAGTTGAAAGTAAGAACAATTCGGAATCTATGCAGAGCAGTTGGTGTGCCAGAACTCAGAGCTTCCATGGTCTTGCATCAGCTCTTCCAGCAACATCACTGGGAAGCCAAGTGTGAAACCCCTCGTTTGTTCATTCAGTGACCATTGCCACATTCAGCACTGCTGCGGGGACACAAATGCTGTTTACCTGTTGGTTTGTGGTCCTTCTGACAGTTGGGTGTTTCTACTGTTTTTCCCTGATTATCTGCTCCTTTCCCAAGCACCACCATCAGTCATCTGAATGAATGTAAGGAGCCATCCACTCAGTGTAGCAATCAGGCATTTTATATACAGGCCATATATGCTGTCATATTTTTTTTCTACTTCGGCCTACAGCAAGCTGCTTAAAAACAGCCGTGTGTGGAGGTGTTTTAAAGTGAGTTCGGTCCTTTGCTCAGCAGGTCAGACTGCTTTGATATTTTCAGATCTTCTTCGTATCTCTGTAGCTGAGACCAAAACCCTGCATTGGGTTCTGCTACTGGTCTGGCAGCCTTCACAGCCTAGAAAAAAGAGAGAGGTTACAGATGCAATGGAAGCATCATGCAAACTGATTTCTTCTTCTTAGGCTTTTGAGAAGATTTATTTTGGTTTTGATTTTGTTATGGAATAATAAATGGATGTTTTTGATGACCTCACTCTGTGCTTGCTTATGTTCCTTGTTACGCAGTGGATTCGTGGACAAGACATGAACAGGAGATGTTGGGTTTGCTGGAAATGCAGATGTCTCTTACAAAGATGGTGAAACATGTCTGAAAACAAAGCAGTTATCTGTGTTAGAGACATCACAGTGTATGTATATAAACCAAGTGGGCGAAGGCTGAAAGATTGTGAAGCATCTGTTTATTTGTCCTATTTATTAGACAAGCATCCTAATGAAGGTGAGATGCTATTATTTGCAGCTAGCTAGCCTCTAGCTGTTTAGCAGGCCTAACAGATGGTGTTTCTTTGCTACATTGGGCTGTCACACAGATGATATGCATGCAACAGCTACAGAGCAAATCCTGCAACATGACTTCTCCAAATGCTCCTTTTATTTTCACTGATCTGCTTCACATCTCTGTCTTTAGCTCCATTTCTCATGAATAAGCAAGTGGTAGGGAAAATGTTCATAAACAACCCTGAAAGCATCTGTTGCTACCAGTGCTTAAAACCTATTTGGATCTGTAAGTCTGTTTGTCCCATAAAGCTGATACTGCAGATTTATTCTTCCAAGTGGGGGGTGAAAAAAAAATGTATGGTTGAAATGTATTTAAATATGGAGTATCTAAATAACCGATCATAAACGGGGCAGAGCACCCAGACATCTGCGAGATGTAATTCCGTGAGAGATCCTAGGGTTGGAAAGAGCTGCCAGATCACCAAGTCCAGCAGCTGACCCGAGTGCCACCCCACAGATCCTAACACCCAGGAACGGCGACTCCGCCACTTCCCGAGCCGACGGCTGCCCGTTCTTTATCCTGACATCCACCCTGAGCCGTTGCTCCCGTGAGCATCGCCTGCAGCGCCCAAAAGCCGCCCGAGTACCGTGGGTGTAAATGCAGTACCTCAAAGGCGTCCCGGAGCGGCAGGTTTCGGTGTCTCATCAGGTACGCGGTGCAGATAGCGGCGGATCTGCTGCGGCCGTTCTTGCAGAACACCAAGCACTTCCCGCCGCTCCTGACAGCTGCTTCTATGGCGTCGCCGCACTGCTCAAAATAGCGGTACAGGTCCTCGGCCGGGTCGTCGAACACGGGCACGCGCACGCCTCGGGCCTGCAGGAGGCTGGGGAAGGGCTGCAGCCTGGTGACGTTCACGCAGAAGGTGACCCCCTCTCGCGCCAGCAGCTCCGCGTCGCGGGCCGTCCTGGCGTTGCTGATGAGCAGCGAGGCGGTCACTTTGCCCACTGCGGCGCTGCCGGCCGAGGGCGCGCTGTGCCCGGCACCGGCAGCGCTCTGCCCGCCGCCTCCCGGCACCATGGACGGCCGCTCGCGCGACTTCGGCCCGCGGCCCCGCTGCGCTATATTTAGTCCCTCCGTGCAGCTCGGGTGAGGGATGCGGGCGGGTCCTAGCGCCTGCTGCGCTGCGAGAGCTGCGTTCCTGCGGAGCTGAAACCGGCGGCAGGTTGAGTTCAAATCAATTGGATGCGTGCGGCCCCTATTCCTGTAACGGCTCCTTACAAGAAGGAAGAGCCCTCCGAGCACGGAATGCTGCTGCCACCAGCGGTGCCTTGTGCGGCTGAGACCAGCATCCCTCGGCCCTCGCCGGCACTACACTCTGAGTACCCGAACTGCCCGAGGGGTGGCTGGGTGTGGCAGCACAGCTCTTGCTGCACATCAGCACAGGTGTGGCTGTGGGGCTGTGCAGGTGTTGCCTCCTGGTGGAGGTGACGTTACCCCCCTGGTGGAGGTGCTCCCTCCTGGTGCAGGGTCAGGGCTTCCATGCACGGCCAAGCACTGGTGGGCACAGGATGTGCCAGGGTTGATCTGTCCCTGTGTCCCCACGCTGAGCGTTGCCTTGCCTGGTGAGCACATCCCTGCCTAGTGGTGAGGCGGCCAGGAACTCGAGGCTAAAATCTGCCAATGGCACAAAGATAAGCCTGGATCATGGCAGTGGGATGACACGGGCTGGTAGGACTAGCATGAAGTAGAAAACCAGAAAGTAAGACTGCATGGCTGCATGCATGGTGCAAAGGCACATTTTTATTTCGTAGCAGAGAGCTAAGAAGCCAACCTTCACACACGTGCCATCACACAGCCAACAGCAACACGCCAGTGACCCCAGCCCCACTGTGAGGGCAGCAGCTGGCACGGGCACAGGGCTGAGCATCCCAGCCACCTGCTGGCATCACTCATCCTGTCGCTGCCTTCGTCCCAGGCTCTGGGTGCCTGGCTGCAGGAAGGCCTTCATGGCCAGGGAGGTGCCTTTCAGCCTGGGGGCCTGAGTTGGAGAGGAAGAAGTGTGTCAGGAGAATGCAGCCATTACGCTGCCCAGCCCAGTGACAGCTGAGAGAGCCATAGTGCTGCCCAGACATCCCAGGTGCGCAGCACCCACCTGGCGGCCGGCAGTGCCTCCTGGGACTGTGCTCCCAGCTGCGCTGTGCTGAGCTGGAGGAGGCTCTGCTGCTCGAGGGCGCTTCCCTGCAGGCCTCTGGCCCCGCTTCCTGACACATCCTGTGCACAGTGCATTGATTAGGAGCCTTTGTGATCATTGCCAGGGCTCTACTTATCAGATGGGAACAGGTTGGTTCCCCCTAGTATGGAAGGGTGCTGGCTGTCACGTTACCGTCCTTGTCCCGTGCTGCCTTCTTTTGCCTGCCTTTCATGGGTTTCCTTGTGCCCCCAAGTGCCATGTGATGAACACACTGCAGTTCAAACCTGCATGCAAGAAGGCACTGGTGTGACGTGAAGTAGCACAGGTCCTTTGCAGAACTCATTTGCTCCCAGTGCCACTTCAGCCATCCTTCAAACAGCCCCAGAGCCACCCTGGGCCTGGCAGCACACAGCACCACAGCTAGCAGCCCTGTCTGTGTCCCATGAGCTCTGCCCCAGTGGTGGCTGCATGCCAGGGCTGTGTGAAGCAGCTCCCTCCCACAGCCTGGTGTGAAGTGGGCACTGGGAGCAGCACCTTCCAATGAAGCTGCCCCGGGCAGGGTCAGTGCAGGGCTGTGGGCATCCACACTCACTCTGGAAAGATGATGATGCAGCCTGAGCGTGTCAGGGAAGCAGGAGCTGCTGAGTGAGGGATCGCTGAGCTCGGCACCCCTGGGACCTGCAAGAAGGACACAGAGCTGGGGGGCGGCAGGGCTGGAGAGGGGAGCTCTGTGATGAGCAGCACAGCCAGCTGCCCGCTGCCACAGGGCAGCTCTGCCTTGCTCAAACACTGCTGTCCATATCAGCCCATCCTAATGAGTGGGCGCTGTGTGAGCACGGAGTGGTGTTTGCTGAGCTGCAGCCCAGCCTGAGGGGCTGCCCAGGTCAGGGCTGACCAAAAACAAGGGCTGGTAGCAGATGCTGGCCTGCAAAGGGAGCGGCACCGCTGTGGAGAACCAGAACACTTACTCTCAATAGAACTTCTTTCAGGGTGTCTTCCCCTGCCATCACTTCCAAGAAGTCACGGTAGTATTTCATTTGCACTTGGGCACCTTCGATGAGGAGCATACCAATATCCCTCAGGATGAGTGCGACATTCCTTCCCTGCGCGATGCAGCGAGAGAAGAGGGACATGGTGGCCTGGATGCACCCCACCACTCTTTTTGGAGACACGAAGGTGGCTGCGGCTATCTGAGTGTACTGCAAGGGCTGCAGTACTTTGTTGCCTGGAAAACCACACAGAAGGGATGGGGCAGCTCTACAGCCACTCGCCAGCAGGCTGCAGCCATGCCACAACCCCCGGGCCCTCAGGATGCCTCACTGC
The DNA here is from genome assembly GCF_023343835.1 of Lagopus muta. NCBI lineage: Eukaryota > Metazoa > Chordata > Aves > Galliformes > Phasianidae > Lagopus > Lagopus muta. Next base: position 22,549,967 of record NC_064441.1, read on the forward strand.
AGCAGGCACAGGGCTGAGCAGTGTCTGGAGCCAGCGGTCCTGCAGGTCTCAGGGCCCGGCCCTCTCTGGGTAGGTTTCTAGGGGTGCTGGCTGCTGCTGGTGTGGCACACAAAGCCAGCTGTGGGACCAAAGCCAGCATTGAGCAGTTTGGTTGTGAGCAGCATCAGTTACTCTCCAACATGGGAAAGTGAGAGGTCTGCTCACCCAGCCACGCGGTGGGGAACGTGCACCACCCAGCACTGCAAGGAACATGTCCAGAGGACAGCTCACCTGGCATGTATGCCTTGTCATCCATCAGGTGGCGACCTTCAGCGAGGTTCCTGGCCAGGTGGAAGACAGGTCTGTGCAAAGCCAGGTGACCATCTCCAACCTGCACCCGCTCAAGGATGGTGTCAAAGGAGCCAAGGGTGGGAATGCGGATGCCCTGTGGGCAGATGAGACCAACAGAGCAGGGAGGTGAGGACAGAGGCTGCCCTGTTGGAAGCGGGGGGCAAGGAGCTGCCAGTCCCTTGCTCCCCATGGGATGCCACAGGACTCAACATTCAAAGGGGCTTCTGACAACTTGGAGATGTGGCCACACTTGCATAAAGCTTTATTCTCCCTTGGCCAGGTATCCTGGGCAGAGGACCCTGGTGGCAGGGCAGATCCTGGTTGGGGGAGAGAAGGGTGCAAGCCCACCTTGTGCTGCAGGAGCTGCTGGCGAACATGGGCAGCAACGGTGTTCCAGACGGCGGCTCTCACTGGGCAGCAAGTGAAGGTCAGGTCATGATCTGCACCTGCAGCCCCGAAGCCCTGCAGCCCACCCTGGCCACGTGCAGGGACATGGCCGTCCCTCACAGACACATCCCAGCGCGGGGTGCAGCACTGAGTCATGCCCTTGTGACACTGGGCTGCGAGGCAAGTCTGCGGGGAGCCTGGCATGGCAACACAGTGCCGGCAGGTTACAGCCACGCTCCTGCAGGTGCCTGCAGAAAGCCTTACCTGCGGCAGTGAAAGGTGGCACCATAGGGCCCCCCTGGCCAGCGTCCCAAAAGTCTTTCCGTGGCCATGTTCCCCTGGCACGGTGTTTGCCAGCAGGGAGAGACAGTGGGGAGCGCACTCGGGAACCACAGCAGTAGCACCCTGCCTTCCTGTGTCCACTCCCCATGGTGCAGCTCTGTGCCGTGAGGGGCTGCCCGGGCTGGTGCGGAAGCTGTGACACAACAGGGCCCCTTGTTGCCTTGGCAGGGCCCGGTCCCCTTCCATCTGGGGGCACCACACGTCCCCCGCCCTGTGCCTGTCCGGTAGGAGCGGTGTGCCTGTGATGGCTGCTGCTGGATGGGGGGCCACGCTGCTCACCCAGGTACAGAGCAGCCGGTGCCGTGCCCTACAGCTCGCAGAGCCTCTGCGGCTCTTGTGCTGCTGCTGGGTTTTCTTCCCACCCTTCCCACTTTTCCCACTGAGCCGTGGCTGCTCGGTACCAAGGCTGTGACTTGAGGGTTAAGAACTCCCCACCAAGCCAATGGCAGCAGCAGCCTGGTGGTTTCTCTGTGTTTGTGGGGCTGACAATGTGGGGCTGGGACTGCTCACCTTCAGCATCAGCAGATAGCACGGCTCCTGCACCGGGGGCGCCTCACTGTGGGGCTCCAGATGGTTAGCGGGGCTCTGGGGGATGACATCTGCAGGCAGCTGCCCTGCAGTGAGTCTGTCGTGGCAGGAGCGCCATCCCTTCGCGCTGCACACTTCACAATGTTGTAGAGTTAGTTTGGAGGTGTATGGTGTTCAGTGTATTTACAGACCAACAGAGGTGTTTGCAGATGGTTTTAATCCACGCAGAGCTGCAAGTCACTGTTATTTAAAGTTATCATAGGCACAGAGGAGGCAAAGGACATGACTGCTCTGCAAATAACTCCAGCAGAAGAGCACTATCTCCACATTTGCCCATATTTATAAAATCTGTGCACATGGCACCTAGACAGCTGTAACTGCAGGACATTGAGCTGAATAAATACCTACTCAGAGGGATCACTCATTCTATTAGATGAAAGTGATATTTGCATCTAGGCAGGTAGATTCTGTAGTTTCCAGTTACCAAGTCTTGCTCTGACACTTCGATAGCTGCTTTTGACATGTTGCCTTGACCCTGCATCCATCCACTTCTAGGAGGGGAAGGTGCAGAGCAGAAGCACAGATCTTTCTGCTAAGTCATTCAGCCTCCAGCACTTGTTGGGATGGCACATCCGCATTGCTGTGGCAGCCCTGCGTTCAGCTCCACTTCTGTGCTCTGCCAACAGCTGCCCTGGTACACGGCCACTGTAGATACTGAGCCCAACACTCGGCTGTGACATACCAAGGGCATTTCTGATTCTGTGCGTTGTTATGCGGTGACTTTTTGTGCCTTTGTACGAGAATGTTCAGAATACTTGCTTTGATGACCTGCAGTCGCTTTGTCTGGTTTGCACACACACTGCACCCATAAAACCCTAGCTCTTGTTTTACCAAGTTACGTGGGATTGCTGGTGAGGGAAACCCATGACAAACCGGGCAGTTAAAAGCAAGGGCTCATCCCACAGGACTACTCAACTGGCCTTTACCTGTGCCTTAAAAGGGAGCATAAATGGAGAAGTAATCAAAGTGCCCCGTAAGTACAGATTTGTCTCCAGCCTTTTTATTTATACAAGGATTCAAAGAACATGTTTTAACTTTAGATAAACAGTGCAAGAGAGTTACAAGTACCTTGGTAACAGAAAGAAATAGGTAACTGTCCAGCTATGCCAGTAAGTGAAATAACTCTGACTCCTGCAGATAGAAACGCGTCTGTTTAAAGCAAAGGTGGCCGTGAGTTATTTGCTCTGCCTTAGCCCCTCCCAAGCCACCAGAAACACAGGCAGTTTGTCATCTGCAAATGGTGAGCGGCTGCACCCAGCCCGTGGGGACCTGACCCTAAGATAGAATGTAACATACTGGTACAGCACAGAGAAGCAGGCTGAAGGACACGGACCTTTGGGAAGCTGCTATTTCTGGTTCTCCCTTTTCCACACACAGGAGACTTCATTGATGCACTTCTCTAGACCACAGCTCCGCACCCTGAGGACGAGGCTCTTCCAAACCGACCCCCCACCACTCACACCCCGCTGGCCCCAAAGGATTAACGGCTCCTGCTATGTTACTGTTGTACCAGAGCTGATAGTGCGGACTATTTAACTGTTAAAGCATTAACGGGGCACGCTGAATGGTTGGTTAAAGTGTGCTCCTCTCAGAGCCCAGAGGGAGCTGGTTAGTGTGGGAGGCTGACAGCAAACACTCACTTCGTGGAGCTGGAAATGATAAGGACTCCTTCCGAAGCTCCACCACACAAAGCACAGACCTCAGCAGCTGTTTTTAAAGCTCTAACACAACCTTTCTTTGAAGCGGCTGCAATGTTTTAGTGCCCTTTCTCCTTTCACTTTGCATTGAAACTTTCTGCAGTTGTGGAAATCTACGTAACTGAAGGCTACATTTGTGTTGGCAATTCTAGTTAAAGAAAAAAAAAAAAAGACAGGAGCTCTTCTGCATTTCCAGAGCTAAGTAAACCTGTGTAAACCCATGGCTGTTGTTTATCCATGGCTGTATGTGGCTGAGCCTCACAGCACTGCCAGAAGCACTGGGCAGGGAGGGCACAGCAGCCCACACCCCATGCTGCCGCCCAGCACCAGGCACCCCCTGCCCAGCCCCGGACCTGCAAAGGGCTGAGCTCTGCACCAGCTGTTGGCATTGCCCTGTTTTTGTTCCGATCCTCTCTTTACAAACTGCTACATGTTAAAAACATGGGCACAGCCAACTGCTGCAGGCTGACTGCCAGCAGAGTGCGGCCCTAAGGTAGGGGGTGATGCTGCGTGTGCCCGTGTGAGCACTGACAACCAGTCACAGTGCTCTCATCAGTACACAGCCCCCGGTCTTTCCAATTATAAAAAAAGAAAAAAAAAAAAAAAGAAAAAGGCATTCACACCCATGGCTGGAGCCAGAGGAGGCAGAGGCAGCACAACTGTCTGTCCAGTAAGAAATCCTACTGTGCATACTTTCATCTCTCTGTTACCTTTTACGGTACTGCACTGCAGGTAGAAATTGGACCATTATTACTTGGGTAAAAAATGGCTTTCCAACTAGCATGCAAAGAAAAAATACCCCAAACCCCAACCCCTAACACTCATTCCCAGTCACTTAGATGTAGGAGCCCTACATTTAAAAACGTCATCAGCTACGAGCTCTAGTCAAGAAACCCATTTGTGACCTTTCCAAAGAAAAAGGGAGTTCTACATTTTTGGGTCCAACAGTCACTGCCAAATCGTTTCAGTTCAACCCACCACATCTGCTCACACTCCCGTGCACACAGATGGAAGTGAAGGGCCACCTCTGCCCGGTTCGGCAGCACAGAGGGAAACCTTGGAGGAGCCCCTGAATGCAGTGCCTGCTCAGTGCAGGCGCGCTCGGTCTCCCCACGTTGCTCTCAGCCCGGCATGTCAGGCAGCATCACGTTAGGCAGCGCTCTGGCCGGCGGCCGGGTAACAAGGCCAGGGGAATTGCATATTCCGCTGCAGGCGGTACAAGAGCTGCCCCTGGAGGGGCTGCCAGGAAGCCCCTCTGCGAGGGCTCAGTTCAGCCCCACAAAGCCGGTTTTGTGGCGATAACAAAAGTAAAACAATGAGGTATGGAAAGAAGGGCCCAGCATTGGGGAAGAGACCAAGAAAGAAGAAAACAGCTCGAGCACTGCCAGAAATAGCAAACAACCGAAACCTTTATCTCCTCCCTCTATTTTTTTTTCCTTTTTCCCTTTTTTTTCTTTTTTTTTCTTTTTTTTTTTGCCAAGGTGAAGTACGTCTGTCCTTTTGTTGGTTGGTTTTGGCAAAGTGAAGCCCTCGGCCGCAGTCTCTTTCCTGGCTGTCCTGCTGAGTTACCGCCACAAGTGCTGCGCGGCAATGGAAGCCCCCGAAAGGAAGAGGAGGAAGGCAGAAGGCAAAGATCTGCTGCTGGCCCCAATGACGCCGTGTCCGGACTGCTTTGGGATAGCATGCGTTTCTGGCTGTCTGGTGCTGGGGCTCTTAGAAAGTCTTTTGCCACAGACGTCGTCAGGACAGCTGTCACCACTGCCTGAGCCGCTCATGTCGTCACCTGTGCGGAGACAAGAGGGGTGAGCACAACCTGCCTTGGGGTGCCCACCCTGCCTTCTTGCTGTGCCCTGGCAGGGACAGAGGATGCAGCTGCTGAGAGCAGACAGTGCTATAACCCTGGGGAGCCTGGCCACCAGTTATGTCCCCGCTATGGAATGCAAGCCTGAAGCTGATCCCCAACAAACTCAACCACTTGCTGCTGCAGCAGCCAGAAGGCCGTAGGAACTGCTGCCCCATCAGCCAGGCTGGGCTGGGGCTGGGGAAAGCGCCCGAGTTTTCAGCACTAGGCCAAAAGCAGAGCAGCCCCTGAGCATCCTGCAGCAGGTTGGGTGCACCTGAACAGAGCCTCTGCAGCTTGCAGCCGAAAGTCAGGTGACCATGGACCCACTGTGCTGCAAGGCCAAACGCACAGCCCCAGCCCAGCTCTGCTACTCACTCGCATCTTGGAAATCCACATCATTCCCGATGTTGGCGTTGCCCAGCCGGTTTGTCATGATCTTCAGCTGCATGATTTGCTGGCGAATGGTCATATCTGGCTTGGTGATGTCCACCTCCACCTCTGGGTTGTTAATCTGATTAGCTAAGCCATCCCCCATCACTTCAGGCAGGTAACTGTGAAGGAAGGTGACAGGCTTACACATCTGCCCCCAGCTGAGCTCAGCTCTCCCCAGCACAAACACCAGTGACAGTGCAGCCTCCCTGAAGCACAGAGAAGCATGGTCAGTGGTGCTGGGTTGTTGAATAGGCCCAGGCAGGGAAGGAGTGCCTGTGCCTGCAAGGTGCTGAGCAGCAGGGGCTCTGCAGATGGCCACACCAAGGCTGCAGGGGGCACAGCATGTGCAGGAAGGCTCTTGTGTTGACATAGCTGGCTCTAGGGATGGCCAAAGTCTGCTGTCATGGTCAGAATTCATCAGAGTCTGGGGCTCATTCTCAGGCCACCTCAGCTTCTGGGAGGTGCAGCATCACTAGCCCAGTGTGGGAAGAGGTTTGCTGCTCTAGGGCCATGTGCAGGGCTGAGAGATTTCTCTCATCCTGTAACCCATAAAGCTACAGCGATGCTCCACTCACTGTGGAAAAACTGTCCATACAGGAGGCTGAGGAGCACCTTCTGCTGTTATTGCTGCTCTGGTTACATGCTGCAGGGACTGGCACCCTGGACTGGCTGAATTCCCCTGCCCCAGTAAGACCAGATGAGTTCTCAGGGAAGCTCCAGTGCACTACGGGCTGTTATCCAGTGCTGTGCTGCTCCCTCCTGCAGTGCCCTGTCCATCTCTCCTCACTGCCACTCTTTAACATCAGTCAGGTGTGGAAGGTTTCTGCTGGTGCTGGATGTCACCCAGGCATGGTTTCAAAGATCTATGTGCAATTCGCAGCAACAGTTCTGGAGTCAGGGTGGTAAATCCAGCTCTTCTACCTTCTGAATGCATGCAGTATTGCAAAATTGCTTAATAATACAAAACTACACAGCCAGTTCATGGCAAATGCATCCTGATTCTTAACCATCCAACATACAGCAGAACAACAACAGGACTGAAATTCCCAGGCACTGGTTTCAGAGGAAATGCAACATTTCTCTGAACAGGGGCAGACCGGTCCCCTCAGTCTGAGTGAGCAGAGGTGGCTGATGAAGCGTAACTGCCTTTTATGAAGCCCTACCAGTCCCACCACCCTACAACAGTGCTGTCCCGGCACCAGGACCCTCTCCATACCTGCCCTTGGTCATCCCATTCCAACACTTGTCATCCGCTGCTGAGCTGGCCATTACTTTTTTGCTGCATAGGACTCCGGGCAGAGTGACCCAGTAAGACTTGAGAGCTGTCAGATTCCCTTTGGCATCCAAAACCTAGAAACAAAGAGGATGCTCAGGGCCAGGAACTCTCTGGAGCATCCCATGGCTGTGGAAAGGACGTTTTTCATCTTACCATCATACAGTCTGAATTTATGCAGACAAGGAAGCATCACCAACTTTCCCCTGAAGACCAACCCCCAATCCAAGCACCCAGGGCTGAAGAGTACATGCTAATGATTGTTCTGGTACTGTGGGGATGACCAGGAGAAGATCCTTTTCTGGAGCACAAGGGCAACGCTGGGAAGCAACCTCAGTGGGAGCCAGCAAAGGTCTGTCGGGGTGGGACGGAGGACTGCAGGGCCTCTGAGATGCGGGGCCATGAGCACATCATGCAGTCCATCATCTACAGAGCCCAAAACCTCCACAGAGGAACAGATGCTCACGGAACAACAAAGGCTCAGGTCCCAGGAACACAGAGGGATTGCCCACCCCAGAGACACGGACCTCATGTCCCACTCCCCAGGCTGGATGCACTGTGCACACGTGGTCAGCCTGCTGCACCAGTGGCAGAGCGGCTGTGGAGGCAAACTCACCAGCATCTCCAGTGCCACTGCAGAGGATTTGGCTTCTAATGTGACCTTCCCCCGCCTCTTCTTGTCCTCACTGCTGGACCTCACCGTGCTGATCTTGGGATTTCCACAGCCTTGGAAAACCTGAAAAACAAACCAAATTCTCTACACCATGCTTTGATACTATTTCCTCAATTCATTTGGACTCCACAGGTAATTGTTTTCTTAATATGTGTATCTTTCCCAATTGCAAGATCTCCGAGAGTCTGGTTTAGTTTCTGGTCAGGTTACTCTTGTTCCAAGACTTGTTTTCAACATACTGTAACTGTTTTTGATTACTGCTACCATGCAAAACGCTCAGCACAAACACAAAATTAGAATGTTTTTGGATGAGTCACTAATGTTGATATTAAATTACAGCTAGCAATTTTATCTGCTCCTATTATGATTTAAAAATAAAATTCTGGGAAGTCTGAGAAGAATAAGATGAGAGTTGCTCACAGTCACTACATCATTGATGGGGGCTTTGTAACTACAGCTTCCATGATAAGAACAATAGACAGAGGGGGTCTACCCCAATGACCCCCATGGTGGGTAAACACACTCCAGCAAATGACCACCCTCCGACCAGGAGAGCACTAAGTGAGTGGATATCTCAAGAGCTGTCAGGTTGGATATTTCAAGGCCAAATGAGGACGCTAGGCAGATTTATCTTCTAACTTTGGGTACTTCCTCTTCCTGTCACCTACCTACCAGCCAGGCACCTTTGTAGCTGAGGGAAGGCAGGGCTTGGAGAATATGCACTATGAGGAGCTACTAAAGGAACTGGGGCTGTTTAGTCTGGGGAAGAGGAGGCTGAGGGGAGACCTTATTGCTCTCTTCCAATACCTAAAAGGTGATTGCAGCGAGAGGGATTGGACTTTTCTCACTGGTGACAGGTACAGGACAAGGGGAAATGGCCTGAAGTTGTGCCAGGGGAGGTTTAGTTTGGATATCAGGAAAAACTTATTTACAGAAGGGGTTGTTAAGCACTGGGATGGGCTCCCCAGGGAGGTGGTTGAGTCACCATTTCTGGATGTGTTTAAAACCATTTGGATGTGGTGCTGAGGGACGTGATTTGGCGGAGGGCTGTGAGAGGTAGGGCAGTGTGGTCAGTTGCGATTGGACTCGATGATCTTTAAGGTCTTTTCCAACCTGAGTGATTCTATGATTCTGTGTTTCATCTGACAGTGATACTCCACTGGATCACTGTGCTGTGCTCAAACCACAGCTTGCAGCTGTAGAAATACGCAGCTCCAAACATCCGCTACCAGTGCCGCATTCTCCTGATCTTACTGAGAACTTTACCAAGTAAGTTTTGTTTTTCCAGTCAAACACTGACTACACTGGGCTATTTAATCTCCTTTGATTTTACCAGACATTCTATGTCCCTTGGAAACATCCTTCTTTTCAGATGATGCCATCATGGGCTTACTTATGTGCGTACAATTTCTTCCAACCTAACACTGAGAGAAAGAACATGGTCTTTCGTGTTAGAAAATAAACCTAAATGAGTACTTGGATGCATACTCCCATTAGTGCTGTGACTTGTGCTAGTGAATTCCTGCTTGGTTAAGAAATACTTTTCTTCTTCTCCTTTCCAAGATCCAGTTAGGGCCTGCCACGCACTTTTCATCTGCATCTTAGCTCTAACTGTGGGATAGCTGCAGGGCTCAGGGAATGCCTGGGCAGAATCAGAAACCCCAGAACCTCACCTGCAGCTATAGAAGTGATTAACTGGATAAATACAGAAAAAAATAGAAGACCAACAGAAAAAAAAAATCTTCACAATGTATTTCTTGAAAGACAGGTGGGCATCAGGAGAGCCCCTCCAGATGGACTGCTGAACTGCAGCTCTGTCCCACAGGCAGCCTGATAGAATGGTGTTTCTATCACAGATCATCATCCCAAGGCAGGCTGAAGCAGCTGCCTTCTGTTGCTAGTATAAGAAGGACAGTGTGCTTCCTCTAAATGCCCCAGCTCAGTCAGAACACTTCAAGGCTCTTCAGAGGCACCTGACAGCAAATACACCATGTCGCCCACAGTCATTGCACGTGCAGTCCCACCTGCGTGTCTGTACCTAAGGAAAGCTGACTGTGGCAGAGGAGCATTCGGAAATACCTGAGAAGGTTTTTCTCTGCCTAAGACAGTGCTTTCCTATCATTAAAAGAGCGTGCATCATCTCTCTTCCTTCATCTCCTTTACTCAATTCAACAGTGAGAACAAAAAACATTTGATCTGGGCAATTACACATGGTGTATCCTCAGCCAGGCCCAGGCACATGCTCTTACCTTGGCTGTGATTGAATCTTTGTTTTCTTGCAAGTTAGAAATAGCTTCAGAGATCCTCATGTGAATAGTCCCTATTACTGTGTCTACGTTGTACGGTCCGTCAATCCGATCAGCCACAGCGACCAGGGCATCTGGTAAATAACACAGAGACATCCTTTCATCAGACCAAGCACGTTAAAGCTCATGCTCATGCTCCTGCTGGGTGGGATACACAGTTGGCCTCTAGGAAGTCTCTCTAGAGGATCTCTCTCCATTTTCACTGCTGTTCAAACCTATGCTGATTTCCCTCCAGAATGACACAGCTGTCTAAAGGGTGGATGGGGTGCTGAAGGTACCGGATGGGAGCAACAGCTTCTGTGGCAGTGAAAGAGCAAGAAAAAGGAAATACCACATACTAAAGGCAAAAGAGCAGACTGTGAAGCCCACAACTAAACTGAGCAGTGGGACTGAGTGTGCCTGTGCATGACTGTTGCTCTCAGCTCCCCTTATCTTGCAAAGCTCTGTTCTCCAAGTACTCTTGCCTGACCTGGAGGTGCCTGCCAGCATTGGGTGTTCTGGGTCTACAAAAAAATAACCAGCCTCTGCCTATGGAGAAGATTTTCAGCACTCTGTGGGTCTGAAGCAAAGACAGACTGTCTGCACACAGGTCACGGGGCGCTGAAAAATGCTACACAGAGGAAGGCTCAGTGTCCAGGCAGAGTTAAGCCAGAGCTTTGCACAGGTCTCAAACACCTAAATTAGGATTGTAACCAGGGCTGACTTTGTCAGTCAAAAAAGCTACTGCTGAGCTGCTGCTGCTTCAGTTTTCTACCATTTCTGTTCCAGTGTCCTGAAGGCCAGGCCATGTGTAAGCCTCATCAGGATTTAAGGACTTGGCAGCTCCTTGCGACCTCAGATGGCTCTGTGTGGTCTTGCATTCCCCAGGACACACCAAATGATTCCTGGCAGGATAAGAGATGTGGCAGAGAGCAGGAGTGGCCCTCACTCATCTAGAACAGAAAGTACTTCATGTCCCTGCAGCTTCTCCGTATGGAGGAAAACACCAGTGATGGCTTCATGTTGATTTTCCTTCTCTGCACAAAGAGGGTCAAATCCCAGGGTCTGGGCTGCAAAACCACCTGGTTCGTAAATGAACTCATTCTTTAGCAGTGATTTTTATCCTAGATCCTAATACCTTCCCCATCAGGCTGGCAGAAGACTGTCACAGCAGATGGTGTGATGTTGCAGAAAGCTTATTCAGCACACGTTCGCTTGCCGATATTCATAAGCAGGGAAACCACCAACTGAGTGGTGCCCTGCAGTTCAACAGGGCATCAATAGCACGTGTCCTTCTTCCTACGCCATCCCATAGCATGTAGTGCCACCTGTGATACTGCTTTAAAGCACTGAGCTGCACAGATTTCCTGTGAGCAGGGGTCCAGCCAGCCAGGGCACAAATGGGGACCACCATCACTTCAAACGTGCATTCAACCCCTTGTCTGTGCTTGGCAGAAAGGCCCCCAAATGCATTCCTGAGGTCCTGTAGATGTTGTGCAGAGGCACTAGGTCCACGGTGGAAGCATTATGTTAACAAGGATGGCCTGATCCTGAGCCCACTGCTGTCAATGCATGCACAGCCCTCAAAAATATGTTCTCCTTGCTACTGCATGGCTGATGTTCAGGTCCTGGCTGCTCCCACAGAATGACCAACCCGGGCAAGCACGAGAGAGGGGACAGCACAAATCTGCAGAAGATACCAAATCATGTTCACACGGCTCTGGTCTGTAATATAGGATTCAACAACATGCACAGTCACAGCCTGGAAATGTTATGTATTTACTTTCAGCACTTAAAAAAATATAAAGGTTTTGCTCATTAGCTTGAGCAAAAATGGAAACAGGGGCCTGTGTTTCTGAGTTCATGTGCTCTTTCCTCCTGCAACGCAGTCCTGATTTAATACCATTAGAAAGTGCTACTGGGCAGGCTAACAGAGGGTTAGCACTGATTTCTAAAGCTAAACATGCCATATGAGTCGATAATGTTTTTGTTTTCTGGGAAATAACATCTCCTGTAACATCAGAGAGCCTGCAGTTCAACTTTGCTGCCACTGAGGGGTTGCAGTGTCATCTACAAGACTATATTTCCAGGCAATTATATCTGCAGATGCACTAATGTTGAGATAGAGATATTTAAATCAAAGTCTGCATCCCTAAATTAGTGATAAATTATATTTGACCACTTTCTATAAATATCTTTAGTTTGACTTACTCTATTTGTCAAACTGAAAGAGAAACACTGTTGTCACCAAGTCCTCTCCAGCTACATGGAAGGGCTTAAAGGTGAAACATGGACAATGCCAGGGAACTTCTGTCTCTTCCTGCATGTTTTGTTCCAGTCCTTGATCAAACGATGACCTCTGGCAGTAAAACATACAGCCACAATTTAAAGAAAGCTCCAGTTTCCTCCCAGCCAACACCTCCTGACAAGATCAGTGTCTCTTGGCCAAGAGAAGCCCTCAATAACTGCAAAATGCAATCCTGTCAAGCTGTGGGAGAGGCGTGCTGATCTTTCAGGAGCTGGGCAGTCAGCCTGCCAGGTGAGCAGCGACAGCTAACAGTTGGCTTGCTGTGGTCAGAGAGGACAAAGCTTTATCAAAACCCTGGTATAAACCCTTGGGGAAGGAAATATCCCCCCCCCCCCCCCCCCCCCCCCGTTCTGTAGCAGGCTGCCAATGGCAAGTACATCCAATTAGCCACAGCACAGCGCCACTCGGTTCGTTAGCTCCTGGCAAGAGGCAGGCAGCTGGCCAACGGACCCTCTGAGCACCAGGCTCTGAGTGCAGCACTGGGATCCTTATTTGGCAGTGGGAGGCCACTGAGAGGGAGGCTACACTGCAGTGGGGTTTTTGATGTTAGCACTCCAACCCAAATGTGCAACCTGGGAGAGAAACAGGAGCTTTCTGGGCATGGAAAGAGGAGTGAGAGCTTTCCTAATGCAAGCAGCCTCCCCTGACAGACTGCAGCAGGGGAGGGGCTGAGCTGTAACACCCTCATACTATTTTCTAAATGCTGGCCCCCACCAGCCTTACTCCACACTCTCAGTCACACTGCAAACCACTCTCAGCAGCTGTTCACATTCCAACCAGTGGCCACAGCCTCTGGAAAAACAGCGGAATGATACACGAAGTCCTACAAGAGATGCCCAGGTCTGACTGCAGAACTGCCCACAGAACTGCCTGGTGGAAGCTCTCTGCTCTGTGTTGCACAGGGTATCAGACCACATCACTGCAGTGATACTTCTGGCTTTCAGCTCAAGGAAATGGACACCTCTATACACATACACACTTCAAGAAGTACCCTTAGTCTTAGCTGAGTGACAAAACAAAAGTGAAATGAGCTCTCTTCTCAGTTTAAATACAAGCCTAATTTTCCCGTTCCTCATGTGACCTGTAACCTCTCCCTCCCATGTATTTACTTTCCATTCAGAAGTATGCAATTCTGATCCCTTTGCCCTCCCATGGAAAAAGTTTATGGCTTCATGTTTCCAGACCACATCCCAGGGAAGGCTGCCAGGGATTCCCATGTGCTCACACATGCTGCAGTATATGGATGAAGCAGCAGAACCTGTCCCTAAGCCTCAGCCTTTGGGAGGAGAGGACAGATGACCCAAATGCAATGTGTGGGCAGCACACAGAAGATGGAGAAGATGGAATCACCTGAACCCTCTGTTAGCCTGCCCAGTTGCATTTTCTAATGGTATTAAAGCCCAGAAGAACATCCTGCAATAGATTGTAGACTTTGTATCGCAGACAGAGAAATAGTGGCATAAAAGAGCCTCCTTCAGCTCTTCCAGTGGCTCCTTCTATACTCTCCAAAGGACTCAGAGTTTGAAAGGTGCCATGAGGCAGTGAGGAGCCACCTTACCCATCAGGTACTTCCACTCGGTGTTTAGGTCAGCTTGGTTGGCCAGGCAGCCCTTCACCACGTTCAGGCAGTAGTTGCTGCATGGCTTCACGCTGGCCATGCCCCGGCAGTGCGGGCAGTACATCAGCTTCATGACAGCACGGGTGCATTCGTGGCTGAGGGACACCTGGGGAGACAGAGCAGAGTCAGAAACATGGGCAGCTGAGGGGGCCTGGCCCCTCGGCATGCCCTGAAAGGCAGGTGGCTATGCCACCTTAAACCAAACCATCCCACGAGGCAGAGCACAGGGAACCCAGGCAGGGCCCCAGCCTCTGCAGCACAGAGGTCCCCATGGCGGTGCTGATGGAGCTCGCTGCTCCCCTGTCTTTTCACTAAATGCATCCTCCCCTCCTTTTTTGCTTGCACCCATTTCCAGTTCTCTAATCACTCTTTTAAAATCATTTACAAAAAGAAATATCAAGTGTCTGCATGCAGGCCTTGCCTAGTATCAGGTAGTTGTCACTCCTCCAGAGGGAAACAAACTGAAAATGCCTGACCCTCCAGCTGCTGCTGCAGCCCTGAGACTTGCCCCTTGTCTCTTCACTGATAGTGAAAAATAGCTTGAATATGGTCTTGTACATTTCTTCTAGGGGAAGAAGAAATTTTGAAAAGAAACATTCACTTCTGGCCTTGAGACAGCAAATCCCTCAGACATGGCCACGCACCCCCCTGGCCTGGTGACTGGTGGCACTGTTGGCCTTCTGGAGTGCTGGAAGCTGGGCTACTCTGCTTTGAAAGCAGGAGCGTGGAGCTGCTATGATGCCATGCTGTCACTCCTGCAGGTGGCTCTCCCTGCAGGCAGACAGCCACAGGATGCTCAGTGCCCAGTGAGGTGGCAATCACTGCTTGCTCCTGTGCTGTGGCCTGCCCTTGGAGCTGCTGGTGGCATCTCCAATGCACCAACCTGAGCCTGGCAGGGGCCAAGCATTCAGTCTCTTACAGAGAGGATAAATATTGATTTTCTCTAGGGAAGAGAACAGGCTCCTCTCCTTTTCTCCAAGGAATTATCCACACTACCTGTTTGCAGTAGTGCTCCCTTTGCACAGGCAGACTGCAGGGATGAGCAGAAAGCAGAGGAACAAGAGGGCGAAGGAGCAGTGTCAGAGAGCATCCTATGCTCATTTCACTTGGCAGAGCTCAGCTCCCCACTGTCCCACCCAGCCTGGCCCGGGGCTTCTGCTCCCACAGCACAGAACAGAGGGAAGGCCCCTGAGCTCCTCCCTGCGGGGCGCTGATCCTGCACTGTCCTGCTGGGGGTCTGGGAGCACGTGCAGGAACAGAGTCCTTCCAACACCTCCTTAGTCCTTGCTGAAGTGAAGACTTCATGCTTGCCAAGCATGGAACACAGGTACCAGAGCTCACCTTACAAAGGTGCAATTTTCAACAGCATCGGCTGTGTAATGCCCTTGATTCCCCATGCTGACATGGAGACTTGACTTTAGCTTTAATGGCACCTATAGTCCTGTCTTAGCTCAGTGACATAGAAACTGCATAAAGATGTCAAGAAGAAATGCATGATACATTGGAGAAGCCGTTTACCCAGGACCCAAAAAAAGAAAGTTACTGAGAGATACGGCTCAGAGCCAAGGCACTCCTCATTCAGCTTCCAGGGGTATAAATAAACATGCCAAACAAAGCCAAGCCCAACCTAAAAATACATTATTTCTGTGTCACTGCTCCATTAAAGTCTGCATACTCTGTTCTGATCCCAGCGACATCAGTGGGAGCAGTCCTTGAAAGTGCAAATCCAGTGATGAAGTGATAAGGAAAAAACATTATCTTCTAAAAAATACCCCAACTGGGGGACAACTTGGTCTTGAGCGATGAATCATTTTAATTAAAGCTACTTTGCAGCTGGAGATGCAGTAGCTGATCGGAGTAGCAATGAGCTAATGTAATGGGAACAGGTGGCTGCGGCTCACAAAGCCCCGCGCCACCACCAGCACTGACACTGCAAGGAGGCTGTCGTCAGGTATCCCGTGACTGCGCCTTGCATCAGCAGCCGAGCTCTGTGCTTTTCCATGGCTGCTTTCCAAAGCCTGATGTGCCCGTGCTCCGCTGATGGAGCCACCCAGCCAGCTGCCAATTGCTGGAGGCGAGCAGAAAACAGCCTCCTGTGTGCATGTCTGGAGCGGGAGGGGAGCTCACAGGTCTGCAGGGCTCAGGGCACCACGGTGCAGCGCTGGGACTGGCGGTGTGCTGTGAGACAGCAGCGGCTGTAGAGGGGCCAGCGGGGAATGAGCACACGTGGAGATAATATGAGAGAGAATTGAGGACACACGTAGTTCTCGGCATTCAAACCGGCATTTGTTTCCCTCAATTTTCCCCCTCCTGAGCAATGTTTAAATCAATTACAGTAAAATTAATGACTTTTGCAAGCGATTTGCTGAGAGGATGGGCTGGGGGATTAGTCCCAAGCTGGGTTCCTTGCAAGCACCCCAGACAATTTAGAAAACATTCAGCCTACAAGGCTTCTAACCAAGAAGGCTCCTGCCAAGCAGCTTATTAATATGCTTCCAAAGCAGAGACTCACAGAAATGTAGGAGTTACGGGATAAACAGTCACCCATTCCGCCTGCATTAAGACATGTGCAGGGAGAACAAAGCTATCTGATTACCTAAAGCATGAGTTCAGAATGAACTTCTGAAATGAAGACACGGGGGAGGCAGAGCTGCTCGTGGAATGGGAAAAGCAGCTCGGGCACACGAGGCTATCCTTCCCAGATACGTTGGGACTGAAGGCACCTGAGTGTGGACGTGCCGAGGGCTCCTGTCCCCATAGTGCAAGCCAATTATTTTTGACAGAATTGTCTGGAAAGACCGAAGAACTAAGTTTGGGATGCAAAGAGCACGCCTGTGGGGACTAGTGACAAAGAGGCGCCGGTACTGTGATAAGCTCTGCATCATAACATCCAGGGGGTTGAGGGCTTCTTTGACAGAGCAATGACCCTCCTCCCCTTCCCAGCATCCCAGCTCTGAGGAAGGCTGAGCTGTAGGAAGCCACAGGCATCTGGCAGAGCACCACCGAACTGCTACGGGGCAGTGTGTGCAGCAGGTCCGGCCCCACAGCACAGCTGTGTGCCTGCTCAGAGGTCCCTGGCTGCACCCACACCCTGCAGCCAAGCTGCAGATGCTGCCTTTGAAATGTTGGCTTAGATCAAGGGAAGGGAAAAAAACAAAAACCACTCCACTCAAATCCTTTCTCCTTTTGAAGCCTCCCTTGAAAGCAAATGAGAACCTGCAGCCTAGCTGCAACATGATGGGGCTGCTTGGCGTTCAGGGGCCGTCCAGTGCATCTGAAAGGCATTTAACACCAATAGAACAAGTGGAGCTCTGCTCCTATCCCTGCTCCTCCCGCACGTTCATCCCCAGGCTGCTGTGAGCCATCTGTGCTTTGCGACCCTGGGAGCCAGAGGAGGTGCAGGGAGGGCTCTGGGAAGCGGAAGAGGCCAGCTGTGGAAGGGGAAGGCCAGGCCAGCCCATAAGACCCATGGCCGAGGCCCTGCAGTTCTGCTCTGGAGTTCCCACAAGCTCCTGCTCGGAGCAGCTCCGGCCCTGCCTCCTGCCTGCCCCTCCGGCTGGCACTGCAGGACCTGGCAGCGTGGGGATCCCTGAGGTGAGGACAAAATGCCTGTGTCAAATGTACATCAGATTGGGCCTGCATATATTCACAGGTATATTTTTCTGCTCTGAATGTCTGGATGGCTGTTTAAGCCCCTGCATCACCAGTTAAATCAGCACTGTCACAGCTCACATTTCTGAGCCAGCTGATGCTTACTTAAGGTCAGGGGCAGCTCTTTGCACCGCTGCTGTGAGAAAACACGACAGAGTTTGCTGCTATCCTTGTGCACCTCTTATTTTCACATTTCATCTTCGCGGCCTCTCCGAGGAAGGATCCTCAAAGCGCTGTGATCAAAGGAACAGGGGGTGCTGTGATTTCCACCCCCAGGTGTGAACTGCACATCACGGCCCTGGCTTCCAACACCCGGACCGTGTGGCCAGCAGCTGCCTTGTGCACATTTGTGCCAGTCCTGCTGCAATTAGCACCTTGCTGTGTGTTAAACAAACCAAGACTTCACATCTTCCAAGTAAAACTCTAAAAGAAACAGCTGCGGGGCCGATGGAAATATGGTGCTTTCGAAGTCTAATGAATTGTATAATCAGTGCAGTCATTATTTTGCATATTCTTATAGAAATGCACAGCAGTCAGTTCCTGGAGAACGGTGGGTTTTAAGCCTCACCAAGCCCATCATTTAAGATGCATCAGTCATGTTTCCAAAACCTCTTTTGAGGGACCTTGAAAGCAAGCCATGGCTTTTGGATGCAGTGGTAGGCACAGATGATCTGCAGCCAGCAGCCCTCCTTCTTCCTCACTGCACTCAGCTCAGTGCAGGGTGAGGTACAGAGGACAAAGGCTGGTGCCAAAGATGTGTCCTTCATGCTCCAGTGGTCCAGAGCCGGTGCTAAGCCCGAGGACAGACAGACTGCCTGGCTTCATCCCTGCTTGGGACAGATGCGAGGCCAGCCCAGCAGCCAAACGAGCATTTTGCAGACTCAGAAAAAAATAAAAGAAATAAATGAAAGCTGGTGCACCCCAACCAACCCCAGGCAGCACAGGGGGCAGCAGTGATAGCCCGGCAGCCAGCGGCACAGTGCCTGCAGCGGGCAGTGCCAATGTCAGAGGCAGCACAGCCCGCAGGGATGGCAGAGGACAGGGCCTTGGGAGGTCGTGGGACTTTGTGCCCTTGTCCAGTGCTACCTGCCTCCAGATAACAAAGGAAGACTGATGTATGGATGTACACAGATGGGTAGCCCTCATGCTGCTCTCCCTCTGTGGGGAGATGTTGACAGACACCACCGTTCCTCCTCTGTTTATCTGATGCACTGATTTCCAGCTGGCACAGTTTTCAATCCCTTGAAAACCTGATTCAATTGCCTTTTAACCAGCAGGTAAACATATGAGATAAGTATCTATTTGCATGTGCTATTTATATTATATTCTGAATACTTGCAGGTTTTTTGCGGACTAGAAATACTAGAAAGAAATATCTGAAAAAAAACCACCATAAAGAGCCATACAGCTCACTCTGAATCCATCCAAACAAACTCAGGCCTCACTGCCTAGCTCTGCCCAGCTTTACTTGGTGGTATAAAGGAGCAGGGGACTCCGAGAGGTGCTCACAGGGGACACAGCAACAGCTGGGCTGGGTGCTGCCTAGAGCGGCCACTCTCTGCTCAGCCTTGGGAAGCAGCTCTGGGAAAGGGACATCAGAATTCTGGGTCTGAGGAGGGAATCAGGCTGACTGCAACTTCCATTTGAAACACTTCCAGCCACACAATTCCAGGTATGATCTGCACGGGGACAGCTCTCCAAGAGAGAAGACATCACCAAAGGCAGCCCTGACCTGGTGGGAGGTGCCCCTGCCCATAGCAGGCAGTTGGGGCTGAGTGGGATTTATGTTCCCTTGCAACCCAAGCCACTGTATGATTCTGTAATTCTGATTCTATGATATTCAGGGAGAGGCCGAGTCTGAGGCTGAACTTCGGGATGAATGTTCTCTTATCAAGACGTGCAGAGCTGTCTCTAGGTGAAGGTGCTTCTGCCTGAACAGGGGGGCTTGTTGAGCCCCAGAGGAGCATGCAGATGATCTCTCTGAAGGAAATGCTGCCTCCTGGTGAGCACAGGTGCCAGGAGAGCTTCTGACCCTGTGAAGCAGCACATCAACTCAAGAGAGATTTTATTTAGGCATCTTCGCAGCTCCCTGGGACTAAGGCAGTCTCTGCAGAGCAGTGTCCTGCTGTCAAGTGCTGTAGCACAGAAACACACTTCTGTCAAGCAATGACAAGCCAACTGGACTTCACTGACATTTCAGGATCAAGGAGAGGGCAATTTTTATCAATACAAAACTTCATTACAAAAGTGAAAGTCTTTAGGTGAAATAAAATGTATTTTATGGTTGCGTGCACTTGCTACTGATGCTCTGAATAAAGATAATACTCTGAGAGGATGGAGACGTGTCACATATGAACACGGGGCAGGAATTCATTGTGCTTGAGCTATTTAACAAAGTGATTTCCTAACTGTAAAAGAGACTATATTCTTCACTTCATTTTACTCAATCAATTTTACAGATAGTTCACCCAAGACAGAAGTGAGCTGTACATCCTTCCAAGCTATGAAAAACCCTGGGGCATGAGCGACAGACACAGCTTTAAGGAAGATGAGGGCTGGGGATGATCATACTGTCTTTGTTAAGTTCTTGTCTTGCTGGAAATGTAAATCATGCTAAGATAATCATTATTTTCCATATGTATCAAGCACGTTCATTTAACTACTAAAAACACTGCTACAAATACTATTTTGGGGCCTTTTTAATTGGAATTCAGTTTCAATCCAAATGTTGCTTGACCCACCATGTGTTTAAAAATTACTCATATGGTAAATGACAAGGAAGCTGCCATCTACCTTATCCTGAGAAGTTTAAAAAAGAAGACTGAAATGTATAGTAAGAGACAGTATTGCTCAAATACAAATGTACTGGTAGACAACCTTCATCAGTAAAATGAAACAGAGGGCTTAGTGAAAAGGCTTATAATTGGTAATGAAAATCACCATATTTTGTTTCAGCCTTGAAAGAGAACCAGTCTTCTTTAAGAACATCTTAGAAGAAGAAATGCACACAATTATTAAAATTGATTATTTAAATAAGTGTTTCTTGCTCACGAAGCTGCTGCTGATCCACACTGATCCCCGCCACTGTGAGGAAACAGAATTCTGGAGCAAGGAGCAGCAGAGATGCAGCGAAGGAAAGATTGTTCCGATCATTCACTTTCTGCCAGAGGAGCAGAACCTATTTAACACACTCCCTACCTTTAGAAATGGAGCATTACTTCTTCACTTTTTCCATGCCCTCACTGGGATCTGCAGGTTGTGCAGTCCTGAGGAAAGCAGAGGGCTCTGAACCCAGCGGTGTGGGCAGCCCTCCTCCCACCCATCAGCTCAGCCAGCTCCACACCGGGATGCAGGAGGCAGCAGCGTTGGACCATGTGGTCTCACTGCAGCTTGGGTACCCTGGTGCAGCCAAGATCGCCTCTGCTGCCTGCCCTTCGTGTCAAAGTTCCAACCAACACCTGGGCTGAATCACAATGAGAGCGATAGAGAAGCAGTCAGGATGTCCCTGTTCATCATGCTGCATCTCCAATGAGGACTTTCTTCCCTTTTTATAAGGGGTTATCCCTCAACCGTTGCCATCCTTGCCATCTCAGTTCTCTTTCCCATCCCACAGCGCCTCAACCCAACCACACCACAGGGCACGTTCCTGCTCTCGTCACTGAACACAGTGATCTCTCAGGCCCACGTGGGGCCTCCAGCAGCAGCTGGAAGCCAGCAAGCCCCCAACACAGGCCTTCACCTGTTCAGATGAAGCTCCGAGTCGCAGCAAATGCTATTTTTGGGCAGCTGCCAACTGCACAGTAAAGCAAAAGAATCCTAAACATGCATGCAGCATGGCTTCACCAAGGGGTGGCAGGAGGGAGAGGGAGGGGACTGTCCCCTTCTGCTCTGCCTTGTGCGGCCCTGCCTGCAGCACGGCGCCCATCTCTTTATGCCCCACGGGATGCCTGCTCCCTCTGCCCTGTCCCTGTGCAGCTGGCCACATGCCAGTGATGCCAGTGAATAGAAATGAGGAGCTCTTCTGAGATTTGCAGCTATATATGCAAATAGAAACAAATTAATCTGATTTTTCAGAAGCTCAGGCCTAGATAATTTATTTCTGTATGCTGCCTTCAGTGGGCTGTCCCCACACTTCCTGATCAAAACACCACTGCTCTGTGAGCAATTTCAGCTCCAAGAATTACTTTTGGATAATGCCATTAGCTGCCAGGAAAGTCTGATCCCAGCCTCTGATCTTAATAAAGTCTTTCAAGCTTTTTCCTAATGTCATAAATATAAAGCAAGATGAGAAGTGAATGGCACCAAAGCTGCAGTTGTGAACCCTGTCCAGATGAGGAGGAAGCTCCATGGCTGTACTGGTGGGCTGTGGGCCAGGACAGCCTCTCCATTTAGTGAGAACTGCTATTGGCTGGGCAGGGGCTGTCAAGAGGGCAACAGTTGAGACAAACAGCTCTGGGGTAGAACTTGGAACTTGTCAGCAGGACACATAGGAGGAAGATTCATACCCGCTCATCGATAAAGGCTTTTGCTGAAGACAATACTTGGCTTCTCCTGCTCCTGACCACACGCTCTGTAATGCTCTGCAGCACGTGCAGGCACAGTCGCCAGCACGTCAGTGAGAGCACTTCATGTGACACCAGGTGTAACTGGATAAACCAGGCCTTTTATTTTGGTTATGGCTGAGGGCTATTAAGCAAACCCAGTCGTGATGATGGGAAAATGGGCTGGTTTTGGTCTTCGTTTCAAAATGAGCTCTCACGGAGGGCTGGCTGAGCTGTCCTGACTCAGCTTCTGCAGGCTGTGTGACAACAGCAGCAAGCCAGGCTAACTGTGAGCCCAGGGAGTGCTATGGGGAGAGGAGCATCTGAGGACATGGGGTGGGATGGATGCCTCAGAGGGTGGGAAAGCAGAGAGCAGAGGAGCACCTGCCCTATGCTCCAAGTCCAGAGACAGGTCACTTTTCCTCATGTGCCATGCAATAAGCAACCAAGAGTAAGGAGCATTCAGGAAAGGGGTTCCACAACTGAAATCCCACAGGAGGAAGCCCACGTGAAGGTGAAGGAACACTGCACGTCAGTATCTCAGCTCCTCTCCCACTGACAACAGGACTGCAGCTGTCCCACCAGTCTGATTCACCCACCACACATGGCAGAAGGTGGAACCACGGCATGCTGGCACGCTCTGCCAGTCAAAGGAGATATGAAAAATGTTTTACTTTGATCTGCCTGAAAATACACCATTCTCTTCTTTTATCTGTCTTAAGTGCCAGAAGAGTGTGATGTTAATGAGATGTACAAAGGCTTTTGGGTAGTGGAACAGTTTTATGGCCCCACATAGATAAATTAAGGCATTTGTCACTGTTACCACATTAATGTTTCTTCCTGAGATCAAAGTCTGAATTTGCTGTCTCAAATAGTACCATCCTCTGCTACACATTACTTTCCAAGGAAATTAACTGAGATTCCATATTTAACATTCAGTTTAATCACACCCTGAATCTCATGCCTGGTGATTGCCATCTCCACATGCAGTGTGTAAGCCGTATTTTAGCAGGGATTTTCTCTTTGCTACCTGTGTGAAATGCCTGATTATCTTATTTCACCACCTTGCTTTGAAAGGCTGCTTCTTCAGTAAAGAATATAGACGGTTTCCTTCCTCCTGAAACCCTGGATTCAGCCACATTAATTTAGGTTTATATAGAACCTTTCATCCCTGAAGATCCCAACAACTCTTCAAACTCACCTCCCTGTACACAGAAGTGGTACAAATACACACAGCGACAGAAACAGACGCAACCACCAAAATGCATCTCTCTGCACACTTGGTCAGCCAGTCCTGCCTACCCTACATCCTATCTCCATCAAGTAGGAAACCAAGGCAGCATGACTTAGAGGCATGTCATTTCCCTGCCAGAGAAATGTGAGGAATCTGGGCAAGCAACAAAACAGCTTTGCAGCCCGGGTAACGGACATCTCCTTGGCCCTCTGCCACGCAGGCTGAAATGAGGTAAGGTCTGATTTGTGGTGAACAATGCCTTGCTTCTCTGGCAGGCACTCCCAAAGCTTGCAGAAGACCATGCTTGCTGCTCCCTTCTACTGATGGGTTACCCTCAAGCAGTTTGCTTTACAAAACCTAAAATGCCTGCCTGCTTTGTCACAAAAACTCAAGGGCAAATGTACTTCTTCCTGACCAAAAGTAGTTGACTGGCTCTGGCCAACTGGGGCTGAGAGGAAGGGGGAACCCCCACATACCTGAGAAACCTTTTTGACCACGTCGCTGCCCACGAGGAAGCCCTGTGCATAGGAGCGTGCCACGATGAAGGCTCGTGTTGCCTTCACCTTCAGGTCCCTGGGAACTTCCCCGAAGGGCTTGTGCTGCTCTGCGTGTTTCACCATGCAGTCCAGGTACTCATCAGTGATGTGGTACTGGGGATTCATCAGCTTGAAGAGCCGCTCCAGCAAGCGTGTCCAGAATTCATTCAGGGCCTCTTCCAAGTTGATGTTGGAGCCCCTGTAATAGCGGCGCAGCTCGCTGTACAAGTCCTTGAAGACTTTTGTGTTCTGAGTGTACAGTTCTCCATACAGGCTTGGAAAAGTATCATAAAGGCCTTTTTCTGACTTGTTCAACAAATCCTGGAAATAGTCTGAAGAGAGAGGAAAGAAGAGGTCAGTTGGATAAGAAGGAACCTAGCGGGCTGTGCCTTCCAGCAGCACAGCTGCCCTGACAGAGCTTTTCCTCTACCCAGCCTTACCCAGCTGCTCAGCCTGCAGCTTCAGATGAGAAGAGTAAAGGAGAAACCCCAATGCAGCCCCAGAGCATCATGGCCTGATCCCATCCATCTCCCCAGAGGCCATGACTGAGGATATTCTCTATGCTCACCAAGGACTCCTGCCCTGCTGTAGCAGCAAAAGGCCCCACTGCTTCCACAGTCGGTCTGCAGCCAGGCAGCACACCAGCCAACTCTTGCGGCCAGGGGCACTGTGTAGGCATGCCCAGTGCAGCCTGCAGAAATCTTACAGCAGCTGTGCATTGTCATCATCTGTGCCATTCTGCAGCCTGATTTCTGCTGGCTAACCTTGGCAAGCCTCATCTGTAAACTGCCATGAGAATCATTCTGACATAGACTTGTCAGCACGGCAGGTGCTAAATGCTTTTGTTCTGCACCCCAGGGCACAGAGAGCTTGCATGCACAAGGTAGCAAAGAATAGCCAGGGGCAGAACTCCGGCACATAGCAGGTGAGCAAACAACTCCTGAGCTTGAATCTCTGCCCATTAGAGAGATGCAAGACAACTACTTGATTCAGCGTAAAATCCACAGAAGAATCGTGCTCATGTTCACCAGGAGCAGCCATGCAGGTGCCACACTGAGAAGCACCCAACTGCACAGACTCCCACTGCCTTGCAAGGGGCTTCAGCAACCTGCTCATCACACCAGCAATTTTCAGGCAAGCGCACAGAACTCCAGCTATTCAGTGACAAGAACCTTAGTGTCACTCATCTGAGGAATTGCTTATATAGCTGAGGAGAAAAAGGAATGTGCTATACTGTTACTTCCACAATTTCCTTTCGAAATGCATCAGCTGGCACTGCTTCCCTGCCCTGTACTATGCCAGAGCTGTCAGCTAGCGCTGCAGGAGGTGCTCAGCCTGAGGCAAGAACTGGATGCACCCAGGTGCTTTGGGAGAGGCCAGTGCTGCTGTGTTGGAGGTTCTCATCCCATTTGCTAAGTTGCACCACGCTTTTATTTAGGTACAAGCAGTGAGGTGGTTCCACGCCCCAGGCTCAGTGGGCACAGCCGTGACAGAAGTGTGACTGCAGAGCAGGGCGATGACACACCGCTCTGCCCCCAGCACCTCTGCGTGCTCCCATCCCCATCCTGCTGGCTCCTTCAGGCTGCCCCGCAGGGAACTCCCAGCAGCACAGGCCCGATTCAATGTACTGACTGACATCAGCAACTTGAGCCACCATTCAAGTCAGTGAGAGGAGAAAAATGACTTGAATGATAACTTTCACTTCAATTACGTTCATACATTTTAAGGCCTTTCTGAAGCAAACCTTATTATACTCTTCTTTTTTTTTTTGGTGATGTATGATAAGCTCTAGTTGAAGGGAAACCATTATTCAATTAAAATGCACTAACAGTCAAACAGCATGCGTTTAAGGTATATAAATGAAGTTCACTGTGCAAAGCATAGAAGAAAAGAAAGAAAAGCTTCTGAAAAACGTATAGTGCAGATACAAAGTTGTTAAACAAAGTATTTTTTGAGGGAACACCGCTGACTATAAACAGCCCTGAAATTGTATAGCCAGTATAGGCTCATTTCTACCAGCCTGATTTCTGGGGCAGTCTTTCCTACACTACAATTTTCAACCTAGTTTCTCAGATTTGAATGAAGCCAGAACTCAATGAGAGGACAGAACAAACAAGAACACCTGCAGCTGCCTATGGCTGCTAATGCAGGAACTCCTGCTATGTGAGCAAACTGCTTCCAAGGATGAGCAGCCTGACTCCTCCAGCCACATCGCCTACTGCTTCATAGCTCACATTTTCCTTTAAGTACTTCTGATGGTTTGTAAGCAAGATAAGTCTTAGCACAAAGAAAACAAAAATGTGTTGATCTAAATTAAAACACTGGTTTTATATATAAATTAAAAAATGGGTTTTCAGATTGAAGCAATCCACTCTCACTGGATTTGACCTGAGTGGCAGTGCATGGCTGCGCTGGGATCCCCCCCCTCCCCAGAGGACTGATTTGTATTTGTTTGCTCATCTTCCTGTTTAAAGCTGATGGCTTGGCACTCACCATCCGGAGGAAGAAAATGCCAGCAAACTCAACAGCCCCATTTGTCTGTTTAAGGCAAAATGACTTCTTCTGTTACATGGAAACAGCAGAAACAAGATGTATACCTTTCTGTCAAAAAATTAGAAATCGCTCTCAAACAATCCAGCCTAATTTTTGTGCTAATTAAGAGTTGATGAACTATTACTTCTCACCTAAGTGAGAGAACGCCAATTACAATCAATTCATTTGAGGCTGGTTCTCAAAAAGTTCTTCTAGATTTCACACAGCGAGAAAAAATATATCTACATCATCTAGGGAAAATTAATTAGCAATTAAACCTAAATGTGCTTGTGATGAACAGCTGATCTGGCTGGGAATTGAGATGCACTCCTGGCAGCACTGGCAGGCACTCGGAAGAGGGCTGTGCCAAGGGGGCTGCACGGAGCTCCACAGCTCAGCACAAGTCAGCCTGCACCTGCTGAGGGCCCCGCAGCCGCCTGCAACCTGCACAGCATCACCTCCTTGGTGCCCCTGCTCCGTCATTAGCTGCTGGCACGGATGAAGGCTGTGCACGGCATCAAGGTTAAACGAGCTGCTGGAGCACACCTCGAGAACTGACGTTGGGTAGGAGAGATGGTTCAGCCCAGCTGACAGCCCACTGCCTGCGCCCTGAGGTGGGCAGCTGTCATAATGAGCGCTCACTGCACTTGTACAAAGGTGGAAGACAGCCCCGTGGGCCCTTCTGGGTCCCTCACTCTCACTGGATTCACCACTGCTGGGTCTGCCCAGCTCCTAAGAGACAACGCGGCAAGCAGAGCGCAGGCACACAGACATTAGCAGGGCTCCATCTGAGGGTACATCCTCACCACGCTCCTGCCACACCCCACCATCCCAAGGCCCTGAGCTCTGCCGCCACCACCATGTCCTGCCGGCCAGCAGCAGTGCTCTCACACTGTGATTCCTGCACGCCCTGCAGCTCGCACCTTCCCTGCATCACCACTGCTCCCACTGGGAACGGCCCACAGCCAGCGGGGTGGCTGCACTGCCAGCTGCTCTGGAAGTGATGCCTCTGCTGCTGCTCTGCAACGCAAGGAAGTGGGGATAGATTGCCCAGATCCACACTGGAAAAAAGCAGTCTTTCCTAACTTCTGCCAGACTTACAAATTTTGCTACAGAGGCATAGAAAGCAGAGATCCCTTCCCGAGAGGAACCTGCCAAATCCTGGCTGGGCTCCTGCTCCTCCAGGAGCACACCTTGCCAGAAGCCAGGCGGGTCCTTCCTTGCTTTGGAAATGTAATTTCGTTTGGAGCACCTCACATCCCAGCAGCCGCTTTTGGAAAGGCGGCCATTAGGCCACACCAACCACAGCTCTCCCCGAGCAAAGAAAGGCACAGCTCCTTGTTCAAGGCTGCTCTGATGTGAAACACCCCCTTTCACATGCCAGTTGCAAAAGTAACCAAAAGAAAAACCACAGCACAGCACTCTGTTGTTACTGTTATTATTATTACTTCTTACTTCCAGGTTCAGAAAGAGGACAAGCAGTTTTACTCAAATGAAGTTTGCCTTTTGGCAGTGCCTAGGTTTGAAAAACTTCTCTCTGAAATTCAAAGACGCCAGAAAGTTCTGAGCAAAGAAACAGAAGGGCTTTACAAGGGATGCAACTCTGCAGCTCTGGCCACTGTTTCTCCCTCTGTGGTAGTGACAAAAAGTTGCTTACAGAGGATTAAGTTTTCAACCAGAATCTATTACCTTCGCATTTGGGAGCAATCGGAAATCCCCACCCTTTCCACTTCACAGCTTCCCAGTATTCACAGCCCATATTTTCACAGTTTCCACATTTTCACAACTCTGAATCAAACTGGGAAGCTGTGAAGGGTGAAGCAGGACCCGGCCGTTCCCTTTGTGGAGATGGCAAGTTCTGAGCTCCCCTCCCCACCACAAAGTGCTTTTTCCAAGCTCTTCGATACCAATTGATCACTCCACAGCTGGAGCATACTGGAGTTTCTTCAACCAATGTGATGACGGAGTGGGAATGAACACAGGGGGAAACGAAGAGGCCATGAAGGGCATCCAAATGCTCTTTGGGCATGCATCACATTTGGCTTTCTTCAAAACTCAGAACATTTTAGAGGTCAGACTAGGAAAAAAATAAGAAAATTGGAGAAAGGTGACTGAATTAATTTCAATCTGAATATTATTAAAGCAGAAAACCAAAGAACAAAAGCTCATCTGCACAAGTGGAAAGAGTACATCCAGACTAGAAGAGACGAGGAAGGAAAACGCATTGCTCAGACGATGACATTACGCCAGGTTTCAAGGAGAAGCCCTTCCTGAAGGCAGTGGATGACTGGATTTGGTCAAGACCAAGTGACCACCCCATGTACTGCCACTCAGTGCTGCAGGGTTGAGAACCCCACTGCCAGCAACACCTCCACTGCTTCGCCTCCCCTGGCAGCCCCACACTCTCCTGTTTCCTCCCTTCTCAAGACAAGAGCAAACTGCTCCAGGACTGCAAGATTCAATTTTGCTTTTGTTTCTGAACTGAGAAGTTCCTGCAAGAGCTCCCAGCAACATACACTGAAAACGTGGTGCAGCAGTGCTGTATGGCAGCAGAAATGAGAGCTCCATGCTAATACTACGGAAGCTCTGGCACAGCAAAGCAAGCCCTCCTTCTAGTTTGACAGTTTTGCATCGCAAGCTAGGCTTGCAGTCAGAAGAGGAAGAGGCATTAAATACCATGCTGTGACTTCTCATGTTTGAGCAAATATGCGAGTGAAGGCCTTCACAGGGGCCAAGGAAGGGTGGCTGAAGGAAATATGCACACCATTAACACAGCTATCATGTTTCAAAAAGAAGAGAAAAGAAATAAGCTGACTCTTCCACTCAGCAAAAGCAGGGGAACAAAAAGCCTGAAGCCTCTTTCTAGAACAAACCTCCTGCTCTGAGGTAGCCATGCTGTTTTCTTGGGCTGAGTTCCCATTTAATATACTGCTGCACATCCCAATGCCAATTTACTCTTCCAGTTAGTTTTAATGCTGTCCTTGAAATCAAACTAATATTAGAAGAGAATAATTTAGCAACAGACTTAAGCCATTAAAATCCAAATCTAATGCATTCATATCTGCTCTATTCACTTCAGCTAGGACGATAATCTTTTATTCATAACATTGTTATTCCTCATTATGAACTGAAGTGCTACCCAGGCAGCTGATACTGGCACACCAGTGCTGACATGCTCTGCCTTGTACCTTAGCTGAGTGCTGTCAAATGAGGGAACAGCGGGGAGGCCAAGGGGCTCAGTTTCTGTGCGTGGGAAGCTGTACCAACACCGTGACGTTTTCCCTGGGGTCACCTCTTCCCCACCATCTCACACTCCTGTGAAGCAGCTGCTCTCGTGCTGCCATTTTCCCAGTCCCCAGCCACTCTGCCACCCGCCCTGCATCACTGCTCCCTACAGTGTCCTCTCCTGTTTGGTGGCTGAGACACAACAGGGATAATAGCAAATGAAAACTGCAAAAAGCCCAAACAAATGAAGGCAAAAGTGGCTTCTATCCACAAGCCAGAGGATTAACAGAGTGAACAAGTGTTTCAGGATGCACAAATTTTGATACTTGTAGGTAAAACAAATGCTAACTTTCAGGATTGTCTCCAAAGAGCCTCTTCACATTTAATGGGAAGACACCTGGGGGAGGTAGGGCAGAGCAGGAACTCAGACTGCAGAGATGCTGTGGGTCAGTGGGCAGTCATCCTGCTTAGTCCAAATCCAGTCTTTCTGTAGCGGTCCTGCTGCTTCGCCACACAGCTTCTGTCTTCGCATTCTGCACGCCCTGCAGTCCTCTGACCGTTCTTGTCACCTCTGCTGGGTGGCATTAACTCTCCCCAGCTGTGGGTTATCAGAACTACAAAGAACATCATCTCCTTTTCTCCACCAGAAATGGCACTGTGAACATTGCAGGAAAGGCACATAGCTTTTTTAGGAGCGCATCACATTAGCACTTCACAGCCTTCCTGCCACTGACCGGTACGTACCCAACCCACTCCTTTGCTCTTTCCAACCAGTTAGCCCCCAGCTTCACGCTTGCACAGGAATAACGAATATCGTCTGATTTCTACTATTTTAGCCTATGCACTGCCTTTTTTTCAGCGATGCCATTTTCAGCACTGAAGTAATTCCGTGAGCACATTTCTCATCATTCGTTCCAGTCTTTACTGGGGCTGTCTTTGAGAACCACGACTAGGATCACACTCCAGCACAAGAGCTCTTCTTTCAGCACATCTTGCTGTCTCCCCTTTAGCTAGGTCTTCACTTGTTAGTTCCTCTACTCATTTCCATCTTCTGCAGCTTAATGAACTACTCAGGCACAGATGTAAATGCCTTTGAAGCCTCCTAAGATGAGAGTAATTGATGGAACAGACATCATATGGCTAAAAGCATTATACAGGATAGATTCCTGGCTTTAGGTAAGGACTAAAGATGGCCTAGCTTAAACTGGTCTTAGACTGGCATACACAGCAGGCAGCTGGTTTCTTCTCTTAGAGGATAAATGAGTTTTTTGGAAAAACAAACTTTTTTAAAAAGAAAAAAAATGCTGTGGCATGAAAATCCATTTTGAAACACGGCTCTCCGAGTGACAGCACAGGGAATAAGCACCTCCAGTTACTTCAAAGAGAAAGCGCTGTCTTTCTGCCAGCACTTGGGTGACACTTCCACACTCCATAGCGCATGCCTCGTGCTGTTTGGTGCTGTTCTGATTGGCAGTCAGAGAGAGGTAATTATCTGCACCAATTTTTAATTCCACATTTTCCCCATCCTCTGTTGTTGCAACTTGCTGAGACAGTGTGTGTGTACCCTTGGCCAGGCAGACGCGGATCCCAGCACTGAAGAAAGGAGCCTGCTGGCTAGGAGGCTCCTGGAGGAAGAGGTGGTGGTCACTGCAAACAGCAGCAGGCAGGGGCTCTGCTCATCCCACCAGTGGGTGCCTCCCAATGCCTGGGGACCAAGGAAAGCAACCGCAGTGACAGCAACATGCTGCCACCAGCACAGCCTGACCAGCCCCACTTCTCCCACAGCCTGCCAAGGAAGGAAATCGCTTCATGGACATTGCTGATCCTGATGGATCCAGCAATCACCTTCCTGATGTCCCTCAGAAACACCTTTGTGCAAGTCTTAAGGCTTCCCCAGACTCAAGTTCATGCGACTGCACTATGAAGACAAAATCACTTGAGGTGAAGACTAACGAGCCCATACGAGCAGCAGGGCATGAAAGCAAAGCAGAATGGACAGGACGAGCATCCCCACAGGGCAGCATTCCCTTCTGCCTGGAAGAGCAATAGCCCAGAGGGAGCAGCAGTGCAAGCTGCACACACCTGCTCAGACAGCGATCCCCAGTTCCACATAACACACTCACACCCCATGGGACAGGAAACGCTGCGAAACATAATGCAGCTGACACCCACAGCATCTGCCAGGAATGCTCCTCCATGGTGCGGGCCTGAAATCTCCATTTTAGGAAATGTGCTGTGATGCAGGAGGCAGGGCTGCAGCGTGCGCACACACAGCTGGAAACGCTCAGGTTGCACCAGCTGTGGTGGTGAGTGAGGTGGCAGGATGAACCACCCGTGTCCTGGATTTCTCCCACATTAAATTTCCACCCTGTGCCTCTCTCTAACCCTCTTTTGTGCAAAGCCTCCAATCCAGTGCAGCGCAGTGTGCCGCAGAAGCTTGTGCCCTCTCTGGGTCTGCTGAATACTTATGGAAAGCACCAAACACGACGAGGGGGGCTGCCCCTCAGAACCTGCTCAGCAGGCCATGTCCTCGGATATCTAACATCCTGAGTATCTGACATATGGGTTTTCCCAGAAGAACAAGGAGGACAGAAATTGCCAGCTGTGGGGATTATATTCTGTGTGGACAAAGCTGCCATGTTATTGCTGCAGGAGTTCATCTAAGTCTATGTAAAGCATGTAATCTTTAGATTTCCCCCTTTCAGTGCCGTCAGAAAGGAACCCCCTTGGCTCTTTGGAAAAATAATTTTCTTATGACATTCCTACCCATGGAACCTGTACGAAAAAGAGAAATTGGTAAAGATGAGAAAAGACAGCTTCTGCTTGCAGCCAAACCAAAATATGCAAATATCTGTGCGTATCTGACATCTGAAAGTGCAAAAGTTGTGTATGTACACAGAAACATGCATGGCCATTATGTGAATAACATTACCATCACTTGGTACCTTGCTATAGCTGAAATAAAAGCCTTATGAAGAGGTCCAGGTCACACCTTGAAGGACTCAAAACACCAAGCCACAAGCTCGGGCACCTGAGGTGTCGAGATACCAGTGCTGCTGCTTCCATGGCACAGCACGGAGCTTCACAGAAGTCAGATACCCTCTCCAGAGTATAGACCCTTTCCAACTACATCTCAGTATATTTTCTAATACAGGCATAAATGGGTGTAATACATACTTCTCTTTGCTTGTGGACACACGTTACATTACTACTGCTTTGGTTTACTGCTTGTGTATAAATCTTTAAAGTGAAACCGCACCAAGACTGTGACCAGCATGGAAAGCCTGCCACAAAATCTGTTTGCTTTGGAAAATCATACAGTGGAGGAAGCTGCCATTCGATCCTAGCTCCAGCCTGAGAAACCATCAGCTACAATGAACACAGCACAATCCTTATTCAGAGGCCACAGCAAAGCAAAGCAGAAAGCAATCCCTGCTCGGCGTGTCCCCCCCTCCCAGGCAGTGGGCTCCCCTGAGCAGGGAGGGCTGGCAGCCTCCAGCCTCCTCCACGCCACCTGCAGGCACTGACACCTCAACGGGAGGGACCTCATCTGCAGGAAACTTGTCTGTGAGAAATTGAGAAATGCCTCAGGTCTCCCAGACTCAGTAATTCCATTCTATGATACATATATACAATGCACAACTTATATTAATCAAATCAAAATCGCCCCAGAGTTTGAAATTATCACAGAACCTTGGAAGACAACCTGCTTGGACGCACTGTGCCCATCAGGACTGTCAGCTGGATACAACAGTGACTAAAAACATCTGCATCCACCCTGGGCTGTCATCGTGTTCACACGACAGAGATCAAAAATGCCCGATAAGGAAAATATTAGCTGAGAATGCTAACCACAGTCTGACTGCAGTTGTGCTTAACAAAAAGAAAAAAACAAAGAGGAAACAACATGTGCTCCTTCTTTTAAAAAATTCATTTAGGACAACCAAAGAAAAGCACCGGCTGCCCCCAGACACTGGCAATATCCTCCCGCCGGCGTTAGGGTTTCTGCTGCCTTTGAAGCACCTCTGGCTCATGCCCAAGTCCGAGGGATGAGAGAAGCTGAGCCTTTTTGAAAGCACGTGCTTGTTCCACTTTACCCAAC
Source organism: Lagopus muta (assembly GCF_023343835.1). Lineage (NCBI taxonomy): Eukaryota > Metazoa > Chordata > Aves > Galliformes > Phasianidae > Lagopus > Lagopus muta. The sequence continues at coordinate 22,583,564 of NC_064441.1, forward strand.
TTACAACTCTTTTTTTACCCCCCAATTTTTTTTTCCCCCCATCAGGTTTTATCTCAAGTACACTGCACCAATGAACTGAACGTGAGCAATCAGTTCCAACCTCTTTTAAATGTTCTCCCACAAACTTAGGATGAAATCTTCATTAAGCCACTAGGTAAACTAATGCATTTAGCATTCAAGCTCGATAAAGAAAGAGAGGGAGGTGGTGATGATGAGCAACAGTCATTCATCTTTCCTCTTAGCACAGGACCTCGCAGACAACCAGAGGAATCTTGGATCCAACAGAAGATTTAAAACAGACAAAAGGAAATCCTACGTCAAACGGATGGATTGCGGACCCTGTCCTTGCAAGAAAATGGCCTGGATACTGGAGGCTAAAAGGAATTCAGAAGATGATCAAATCAGAGCAAGGGAAGCCCCCACGGCTGACACAAACAGAATGAAGAATGCATGCAAGGTGGCAGAGAGCTGCAGAATCTTTGTGGGGCAGGATGCAAATTGACACGTCTGGCCCTTGCTCCCTAGCCAGGGACCTTAGCAATCGCCTGGTTACCCAGCAGCTACTCTCCCTAGCTTGATGCTGTCAGCACTGAGACAAAGAAAATGCATGAGTTTGATGCCCCTAGGGCATTCAGTTCATTGCCCCACTCAGCTCTTCAGCTGCTTTTAACAGGAGTACCATGTAACAGCCGTACACTTCTGGTATGTTCAGTGGTCCAGTGATATACATTCTCCAACAAATTTGAGTAATCTGTGTCTGGATCAGGCAATTTTGGGTCATGTTCTGTGAGTTTTCCAAAGGGCCTCTTAACACTTTTCTGCACGGCTTAGATCTGGACAAAGTGAAGCAAAGACCATTCCTGATTTGGAGGAAGCTGAAAATCCCCTTCCAGGACATGGATGTGGGTGCTGCTGGCTGCAGGGGCCCTGCAGGACTGGGTCACACTCTCACCTTCCCTTCCTCCTAAATCCCTGCCTGCACCATCTATTGGCTGCACACTGCCGTCAGCCTACACAGCAGGCTTCCTATCTCAGCTGCATGTTTGGTTGCTTGCTGTTTTCATGGCTCCATCATATTTAAAGAGGGAAAAGCATTTCAACTCTGCTAACGAGTTAAAGACTATTTAGAGCTTTATTTAGAGCTTTCATGCAGAAAAGAATAAGGACCATGAGGAATGGGTAGCATGTGTGTTCCACTACCAGTTAGCTAAAGAGAAAAAAACCAAACCTTCAGCCTTTGAAGCCCTCGATGGTGCTGTCTTGATCTTGAGGTGTTATTTTCTCTTCCTTAATGAACAAAAGGATTGCTCTGCACATTCCCTTATCTCCCCGGGCCCCCCTCCCGCACTCAAGCAGCTCTGCAGCAGTAGACATCCCTTTCCACTGACTCTGGGGGAAGTTCAGGCAGTTGCTGAGATAAGACACCTGGAGGTCTCAGCCAAGGTGCAATGTAACTCACCCTCAGTGCTCAGACTCCTAGCCAATCACTTAAATTAATGTGCTGTACTCCTGAGGACCAGCTTGCTGCCCTTTATTACAAATGTCTCAGGAAGGAGAACCTTGGCATTTGCAAGCCTATTCCTGCTTCACTTTCCTCAGTCGGCATCTTGCAATGGAAGAACACTGCTTCTTTGTGGTGCTGACCAAATGGGTTAGGCCATTTAAGATCTGTGCAGCTGTTTGATCTCTAACACAGGCTTTGCTTCCTATTTGTGGTGTTTCTTTGTGTAATCCTATGTAGCTGACAGCATGCAATGTGTCTTCAGCGTCTCTCAAACAAGGTGAAGTGTCACAGAAGCCTGCACATGCACATGGAGATCACTGCGCATGGGTAGAGCAAGTAGAAGCAGGGTGGGTCTGTCCTCTAGGATGGAGCTGGGGCTCACTGGCAGACTGTAATCAATGGATGGGAGTGAGCGGGTGATAATGCAGCCCCTACCAGGTTTCTGACCGAGCAGCTGGGAGGAGGAGGACCCTCAGCACAGGCGTGGGAGCAGCCAGCACACGTGTCCTCAGGGCAGGGGCACTTCCCTGGGTCCTGCACCTCCTCTGACATACAGGTCGATGGTGCATGAAACACAAACCCCTCGAAATAAAGACCTCATTAATTCTGACGCTCATGGAACAACTTGCACAGTATGTTAAAAAATAACAGAAAAACTAGTCATGAAATATTGACAGAATGGACCCACGTGTCCAGAAGCTAAAATGAACCAGAACAAGAAAGAGAAGCTTATTTATTAGGGATCTACAGAGCAAATGGCCCTGGGAACTCCTGTACCAATTCATCCTCAATAAATGAGAGCAAAAGTTCCTTTAAAGAACTGCCTTACAGTCAAATAACTGGCAGGAATATTAAACAAAATCACATTTGCGATGATGACTATTTTTTAATTAAGCAGTACAACTTCAAGTCTAACAACGAACCCGCATGGCTGGGCAGGAACAACATGTTACAGTCTTAGTGAGGTACTTTTAATTCAGCAAACTGCATAGGAAAGCACCCGAATGCAGGCAGCTAGCAATAAAACTCAGCTGTATGCACACTAAGGTGCACGAGGAGCAGCTGTGGTGCAGCAGGGTCCTGTCAGACCACTGGCACGACTCTGCTCCAGCTGGCAGGTGCTGAGCACCCTCCTGCCCCAGCAGCCCCATGTGAGCCCATCCAGTGCTGTACAGGGCCAACCTGCAGGCAGATGCTTGGCTGCACAGCGGGCGAGGCAGGTGAGGCTGCAGCAGAAGGCAACCAACTTTCAGCTGCACTTCTGGCATCTTTAACCAAGTCTAATTAACGTTTTAGTCCGTGGCATATCTATCGCTTGGTTTGATCTAACAGCACTGCTTTTTCTAATCCTTTTTGCACAGACTGTTTAAAAGCTTTACTCAAGCTGATGCTTAGAGCATGCTGAAGTACTGTTATTACTAGCAAAGCTATTTGGTGCTCATTAGCAGGATGACAATTAGCTTGAAAACTTTCCTTTCCCTCACCAGCCCAGCACAATTTTGTTTTCCTGCTGTGGCTTTAAATGGGTCTGAAGAGCTTTTGCTGTCCAGCAAATACCCCAGAATAGGACCCCCTGAACCAACGCCGGATTTATTTTTGCCTGTTTGTGTGTGCTATGTGAGCTTTGAATGGGTTTCTAAAATATCATCACGGTAGTAGACATTGGGAGTAATGATACCAATTTTGGTCTTCTACCAGCTGTCTTCTCAAATATAATCAAGCTACTGTATTCTTTTTCACCCCCACAGTGAGCACAATTGGTTTGTACTTGAACATTTCTGTCTCTGAGAACATGTTTACCACTGCATCCATGAAGGACATTGGATCTCGTACACTTGGATCTCCTCTGCTCTGTTCTTGTTGAGAAGAAAAGCCCATTATGTTCATGCGATGCTATAAAAATCCATAATCATAAAGCTAAAAATAAAATCCCCCATCAGCTGAATACACTGAATAGCTTTCTAAAGTGGTGGTGTTTGGTTCCGCCCTGCGCTTTTATGTTTGACTTCAATTAAACCCGTTTTCCTTAGCAATTCAGAGGTCTTTAAATAACCGTATGTCACTGGATGTAAAATCGCAGTGTATTTGGTGCACAAACAGGAGCACACAACCCTACAAGCCTTTCCCCAGCTCAGACTGCCCTGCACCTCGCAGCCCAATGCCTGCAGCCCTGCGGTGGTACTGGCCGTCCTGGGGCCGTGTGGGTGAGGGATCGCTGCTGCACACACTGCTTTCTGCCTGTTTAGCCTACGAAACCCATGATACTGAGGAAGCGTTTGGCAGATAAAAGGAACGGACGAAGAGCACACAGTAGAACTCTTTGTCCAGAGAATTTATTGCAAGCTCGAGCCATCAGCTGCTGCGGCAAGGTTGGTTCTCCAGTAGCGTCACACTATATAAAAATCGAATGGGTGATAATTTAGGGGGGGGTTTCAAGCACTGCTGATCTCGTCCATAAACAAAGCAAAGCCAGTAATTGCTCTTACTTAGAGTTATGTGTGGTTTTAACACTGGTGTGTCCCAGAGGAAGGAGAGGAGGATTGGAGAGAGCTGGTTCTGACAGACATGGAATTTCACAGAACCAGATGACATTGAATTTCCACATGCAGAAGCAAATGAAAACTCTGTAACACCATTTGCTTCAACTTAATGCAATCAGCTTTTAGGATTTGGTAAGAAGAACATCAATTCATGGTAACAGCAAATTCCCTAATTACTCTGTCGTTTGTTAGTTTTGTTTGTTTGTTATAATAAGAAAAAGCTATGGATTAAATCAATGCACAGGCAACCATGGCATTCAAACCCAGCATTCGCTCTCTCCTTAGAGGTTTTCCTTTCAGTCAGCTGTTAACTGTTGGAGCTCAGCAGCACAGAACCAAATTCGACGCCCAAGCAGCAGGCTGTGCAGCCCTGGGCCACATCTGTGTGTGTGGACGATGCCATGACCACCCAACGGGCACAGGCTCTGAGTGCAGCCCCTGGCAGCCCCTGTGCTTAGGACAAAAACAATGCCTACGAGAACAAACGTGCAGCCCTGCAGCTCGCAACCTCCTGGCAATGCAGAACTCGCAGTACGTTGCAAAATACAGCACAAAGGCTTGTGACCTCTGAAAGCACAAGAATCATCTGCAGAGGACTCTGTTTTATTTAAAGACCTTAAATCTTTTTAAAACATGAAACTTCTCTTCATGTACTGCCACAGTTCTACTCCTTCTTTGCTGTTTCATAGCGTCAAAAGGCTGAGCTGGGTGCTGTTTGTGCCCAAGAGAATTTCAGGGCTATCATGCAGATGATCTACTTGTACATTTTGGATGTTGCTGGCAGCTGGAGAAGAAAGCCCAAGGCTGCAGAGTGCACTGAGCCCTCACACTGAACACAAAAGGAGGGACAAGGCAGCAGTGTGACTGTGCATCCCGTGCATCCTGGGGCACAGAGTGGAACGCTGCAGGTGGGAGCTCAGCTCCACTCCACTGCATTAGGTAGCCATTATCTCCCTTGGTACACAGATAGCTCTTCTAACACAGATGCCATTTCCTACCGAAATTATGATTTGTTTCTCAAATACATATTTTCAGGAATGGCACCTGTGACTGTGCTCACCAGGCATGCTGGCTGTGTATGGGAGGCGAGGGAGAGATCACCTCAGTCACACCAGCTGGGCGATCTGCGCTTCATAGGATTGGGCCCTGACTTGTAGCTTGCTTTTGTTCTCCCACTGCCTGCCAGTGAGAAGCACTCACTGCACTCCTCTCCTGCTGCCCTGGACTGTCCCTGTGCCCCGTCCCACCCTGCAGCCACCTGGCAGGGTGCTGCTCCGGGGCTGGGCCACCCCACCAGGCGGGTTGGGACCCTCTGCACCAGCAGCCGTGCTCTGGGGCTCACCCTGCAGAGCTCTGTAGCAGCACCACACCTCTGTGCATCTGCACTCACTGGCAGGCATTAATGAACCATGTCTGCAGCAGTTAATTGCCATGTGGCTTTGACCAACACGGATGAAAGGGTTTCCGCTGGAAGTACAGAAGAGATCTCCAGTCGCTGGAGCTTTCATACAGCAAATAACAACATTTCCAGGAATATACACTACTTGCGTAACATCAGCAGATTTTACAAACCATTCTTCCCTCCTTTTTCAATATTCTCCCCACCCATAATCTATAATTTCACATCGGGCATGGATCTGATGGACTGGGGCACCATTGATATACTGCAATAACGAGTAAGCAGTTATTATTAATGGCACTATAAATCTAATGATCGAACCGGCTAATTGCCGTCATTTGCATTCCACTTGTGGCACTGCTGTGACTGCAGCTGAAAGCAGCACTTGCTGCTCTACCCAGCCACGTACTCAAAGTGGTTGCTGCCTGGGCAGGAGCAAAGGGGAGCCTGGTGCAGATGATGGCTGCGTGAAAGAGGATTCTGACGTAAGATGAATCTATGTGGGTTTTCACCTCTGGGGTGCTTATGATGTGCATGGAAAGCTGATGCTAACTGAGACAGTATTCCAGGGCACTCCCATTTCTCATTGTGGCAGGTGCTCTCGCTGCTCCAAGGACAGTGCCCACTGCAGCTCCTCAGACACTTGTCCAGCACTGGACCGGAGCTGCAGGCTGCCAGCCCCAGCAGTGAGCAGCCCCAGTGGTTCTCATCTTGCCTTCACCTTGCACACCCTTTGATGTTTGCCGTCAGCACTTTACTGGGTTTTCACTCAGGATATCAAGATCTTTAGGCATCCCTTGGGCACTCAGACAAGCAGCAGGGCTGTTATTTTTATGCATTTGCCAGATGGGTCAGACATTACACTCTAAAGGCCAGTGAACTCTGTGTTTCTGAAAAATAACTGGAATCTTTTGCTGCCAGCTCTGGTGCCATAGCTTCATATGTCCCCATGTATCTGCATTGTCTGGGCTGGCAGGGACAGCTGGTTGATCCTGCAGCACCATGCTGGCCTGCTCTGTGCCTGTTTCCCCGCTTCAGGCTCCTCCTGCTCTGCTAGGAGAAAGGCACTGTGCTCCCTCACTACCCCCTGGCTTTCTGTTGCCCTCCATTAACTGGCTGACAGGAATGGGTGCAGAACACCAAGTACCCCCCCCCCCCACCCGCTGGCAGCAATGCCTTATTTCCATGAAACATCCAGCTTGCCTTGCCTTTTGGCCTGAGGCAACATGGTGAACTGTATCCCTTCACTTTTAATTTCTTCACCTTGCTGCATGATGCAAAAAATCCCTTTGTCACTGTGAGCAGGGGAAGAGGTCAGTGTGCTGGTGGCATCCTGCAGTGGAATGGTTGCATGCTGATATGCATTAGCACTGCACCACTGGGCAGCAGCATTTGTATGGGAGAACAGCGAGCAGATGAGCTGGCGGGAGATGCTGGATGGCACACAGCTGGAATGGGCCTGCGCTGGTAACAGAAACATAACTGCTCACTCCCAAACCTGTTCTCATAAAAAGGCAGTAACAAGCACTCGTCAGCAGAAGAGGCAGAAGTGCCTCACAACAGCTCTCAGACAGGAGCAGAGACACACAAGATGCCACCCCACTGCTGCCTCAGCCCTGCCTGTGGCAAGGAACACTCCCAGCCTCCCTTCCAGGATGAAAGTCCTCTCCCAGAGCTGCTCCTCCCAGTGCTTAATGTGTTTTCGTGGCTGAAAGAATGCATCTGCCACCAGACTCCTGTTGACTTTTGGCGGTGCTTGGCTAGCCTCTTGACTTGGAAACGCACGGAATTAATTTGGGCTGAGCAAATACAGACAAGAAAACAGAGCGCAGGGTTTACTCTGCATTATTCTATCTAAAAGAAAACATAATGCTCGGCCATCTGAGGACACCTCTTTTCCCCAGGGGATGGTTTCCAAACAGCTCTAAGCATGGAAGAGGTCAGGCCAACATCCAGCAGAGATAAACATGGCCAGAGCCATCCCACACAGCCAGCCTCCCCTGCCCAGGTGGGAGATGCTCAGCACCCAGCTGCCCCTGCACCGCTTCTCTGCCCCTTCCTGCTGTGTCTGGCCAGGCACGAACCTCGCTTGTCCTGCTGGGCAGGAGACAGTGGGGCAGCAGGGATGGCTGTGGGAACAGGAGAGTGGTGTGAGATGGGGCAGGCAGAAAGGTGAGGGGGGAGGTGTGCTCAGAGACTTGCTGAAGGAAAAGGCTCTAAGAAAGCAGGACTGCGAGCAGGAAAATAATACAGAAAAGAAAGGGAGAAGTTGCTGGAGTCATGACGGGTGTTTGCACTGCAGATGCACACTGCAGGGAGACACTGCACATTCACCTGTCTGGGCAGCTGTGCCAGCAGCTGGTGGGAACATCAGGGAGAAGAAGGAAAGCACAGGCTGCAGTCAGAGATGTGTACAGAAGGGGTTAAGAGCTCCTCTTGGCAGGGCCGCCTGTTCCCTGGCAGTAATCTCTTCTATTTTTAAGGGATTAAAAGCTAAGAAAGTACAGCGTCGGCTGGCCCCTAAATTTGCAGAAATAACACATCAAATGCCTTACAATTTGTAATTTGGTAGATTAAATTATCAAAGCCTGGCCTGTCGGCGTCCGCATCTGATAGCACTTTCATCTTGTTTATATCTTAGAAATCATTTGTGGACTAACTTTGTTGATTGCCTTCAAACCGCAGCAGGTTTTGTTCCCTCAGCAGCACCCAGCAGCAGCGCTCTCTTTGAAGTGCAGATGAGGAGCGGGGAAGGGAAGAAAGGAATGAGCAGTTTGGAGGAGCTGCTGGATGTCAGGAGAGGTCAAGGCTTGGCTGCGCACAGACAAGGTGCAGAGCCATGCTCCCAGGGCTCCCTTGGCACTCAGCAAGGCCTGCAGCACCCAGAGCACTCGGCATCCTGAAGATCACACCTTCACTTTAACACGATTATTACAGTTTCCTAGGCAATCCAGTGCACACAAATAGTGGGACTAAGGAAACGTCGTATGAAGACGAATCGCTTCAGTTCCCACACACTGCAAAGTATTGCTTGCCCTGGAGAAACTCCATGGGGGAGATGAGAGCATTTCAAGAAGGTTATCCCTGAAGAACCAAGTTGGAAAGTTCAGATCTGAACACAAAGGTGCTGGGGACTGTACATCTGCAGCAAACCTCCAGCCTCACTGGTAAGGCCTTGGCCTCTGAGCCAAGAGTTTGCACAAACCATATGGAAGCTTCCTGACAGACAATACGGAGACAATTTACATGGAACCTGCTGATAGACAGTAGACAATTTACATCTGCATGCCTTTATCTTAAGAAACGGGACTCTGCACCCGAGGCTGTGCTTTATGACTTTTAACTTTATTTCCGTTATTATTTGTGTTACTGTGCTTCAGCTTTCACCAGCAATTGCCTGAGCTAGCTTCAAACAAGCAGTCCCCAGGCACATGCAGAGGGCAGCACAGCGCCGGCCAGCAGGCAGAGCTGCCCAGGAACGCAGTCCGGGTGTCCAGAGCTGAAATTCTAAACAGGTTTGCTTTCTCACAAAGCTGAGACAACCCCACCATCCCAGACTCCTCATGAACTGGCCGAATGGATTAAAAATATCTGGTAGAGCTCTGCCAATCCCCAAATGGCAAGTGTCCAATCTGCTTGACCCTCTGCATCTTTTATTCAACCCGTGGGCAGGGCTCCCAGGGACAGCCTACAAGCTGGAGTCACTGCCCGGTAATGCAGCTCTGCAACAGAACCAGCAAAGCATGGCCTGCAGCACGGCTTTCCAAACCTCCTCACTGTCTTTGGGTCAGTCAAGAAGATTCTTCTGCAGAAATACTTAAGTATACTCAAGAAATGCTCAAGTAATCAAGACAATCTGAGCATAGGTTGCTGAGACAGAAAACTCCTCATTATATTGCTATTCACCCATCAGCTCCTGGGAACTTTGGTCCCACCTAATTCTTGAGATGCACCAAGCAATCTGGCTGGGTCACGATCTGTAATGACAAACACAGCAAACAGCTGCAAACAAAACCAGAGGGCTCCTCCCTCACGGACATGAATCCAGCAGAGCTCAGCCTACAGCCCCGCAGGACTTGGGGCAGAACCAGCTCTAACCTGCACTGCTCCTCTCAGAGCAAAGAGCTTGTGGCCCAGACACAGTGACACTGCTGCCTGCTGCACAGCTGCACAACAACCTGAAGATTGTCCTGGTGAAGTCTTGATGGGGTGCACTCAATACACTCATCACACTTAGTGCCACCAGCTTGTCCATAAGCTGTCATGAAGAACCCACATAGCTAGAGGAGACTGCTCATCAGTTTAATGGCTTCATGCAAATTTTGTAATAAACCTCAGGAGATAACTGTTTTCTTTAGCTGACCTAACCTGTGGGGTCCCAGGCTAAGCAATAAGCTGATGGCAGCAATAGATTGCATTTCCTCAGCTGAAATGAATGCATCACAGAAACACTGCAAATGCTGCTCTAAGAAGGAAAGCCTAAAAGAACACCTCACAGAAACCTAGCTCCACCACTCTCAATAGCTGTTGAAAGGAGAAGCGCCTGTTTTCCTCCTGGCCAGGTCTGCCTCCACGTGTTTCCTTTACATAGAAGCTGGCATGGTAGTAGCTGAGGGTCCTAGGATGTATCTCCTTAAGAGCACGGAGGTGTTAGTCAAGGCCAGCAGCCAGCCCTCTCCACTGCACTGATAGTGTAGGTTTAAATGCTCCAGATTGTCTTGCCTCCAAAGCTGTAACACCAGCATCTCTTGGAGCACTGTGCTGCCCTCAACACTACTCCCTGCTCACTCAGGAGCACAGCAGGAAGCAGAGTTTCTCTGTCTTCAGGACACAGGGGAACATTTCAGACAGCAGGGACAGGGGAGGGCCACGACTGCACTCTGAAGAAATCAGGAATCCATGACCAAATGGTGTAAGGCATATTCTGCACAAACACCCATGGAATTCCTCTCATGCATAAAAGAAGAGCTTTCTAAATCCTACAGACCTGCAAAAATACCAGTGATGCTGTGATAGCATCTGTCTGATGAGCATTTACACCCTGTTCCCCATGCATTTTCCATGAGGGCCGTTAGGGCCAAGGACCATGTCTGTCCTTATTTACACAGTACCTACCAAATCGGAATTGAAGCTTGAAAAGTGCAGCCTCTCTCTAGGCATGTATTCAGTGTTGTTACAGTATCACTCAGCAACAGAACAGACATTTGCTCTAGGATATTAACAGGGAGGATGCATTTATTTCTCTTAAACTGTGTGCTTGCAGATCCACAGCAAACAGTGCCAAGGACTTGCCAAAGTGCACTTCATCACCCTGCACCTCTCCAGCAGCACTTTGCTCCACAACAAGCCCTCTTCTTCTCCAGGTTCTGAGCACGGGTGCCAATCACAGAACTTCTCAGGGTGCCCACAGGCTGGTGACAGCTCTGTGACCTAGGTGCAACAGGACACACTGCCATGCTGAGCTCAGCTGCTTTGTGCTGCAGGTCTCAGCATGGCATGTGTGCTCACTGATGTAATCCTCCATATTTTGTCTGAAAAGCATGGCTTTTTGGCAAACTCCCCTGAAGCCCGATGAAAGAAGCCAGTGTTTTTCAGGCCCTCCCTGGTGAGCAGAGGCAGTTGCATGTAATTCAGAGCTCAGCCCCATCCCAGGCGGCAGGCAGAGCATTGCCCACAGAAAGCTGAATTCAACTATAAGCAACCCCAATGGCTGCCTGGTTGCTTCAAAAAGAGACGCAGCCATTTAGAATGAAGAGAGGTTTGCCAACCAAAACCAAGTCCTTCTAACTCTCAGTTGTTAGAGAATATTCATCACCTTGCAATAACATGAAAAATTCAAACGTACCACACTGGAGAAAGCTGCCCCTTCTATTTGCTGGGAAAGGCTGGCAGGCAGACTGCAACTGCATGGGGAGCACGGGGCCACCACCTCCAACGCATGTTCTGTAAGAACAAACCCCCAGCCACCACCAACCTTCGCAATCTGCAGCGGATCTTGTGCCCCTTTCATCCCGCAGGCCCTGTTGTGCCCAAGGCTGCTGTCAGGTTTCTGTGCTATTCTGCCTGCAGGCAGGGAGAGCAGCCAGAGCTGCTTATGCGGCAGTGCCTAGCCCTGCTCCCTAGTCAGGGTGAAAGCTTTTTAGCAGGGATTTGCTGCCACGGGCACTGCCAAGTTCTCAGCGTCTGCTGAGGAGCAGCGTCCAACACCTGTGTGGAGCAATAGCAGTGGGCCATCTCATGGCTTCCCTGTATGGAAAAGGGGAGCAGGGGGCCTCACCTGTCATACTGGCAGAAGTATCAGTAACCAAGTCCTGAACAAGCTAGCAGGGTTCTTTGTAACTAACTGCTACTGTATGCAGAACAGCAAAAAACCCACTTCATGTACAAGGGCTGTGGGTGTTGCACACTGAGGGGGATGGTGAAAAGCAGCAGTGACAGAAGCAGCCAGCACCTCTGCTGGTGCAGGTTTTTACAAGCATGGCACGCAGACTCTTGTTCATCGCTGGTGGAAATGCATGGCTAACAGTGGTGACTATGCTGAAAAACAGTGTTTTGTAGCTCTGAATTTTCTCTATCAAATAGTGCTACTATGCTCCTTGTATCTGTTGTAGTTTCCATGGAAATAAATAGGAGGCATTACTTTCAGAGCAATTGACATATTTAGAGTTGGCTTTCTGGGCAACTGTACTGGAAATTTTTTATTCTTTTTCCCTACTTTTTAAAGGTACCTTTATACAATTTTAAAACTCAGCTACAATTTTTCCACACAACATTGGATAACTGATGCAAATTCCCACCTTACTGCTGCTGCATTACCAGCAACCAGCTCATAAATCACAGAGGCTTGGCTTTTTCTTACCAGGTCTTACTAGGGAAGCAGTTACAGAAGGCACATAGTGCAGCCTGTACCAAACACTTTTTTGGGGCTATCTTTAAGACCCAGAAAACAAAAGCAGGGATATCAGTAGCTATAGGCAGGTAGCAAATTTGCCCTGCATCTTTCTCACTCCAGGCAGATGACTGAAAATACAGCACATAGCACAGCCCTGTGACAGAGCCTCTCCTACATCTTGGCCACTGATGCTGCAATGCTTCCCAGGCACTGCCCTTCCAGACCTGCTCAGCCCACATCTCACAGCCTAGCCAAGTATGAAAGCTAAAAAAAAAGAACAGCTGAAAGTGACCTCTGAAAAGAGTGAAATGTTAATGTAGCTATTGTGTTTTGTATCGGCAGTAATTTATCCATGGTCTGACGTACCTTCTAGGAGATCTTCAGCCTACCGGTCTGTGGCCATGCATGTGTAATGTGTAACACGTCACACCACTGCCCACGTGCATCCCTGACCCACCGAGCAGAGCTTGATGCTTTTGACAGGCCTATTGCAGCCAGCTGTGCAGGGCAGAGACTGGTGAGACTGGAAGAAAAGCTGCCAGGTGAAGGGGAAAAAATGAGTGAGAATCTGCCAAAAAATCCCTTACACAAAAAGCTGCAAGTGCAGGCTGGCCAAGGTGAGTTTTAGGGCGGAGGCAGGGGTGAAATTATAGCCTTGTTGATAATGCTCACTAAGTTTTGTGCAAATACAGCAAGACTGGAACATATTAGTAATACATTTTGAGCTTTATTTCCAAGAAAAACTTTCAGGATATATTCTATACTTGTGTTTTTGGTGGTGGTGGTTTGTTTTATTTCTAAACTACATATACACTGTGCTGTTTCATATACACGTGCACAAAGATACAATGAGACGACAATCACAGATATCACAGAATGGTTTGGGTTGGAAGGACCTTTCAGATCTCCTGGTTCCAACCCCTGCTGCAGGCAGGGACACCTCCCATAGCCCAGGTTGCTCACAGCCCCATCCAGCCTGGCCTGGAGTGCTCCCAGAGAGGAGCCACAGCCTTACTGGGCAACCTGTTCCAGGGTCTCACCACCTTCATAGGAAAGAACTTCCTGATATCTAGTCTAAAATAAAAATATTTGGGCTTTAACAACCAGGACTTGGAGCCACTTTCGTCATAATGTGAATGCTTACATAAGGCCACCACTAAAGTACTGTGATAACCTCATGGGGAGCCTCCAGGTGAAGCTGTCTAATTAAGGGGCTCATTAAGCCCACAGCCACTGAGAAAACCAAAGTGGAGTACAAAAAAAGCCCTGTTGTACTTCAACTTGGTATTAGACACCTGTTGTGGGGGATTTACAGAAAGCCACTAAGGTAAGTGATTCATAAGATGCAGGTAAGGGACTGACACAAGGAACAGAACAAAGTAAGCCGACGCAAATCTCACACCAAGAACAAGGCTGCTGCCCCGACACACCTTCCAATTTCCTCAAGCATGGCAAGACTCAAACATCAGACTACAAAAACATGTTTCATAAGAAATAATGTATGATGGCATGTTGCCTACAGCAACATTTAATATTTTTTCTTCTTCTGCAGGAAATCTGGGATTTGCTGCTTTGCCAGATGAACAGTGTCCACACTGAAAGCCAAGGGCACAGAGGGCTCTGCGGTAGGGAATAACACTTCTTGGCTGTTTTCATTTCAATTATTTACTTTTCACAGTCCTTAATGTAACTCAGCTTGTGCATCAGACTTCTCTTCACAATGCCATCCCCGCACCCAGTTGAGAAAACTAATTATATCCAAATGTTTCAGGAGCTTCTTGGGAGTGAACCAGTTGAGCGGTGAGTCTGAACCTCAGGAGCACTTCTGTGCATGTGGGTGCTGCCATGCTGGCTCAGATCTTCTCATTTTCTGGTGGTGTTCTGAGAGCTGAACCCATACTTAAGTCAATATTTTCCATTCTCAACTGCTCAAAGCATTTTTTTATAATTAAACCCATGTGATGCCACAGCAGGAACTGCATGGCTAATGAGCTGCTGCACGAGTCAGCCTGTTGGGATGGATCAGCTTGCTGTATATCAGCTCAGAAGAATGAACTCTATTCACGGCAGAACCCATTTTTAAGCTAACAGCAGATAATGGACACTTTCCTTAGCACAACGCTCCTCAAGATACAGTTATACTTTTCAGCAAAATCTGACTATTGCACAGGGAAAAGGAAAAAAAGAAAAAAAGCCAAAGAGAACTTGCTTGGGCTGCCCTTAGAATGGAACAAATCCCACACCTAAATCCAAACACCACTGTGCGTGTAGTGTCTGCTGAATGGGCTCTAATTGTACCTGTGCTGCACAGTGCTTTGCATAAAGGTAAAAGAAAAAGAAAACTTCAAGTGAATCATAAAGGAGGCACCTAAATGTATGCTGAGCAAAGAAATGCATCAGATACAAACCCCAGTGTATGCTGAGCTGAAGAAGCCACAGGCAGCTACTCAGCACGTTTGGTGAGAAGGCAGGCAATATTCACAGCTGGAGGTCCACTGCCAAGAGAAACGTCCCTGCTACGTTCTGCAGGATTTGGGGTCACATCCTGCAGATCCTGAACACCATCCATCACCACATGATGGGCGTAAATATATACGATCATTAATACTCAGAACAGCACCTATAAAAACATTCTCAGTAGGAAAATACAGGAGAGAGAAATACTGAAGAAAAAGAATCAAGATTAAAAAAACGCAAAAGAAGTTCATTAGCTCTCTTAAGACTGATTAGGTAATTTGGTAATGGGGAGCCCAACTCAGGTCCTCAGGGAGAGGAAAACAAGAAAATTCAACTACTGGCTTCCCAGTTTGCACACAAATCTGTTCAAATCCGGGTTCAGAGAAATAGGCAGAAAATTCACTGCTTATTCCCCATTTACCCAAATGCATCAGCATTGCTTTGCTTGTGCTGCTTCCACTTGTCCTTCCTGCCTGCTCTACTTCCACATCCAGCTGTGGCAAACAGCCACAGGCAACAGCCCTAAGAAGTGTGGTCTGATTTCTAACTCCCAAAATGTGCTTTGTTTGGTTCAAGGGAGGATAGAGAACTTGGGCTGGATTCTGATTTTGTTCAAGTTATGTTTCTTTTTTCTTACTTAAAGTTTTCTCTCAAGATTGCAAACAGTGTTACATGCAGTTAGCTAATCAAATGCTTATTAAAACAGCTAATTAGTGTAGCACTGAAAAATACGAGATTTTTATTCCCTGCCTTAAGGATTAAGATCTTCTGAGGGGAAAACAAAAGTTGACTTGAGCCAGAGAACTGACAGAAAATCACAGCTTCTAACAGAGTCTCAATGCTGCAATTAATGCACCAGAATTAAAACATCTTCTGTGGTCAGCAGCAGACGTTGCTGCACAGCATCAAAGCTAAACACTAAGTACAGAAGAAAATAAATATTCTTCTGTACTAAGAAAGGGATTAGCACATCACAGCTCAGCCTGCAAAATAGATGTCTAACTAACTCCTAATTGTAGCTCTCAGCACTGTAATCACTTATTTGCTCACCACACACGCTCACCCCTTTGCTGAATGCTGTGAGGTGGGTCTGTGCTCACTGAGCTGCTCCACACACGGCGGGCAGCCTCGTGGCACACACAGCTCCCAGCTCCCAGCTCCCAGCAGGACGGCGGAGGGCAGAGATGCTGCTTCCGTGTTTGGCTCTCACTGCAGAAGGGCGGGACGGGCAGACACACAGGCCATCCTTACTTAAAAATGTAAAAAGAATGCAGAGCTTCGACCTTTGTGTATAAGATAAGGCTTACTACGTCAGACATTTTTCAACCTAATTTGAGAATAAGTGCTTTTACAAAACTGCAGAGACTGCATTTATGATCTGATAAAAAAATAACACATGACGTTAAGTTATGATAATGAAGAACTTGTTTGATGGGATTACATTCATCATTTTAAGTGATTTACATCCTATAAACTACTTCTTTGGGGATTTACTTTAATTTTCCTTTGGCTGCCGGTGCTACTCATTCTGTTACTGCTGTTCTGGAGATGAAAGTTTGGAACATCTCACATTTGTAGAAGGCACAAATATTACCAGGCAGGTTGAGAAAAGCTTTCTTGTTTGTTGAATGCCTTTGGCTAAAGGAAATTTGGAGCTTCCTGCACCATCTGTGTCCTCACCACATGCACTCAATGTATCCACACCAGTGCAGCTGCAGCCCCAGAGCTGGGCACCCTCACTGCAGCCTGGCAGGTCTCGGCATCGCAGGGTGCACCCTGCCTGGTGAGCATCTCAGGTCTTATGCCTGCAACACGTCTTTAACTTTATTCGGAAGGTGCAGTGCTGGAAGAAGAATCACAGAGATCTGAAGACAATTCACTGCTGCATCAATGGAGGAAAGGAAATACACTACATAAAGGCCAACCTGGAACAGAGTGAGGATGGGTTTCATGTGCCATGAGCTTCCTTCCTGCAGAGCCAGAGAGGGGAAATCCAGGCTGGACTTGAAGTCAGGGGAAATCCAGTCTGACTTGAGGTCAGGGGGAAGCATGACAAGGGTCAAGTTTGATTTACAACTGGGCTAAAAGGAGAAAAGTACCCTTAAAGTCTGGATAAACACAGTTTGATGTGATGTAGAACATGGGATCAAAGTCACGTGCAGAACACTAACAAGTAAATGCCTGGAAATGGAATAGAAGGAAAGGCAAAACACCATCACGGTGCTGACAGCTTCATGCAGCTCTGTAATTAAAGCTTGTCTCTGATTGAAGTAATCTTTGGACTACAGAGCCCAATGGGAAGATACAAATGAGTGAAAACTACTGAACATGTGGAAAGCTGTGAGGCTGAGTCATGCCCTGAAAGCTACAGGAGAACCACACTGCTTAGCAGCTCCGGGCTGCTCTGTGCTTCTTACCAGGAATGTCAGGAGCAATGCTGACCTGCGTTTGGATTCTTGCTGAAGGCTTTCCTTTGCCCTCACCCCTCTCACTGTCTTTTGGATTTCAGTAAAGCCTTCATGCAATCAGACACAAAGGCAGGATTTTGAGTGGTATCTCTATTCTGCTCCTGAAAGCCTCTCCCTGTCCTCAGTGATACAAAACAGACTACTGGCCAATTTGGACACAAAGTGTGTATCAACACTGCATGTTAGAAAAGGTACAGTCACACTTTGAAATGAAAAACTTCAGAGGCAAATACTGGAGGTATGGGAGCTGGTACCAAGCTCTGAGGAAGTTTAACCTTGCCATTAGCCCTTTGGGAACCATAAGGATGATCCAGGACCAAGCTGAAGGGGTACTGCACTATTTCAGTGACTGAGCAGCCTGAGATGATTACGGCAGGCTTGCAAATGCCCCCGGGCCCTGTGTGCCAGGTCAGGGCTGGATGCGAAGCTGAAAGAACAGTAAAGGTTCTAGATAACATCCCAACCTACTCCCCATAAAGACTGCAGCCCTACCGACTCACCACATCACAAATTGTGCCACGAGCAGCATCTAGAAAAGATCTCCAGAACATTATTCTTTTTTTTTTTTTTTTTTTTCCCTTCTCTGCTTTTTCTGGCTCAGGAGAGCCAGCAAAAATACCGTGCCTCCAAAAATCGCTCACCTCAGCAGGGGTTTGGAGGCCAGGCACACAATGAGCCCTGTGTGCAGCCGTTTTTAGCAAGGCAGTCCTACCACCCGGTGATGCTCTGAGCTCTTGGTGGTGGCAGTGGGAGCCACAGGCAGCCCAGGCATCCCGCAGCGGCAGCACTGTGCCATGGGGCTCCAGGGGGAGCACTGCTGTCCCTGTGTTTGTCCTTCCCCAGGGGCTGCAGCCGCTCCTCTCCTCTTGCTGCAGGAGCAATGGGACCTAATGTGCCAAAGGGAAAAAAACACCACCCAGCAAAAATAAAGGTCTCTCAGCAAGACTATTTCTATGCTAGGAAATGTTACCAATCCAAATCGGGGTCTTAAAGAGTAGTGATTTAATTATTGAAATATCTTTCAAATGTGCAGTTTTTCCCTCTGACGAATAGGTTGGTGACCAGCAGCCCTGTAGGGAAGGGAACGCCTGTGTGATTTTTACGATCCACTCCCTTCCTTTCCCCTCCCTATTAAACAACTTTCCTCTGCTCCACAAGCACTTATTTTGTCCCTCAGACCTCCTCGCACACAAGCAGCTCTCTCCTAACGACAGGCACACTGCACATGGCAGGAGCAGGGCCCTGTGGGGCTGTCATCTGGCGCTGTGCCTGGGGCTGTGACTTGGGATCCCAACCAGGTCCCATGACCTTGCACCTCTGCTCCCCACTGGTCTCATGCCCCATCATCGCACCCCTGCTCAACCCACTGATGCTGTGCCACCTTCAGCTGTCCACAGCAGTTTTTTTTTTGGTGCAATAATAGCCAAAAATGCCCTCTATGATGGGAAAGAACAGTTGGCCACCAAACAAAACCAGCTCTTAAGCCACAAGGCTGACAAGATCCGATCTTGTTTCAAGGGGCTGCATTACTCCCTTCTTAAAAACCTGTAGCCAAGGCTTATTTTTGGAAGTTTACCCTTAAAATGATCAGTCAGTCTTACGTCTCTCCTGGAAATGTGTGCTCTCTAGCAAAAAAAAGCCATGAGCAGTTGCTATAGAGGAAGAAGTTCCTTGCAGGCCATGCTGCTCCTTCCAGCCACGGGCTGCACACTAAGCAATGCTTTACTGATGTGGAAGCTGCCCAGGAGCAGCCTCAGTGCCCTCTGTGCACAGAGCTTGGGACCATGCTTGTCCTTGCTCCTGCTCAGCCTTCCCTCTGCACACCGTACTGGTTGTGCTCCTGTAAGTTTACAACTTCCTGCCTTGTAAACCAAGCTAAAGGAGCCAAATTCAGTTCCTGATGATGCCACCTCAGCCACATGAGCTCTGACAGGGAGCAGTGTGATGTGGACCCACCTGACGGGCCTGTGTGAGCTCTTGTAGGAATCAGCTTCCCTTTCAATGAGCAAGGGCAGTGTAAATCTTCTTCCATCAAACCCAGACTTGTCAGAATCCACTGCAAACTCTTTTGAATTATTTCCTGGATGTGTTGCTTTTATTTGCATAAACATGCCTGCTCCATCTGCTTAGCTTCAGGCACACTGCTGATGCGGTGGCAGCCTGAACAGCCTCCACTGCCTGCACAAAGAGCAAAGTGACTGCAGGGATGAGGCTTCTGCAGGGAGTGCTGCCAGAAGGGGAAATGAGGAGTTCCCCATCGCTGCGGTGTGAGCTAAAGCACTACGTGGTAGTGGAACGGTACCAAGGAGGCATCAAAGAAAGCCCCCACCTCTGGAAATAAAGGCTTCAGACAGCACAGCAGGAGCAGTTGTTAACGTGGCAGTTTGCCAACTGAAGTTCTGAAAGTATAAATGAAAGCAGGATGACAAATACAGAAGGTCACAGGGACAAACGCCTCAATAAACTTGGGATCCTGAACTATAAATGCTTATATTGCCATTGTTTGTTATCGTGCCCATAATAAATACTTAGGATCCCCTTTGGGGCTCACAGTGCTGCCAGGCAGTTTCCATGGCTGGCCAGAACTCTCTTGCTGGGATCACACTGACGCAAATGGTCCCCGTCTTCTGCTGACCCCTTGAGAGTCCATCTTCTGAGGATGAACCCATAGGAGTATACACTGAAGGACACGCATCCTCTGCACCCTCTGAGCAGCATGCCAGAGGCAGGAGGCACAGCCCTCTGCCAGGGGCACCACAGCTAATGCTGCTCTGAGCATCCGGCTAACAGTGAAGGCTCTTGGGTGACCATGGGAGAGAAGGAAAAGAAATATGCCCACGGTAACTCTGGCTGGCCAAACCTTCCTTGCTTTATTGTTGCATCATCATTTAACCTTCCTCGTTTTGAGAAAGTTGGAGCAAAATCAGTGTAGCTGATATGCAGCTGGACAAGTCTAAAAATACGCCTTTTCATCTATAGTTGGAGCAGATATTTTTGCAGCTGTATAGAACTCCTTAGATCAGAGGGCCACAGCTTCAGATAGCTTTGCTGATGACCAGCACCTTTGCCATCATACCCCAGCTACAGGGTTGGTAGAACGCAGGTCAGACTGCACAGTAAAATCCTACAAAGTCAACACAAATACACCAAAACAAATCAGCAAAAGCAATAGAAATACCACATCTTGGATTGATTTCTCCTTTCATGTGCACTAATAGCAAAGCAAGGCCTCTGACATGGTCCACCACCACATTCTTATCTCTGAATTCAGGAGATGCGGATTAGAAAGGTGAACTGTTCAATGCATAAAGAATTGGTTGGATGGTCACAGCCAGGTCACAGCCAGAAGGTTGTGGTCAATGGCTCTACTGCCAGTCATGACTGCCTTGGGACCGGTGCTTTTCAACATCTTTATCGGTGACATAGTGAGATCGAGTGCAGCTTCAGCAACTTTGCTGATGACACCAAGCTGAGCGGTGCAATTGACACAATAGAAGGAAGGGACACCATCCAGAGGGACCTGGACATGCTCAGAATGTGGGCACAAGAGAACCTGACGACACTGAACAAGGTCAGGTACAAGGTGTTAAACTCAGGTTGTGGCAATTCCAGATATGATTTCAGACTACTGAAAAGGATATGGGGGTCCTGATGGACAAAAAAAAAGCTGATCATGAGGCAGCAGTGTGCTCCTGGAGCTTGGAAGTATTCTGGGCTGCATCAACAGAGGGGTGGCAGCAGGGAGAGGGAGGGGACTGTCCCTCTGCTCTGCCTTGTGCAGCCTTGCCTGCAGTACGGCGCCCAGGACTGGGCCTCCAGCGCAGGAGGGATGCAGAGCTGTTGGAGTGGGTCCAGAGGAGGACTGAGTAGATGATCAGAGGGCTGGAGCACCTCTCCTGTGAGGAAAGGCTGAGGGAGCTGTGCTTGTTCAGCTTGGAGAGCCCCTCAGGGAGACCTCATTGCGGCCTCCCAGTGCATGAAGGGAGCTTACATGCAGGAGTGGGATCGACTTTTTACACAGGCTGACAGTGACAGGACAAGGGGGAATGCCTTTAAGCTAAAAGAGTGGAGATTTAGGTTAGATGTTAGGAAGAAAAATGGGCACTGGAACAGGCTGCCCAGAGAAGCTGTGGTGCCCCATCCCTGGAGGCATTCAAACGGGTTCCTGGGCAGCATGATTTAGTGGGGGGGCAACTCTGCCCATGGCAGGGGGCTGGAAGTGGATGATCCGTAAGGTCCCCTCCAAACTAAGCCACTGTATGGCTCAATCATTACTGATTGATGATTCGTGCAGTGCACTGCTAAAGGCACTGCTACCAAAGACATCGTTTAGAAGCCTGAATGCACAAATGCTTTCACTATCTAGCAAGAAGTGGTTTAAAAAGGCAGGTCTTTGTTGTTGCAGCAGGCTTACAGTAAGACAACAACCTTCTTTTTTGAAGGAGTTTAAGCCTGTAAGTGCTCATGCTATTAGCCAAACCTTCATCAAATTCCAGTATCAAACAGACATACTGACCTAATTACCACCTCTTATAACTGAAATAGACAAGTACATACATAAGACATTAAGAAAACGGACTTAAGGCTTCCTCTGTGTGTTTCTAGGCTCACTTTTACTGTTGAAAGCCCATGTTTGAATTCCTCTCCTGAATTCTGGTTGCAACACTGCAAGGAAGGCCATACTAGCTGGGAATATGCATTTTCAATAGCAGTAGCTATGGGAGGAGGTCGAGGTCCAAGTGACTGAACAGAATATAGCCTTGGGAATACAAGGCCTTGGCCCGGCTGTGGTAAGCAGCTTTGATGGCAGTGCATTACTGGTGGCTGCCCATGTTTTATTTTAGCAGCTCCTCAGACAGACAGCCCAAAGAGAAATCAGGAACAGCAGAATTACAACATGTGCTTGGACTGAAAGAAGAGGAAAAATGTGACAAAGAAAGCTTGGTAGGGGGGAAGAAATAAAGACAAGCAGGCCAACAAATAGGAGGGTACAGAAAGCAGAAGTGCTGCCAGCACTAATATAGGAGGAGATGATGGGGAAGACAAGGAAGCCTGTTTGTGGTGAAAGGTAGGGCTTTAATATCACATTTCTGGCACATTCCTGAATATTTCTGAGGGCACGAGTTCCAAACAGAACTGAATGTAGAACACATTCAAAGCTGTTTGTGTCCTGCTTGCTGCCCAGCTGCTGATACCAAGTTTTCCACTCCCTGTGCTCAGCTCCTGTTTGCTGCTTGACCCCACTTGCTGGGTTTGCTCCCCGCAAACCAACATGCTTGCCACCTACAGCACAGCATGGCAGCTCCCTTCAGGAGCCTTGCAGCACCAAGCAGCAACCTGCATTCCCAGCTCCTCTGGCACAGATGTGCACGGTGGAGAAGTTTGTGCAACATATCTAAAAAGTCCCCCAGAACACCACTGGTTGCTGAGGTCCCAGCGGATTCCTAAGAAATTCCTTCTGCCCTTCCCTACTGTTGCTAAAATAAAACAAAATCAGGCGTGAAGCCTAGAGAGAGAGCAAACCCTTACAACAAGAGCCTCAAACATCAGGCGGGTGTTGCTACGGCCCTCTGTGCTGCACTGATAAAGCAGTGTCTCTGTGCAGACAGTGCCGCAGGCAGATGCTGCGCTCTGCTCAGCCCTGAGCTGTGCCATTGCAACGTGAGCTCCAGGCTGCTTCGGGTGCTACATGCAGCTGCTGGCCAAGCTCCAGGCCCCAAATAAACGTCAGTTAGAAACGAAACAAATCACTGCTCTGTTACCTACAGGTACCACAGCAGCAGCCTTTCTGCACAGCCTCCCAGAAGCACAGAGGATCCGACATAGGAGGGGAACCCAGGAGACAAAGCTGGCCCCGGCCCGCAGGCTGTGGCTGGGCACTGACAGTGCCAGGGGCCTCCACGCTTGGACTGCTCTCCTGTAAATATTGAGCCTGTTGCTAAGGGATTTCACCGGACAGCACGCTATCGCTCTGTTATTGCACCAGTGATTATGTATCATCCCTTGAGATCAGAACAGCCTTGTATAAACCCCAAATTCATTTACTGTCAGTACAGCTGTGGTGGGAAAGTCACAAGAATCCACTTTGTGAGCCAGGTCCCTTCAGCCTGCCCATGGCACGGTCTGCAGCAGGAGCACACCACCTCCCTGCTGCCACGGGAGATCCCAGAGCAGCCTGGACAGCAACAGATTCCCAACAGCAAACACAGGATGCCTCCACACAAATAAACCAAAGCTGACGGCAAACGGCTTGTTGTAATAACGCATCAGCTCCCAAGAACTGGAGCACGTTCCCAGGGAAAAGTAAAAAATGGGTTTTATTCCCATGATGTCCCTGCAGACTCTTCCTCACATTGCTGGTGCTGGGCAGGATGGCCTGGGAGGAGCAGCTTACAAGCATGGATATGGCAGGGCACAGATGAAGGATACATAATTAGTGATAAATAACTTTCTAATTTGACTGGCACATTTGTTCTTAATTAGCCTCTGTTCACATGAAGTAAATTTATGTTACTGCTGTTATTAAAAATCTTTGCAGAGGACAATCAATATGAAGCTATGACAGCAGAATGCTAACAGGCAGTGAGTTATACATGGATGCGTTTTGATCGTCCCCATGCAGTGAGAAAATGACCTTCAAATTGTAGGAAAACAATATTTACAACATAGCCTCTCTTCCCAGCAGAATGGATTTCAGCGTGTGTTTGGGCAGATCCCTCCTCAGCACTCCTCCCCCTAAATTATTTAATGGGATGGAGATGATCAGGATCACTAATTGGCTCTGGTAGCTATGATTTATGCTGTTATCATCCTAATGAAACAAAACAGCACAGACCAACCCCAAGCAAGCCCTGACGCAGCGCTTGAGGCCAGGAGTTCTTCTTAGGCAAACCAAGCCAACTAAATAGCATCTTCATTTCTGACATGCCAAGGGCAGCACAGCAGAATACAGGTGGGCGCTGAGAAGTAATGTGCATAAACTGGCTCAAAAAAAATCAATAAAAATTTAATCATGGAAGAATAAAAGTGCCGTATATCTAATCCACAGAGACTTTCACAGGGGAATTTCAGTTTCAGCAATAAACCAAACTCATTTCAAGTTAAACTAATATGGACATCTTGAATTTATTAGTGAAAATGAAAGCGATGTGAACTTTAAGTTTCTAAAAGCAAAAAGACATTTAAGAAAATTTCTCTCTTTTTGTGATGGGAATAAGAGAAAATTCAGTAACCCATGCAATTCTGCTAAGTTATGGATTATTACTTACAACACGTTTTAGCACGGTTTTATCTTAATATTAGGTAATGATTTGCTGTCACAAGTGAATTTTTTCTTATTATTAATCATTGAAAGAAACAAAGAAAAATTACTTAGTTTCCAACTAAGAGAATACAGCTACTACAAGCGGCCTGTGGGTCCACTGCCTGGGGCTGCCACCACCACTGCTTTGTGTAAAACAACCAGGATGAATTCCCTTCCTGTGCCGTTGTTTGCAAACGGCAAAGGAACTGTAAAATTTTTCTGTAGAAACTTGTGCTGGTGGAAGAATACTTTTGATAAAGGCGTTTTGAAGAAATTGGCTTTTTCTCAGGAAGGTGGCAAAGCAGGGCTGGGTCAGCAGGATGGTGTTACAGGGGCTGCAGTTGAGAGGGGCTGTGGCTCAGCCCTGTCCTGCCTCGAGGGAGCACAGAGGGAGCACGGACAGCTTCCAAGCAGCAGCGCTCCGGGGTTTGGCCCACATGTTTAACATTTGGAATGTTCAATTTGCAGCTGAAAACACAAGTATGTTTGCAGAAAACTCCGATGTGGTTTTTTCCCCCGGGTTCACCAAAATATTACATAAATTCAGGCCTGCTGACAAATGATCTCTAAAAAGCAGTGCTTAGCAGGCTCTGATCTGCTTGCTTCTGCGTGGGGGCAGCTCCCTCCTGACACCCAGCCATGTGCTGTGCCCACGGGCAGCACGTGAGGCTTGACCAAGCTGCTTCCAGCCAGCTGATGGCGGCCAGGGTTGTCACAGCTAGCCAGGAGGACTGCAGCATGGTATTAGCACAAAACTCCACAGGCAGTTAACTACTTGGACTTTTAAACTTGCCAGCTATATGGTAACACCACACCTGTTTGCTTCAAGTTGTGGCACAGCCCCAAGGTGGGCTGGGATGGTGCTGCAGTGCATCACTGCAGGGCTGATCCTGCAGGGTAGGTGCTGCAGGGTGGTGCTGCAGGGCAGGCACTGCAGGGTGTTTGCTGCACCCTGTGATGTGTCAGTGTATGCATGGCAGGGTGCTGTGCCAGCCATCCTGGCCTCTGCCCCTGGTTCAGGGCTGCTCTGTCCCTGCCTCCAAGGCCCAGTGCAGCCACAAAGACACCCACTGTCCCACAGACGCAGCCTTTCCATGCCTTGTTCCCAAGTTGTTTGCTCAGCCTTACTCAGACCACATCTTTATCCTTCAGTGACAATAACAAGAAACCTAAAAAGAAAAAAAGGCCGTGAAAAAACGCCTTTTCTTTGTCTCCCAGAAGAGCCTGGTGTGAGCAGGACCACCAGCCGTGCACGCAGCAGGCTGCACACCTGGCTCTCCCCCTCGAGCACGCAGGCCACGCTTTGCAATGGAGGAAGCCAAGTGAGGGCTTTTTCTCAGCCCCTTCTGATCTCCTCTCTCCTCCTGCATATCCGGCACTGCCTGGAGGCAGCTCTGAAATCCCTGCAGAAGGCATAAGGTAAATCCTCAGATCTGTGCTTGTTCCTCTCACAGCCGTCTGGCGCTTCTTCCTGCAACGCTCCCTTCCCCCTCCCTCTTCTCCCTATGCTCTGCAATTTATTTTGCCTCTTCAGAATCACGCTCTCTGGTGCGTGCACAGCTGTGCAGAGCCCCAATTACCTGACAGCTATTTTCCTGCTCTGCACCTTGCACTGCCTGGCCTCATGCGCTGCCAGGGTAGGCCGGATGCATCCCTTCCTTCTGTGCATCACTGGCACATGGCTGGGGCTGTGAGAAAGAAGTGCTCTTAAACACAACCCAGCTGTGAGACAAACACAGTCCCAAATGCCTCATGTTCTCACCCACAGTGCCCCAGTGCCTCGAGACGAACCACGTGTGCATGGCTGTGCTGCACTGCAGGAGTTGGATTTTCAGCAGTACTTCTGGGATGTTCTGGGACTTTTCAGTCCTGGAGGCTTTGTCAGACTCTCGACTTCCCTTCTGACACCAGGAGAGCAGCAAACCCTAATATTTAAGGCACGCTTCCAAAGCGAGCAGCACCTCCCTCCATCCCTTGTCCTGTGCCCTCAGCTGGTCCCATTGGGGACGGCTGGCGGCTCTGCTCCCAGAGAGTGCCTGCCTGCCAGGGCTGCAGCCTTCCTGCCACAGGTAGGGTCCCAGACCTCTGACGGGACAGACCTCAATGCTCCTGTTCCAATGCAGCAACACCCCGGTGTAGGCAGACTTAAGAACCATTTCCTCCCGCTCTCCTGAAAGCTGACAGCGAGAGGTCTCCTCACTGCTCTTTCCTGTGCAGCCGCTTACCACAAGCAGTAGTTACAGTGGGCTTCAGAAGAATGAAAGCGTGACCCGAATGAAGCAGATGTCCCAAAGAGGCCTTTTGCCAGGCCTGCTGTGGAAGACTTTGGGGACTTTCATAGTCCCAGCTGACTTATGCTCCACTGCAGAGGAAAGCAAAGAGAAATCCATAGCCAGAAGCAAGGAGGACGAGGATCCTGAAAGGACTCTTCACTATCAGATGCCATTGTGTAGAACGAGCACAATTACCAAGGCTACTGCAAAGGAGAGAGCGATTAAATTTGCTCCCTCTTTAGAAGAATTTCAGATGAACGCATCACTGTCACTGGATGATGACCAAATATTTCTCATTCCAGCAGTAAAGGTAGAACAGTAAAAACTCTAACAGCATGTTTTAAAAAAACCCCAAACCACCAGCTACCCAGTATCTTTGATGCCTAAAACTGCTGCAGCTTTTATCTTTTATGGTTACTGTCAGTAACCACATGGCTGCAAGCACTGCAGCAGAAAGCCATGTTTGCTGAGGAGGCAATGAGCAGCGGCTGTGGTGCTGTGGGTAAGGAGTGACAGGATGAACCTTGTGTGGAGCCCATGGGCAAGCCAGTAGGGTTGGCTGCCTCCAGAAAGCCCTTATGCCAGAGGAAAAGGCTGTAGCTGTAGCCAGCGACTGGGAGGTGAAGGAGCTTAAACCGTGCATTAATTGTGAGGGTAAAAACCCGTACTTCTCTTTTAAACCTAGATTTCATCCTTGAAAATTGCTCCTGTTTCTTTACAGTCAAGTTCTTGCATGCCCACCATGTTCTTGCTGTTCCCAGAGGTTGATGGCATTGCTAATGAGTGTGTATTACATACAGGCAGGAATCGATGCCGTCTGCTGTCCACCTGGATCGATAGCATGAAATAAAAATGGATCCTGGACATACGCATACAAAAATATGTATGACAAAAAAGAAACCGGAAAATCTTTAAAGAAACCCTTGAAATGAAAGGCAGAAGCAGCAGCAATCCCACCCCACGTGCACCCACCTCACTCACAGCGCCTATTTTTGGGTTCAGCCACTGACCTGCTTTTACACGGCGCTGTGGGTTTCGGCGGTTTTTCCTCCAACTGCCTGCGGAGGCGTTTGGTCAGATATAGTAACAAGCAGTCACTGCAGCAATTTTAATTAGCAAGCTCTAATAAATTTGCACATGTTGCAATATGCAGCTCTAAAAATACAGCACAAACCCCCAGGAGTGCGGCCAGACATGGCTCCCACTGACCAGCCCTGCCCACACGGCACAGAGCCGGGGCAGCCCGGGCACATGGCTCCACCACTGCACCCACAGCCCCAGCGCACAGACTGCACGCAGCTCCTTCCTGGGTTCAGCAGCAGCAGGGCATGCAGGAGCACCGCAGAGCCCGGCCCAGGAGCAGGAGCTAAATGGGATGAGGCAAACCTAACCATGGCGTAGCCATGAGAAATTACACAGACCAGCTTTCCTGGGACAGCACTTCCAGCCCGGGCTTCTTGCAGCCAGGCCCTGCCACTGCACACTGCTGAAGCTGCAAGCTCACATAGGTGTCTGAAGCGGCAGCGGATCTGGCTGTGCTCCTGAGAAATACGCAGCCCAGACCAGGGCTGGAGCTGCAAATCTGACAGCTGGGGTGCAGCACACGCAGCAGGGGTGAGAGCGCCTCCCAGGAAACACATGTTGCTGAGGGAGAGGGGGTTCTTCAACAACACCTGTGCGGAATAAAGTTGCCTGTGATACGCAGATGGTCAGATGAGATCAGATAATGAAAGCATGCATGATCTCCGCTGCATGTGGCATGCAGACAGCTGGGCAGCGTGACACCCTGTGCGTTGCTGGGACTTCTTTTGTTCAGAGAAGAGAAGAAATATTTGCAGCCGGATATTATTTCTTATATATGCAACCCTCACATCACAGATGTTTTAGAGATGAACAGTGAGCTGTTTCTAGTTTGATCAAAAACATGCAAAGAAAGTTATAACGCACTCATTACCTATCCGAAATATCCAGCTGTGTCATCACAATTCAGTATTTAGAAGAACTAAGCTATAAATGAGGGAGCACCAATACGTACATAAGAGAAAGAGCAGAGCTGCTACAGCTGCAGCTTGTGTGAATCTTCGGTGCTTTGGGAACTCCAGTGAACTATACCCTACACAGACAGCAACACATTCACAAGTGCTTCTTCAGTGTCACACGTGGTGCTGGCATATGGGAACGCTGTGCCCATGCTGTTAGCCAGGACTCTTCTGACATGATGTAAAGCATCTAATAATTATACAGCAAATATGATGAGATGGAATTGAACCTGATCTCAATTAGCAACCAGAAGTATCCTTCCAACTGAGATTAATATTGATTAAACCATAACAAGTCTAGTACTTGCCAATAAGAGCTCTATAAAATCAGGGAAAGGTGAGGCCAACCTCTAAGTTGGGAGCAGTTTGTCATCAGCTCTAAAGACAAGCGATTCTCCTACGGCCTAATTTGTCCTTTTGGAAGTGGAAGTTTGGCTCTGGATAATTCAGGAAATTACAATCATTTCAGCAGACAGCGAGGCTGGCCAGGTGCCCAGAGAGGAGCAGCAGCAGCAGAAAGCAGCTCTGCTTTCCCTTCAGCTCTTGCTGTCCTGCTATAGAACTCACTGCACCAATCCCAGCAGCGCAGCCTGACCCCTGGCTCCTGTTACTGACATACTGCACGGCATAAATAGGTTTGGTTTTTTTAATTCCCCCCCAAGCACCAAATTCAGTTGGGTGTTTCGGGACTGAACAAATATATTGGATTTACTGGCTCATTCCCCGAGTGAGGTGTAAGATCTCTCCCATTCCAATCTTCCATTTCCTTTTCATGGAAATGATTGGATTTATTACTAGCCATTTTTAGATCTTATTAAGTCAAACCACAACTAAATACCCTTCAGGGCTTACTGCAGATTACGAAATGCTGCTTGACAAACAGACATGCAAGGGTCTGAGAAGCAACAACGCAAAGCTTACAACAGATCTTATTTCCAAGATTCTTGATCTTATTTAAGCAATGTTTTAAAGTTTTCAGGCCAACTTTGGAGAAATCTCATGCATCTCAGGACTGACTACTAAAGCTCTTCAAAATGTAACAATACATGCACACGAAGTTAACTGGCATGTACCTGTTAAAGCAAATGTCTTCTAACAAACTTCTTAATACTTCTTCTGATAAAGAGCTACTTTCAAACAGAAAAGATCAAATGTGACAATGATTAACTTTCCTAAAATGGGGGCAGGAAGCAAGTAAAGCCTGGGAACCTCTATATGCTATCACATCTTGCCCTGAAGGGACCACCTCCAAACGTGAAGTGTTAAGAACTAATGCAGAGATAGAGCATGCCAGTGAGCGACGGGTGCAACCAATGACTATTATCTCCTCTATAAACTCTTTTGGACACTTGAAATTTCACCTGCACACAAAATCACAATCCCTCACATCCAGGAGCAGGCAAAAGTCAGCAAAACACAGTCAGTATAACAAAATATAATACAGTATCTTATTAGGAAATAAGCAAATCTGTCTCCAGTGGGTCATGGGAGAAGAGGATAAAAAAGCCAGCACCAACCAAGATGCTCTTTTCTGTTGGTGCAGCCACTGGGACTGCTGCAGGTGCCTTGGGAGAGCGGCACAATACCAGTACAGCAACACCCAAGTGCAGCAGGGTTGTAAGAGAACAGTAGCTGCTCAAGTATGCACTCAGGCTTGCTAAGCCTCTAATCCCAGCTTTGATTCCTTCTTCCTTCCATAATCAGTTCAAACACAGCTAGAATTAATCACTGCTTGCATATTTAAAGCTTGCTTTTCTTCTGCCCTCTGCCCAGCTCTGCCTTAGGTCATGCACAGGGCTAGGCTGGCTGTAGGTGATGAGCCGCAGGGGTGAGGACGGGGCCAGGACCTCTAAAGAGTCTGGTGTTCCCCTGGCACGTCCTACCATCAGCAACAACCACAAATGTAGTCATGCTACAGGGACACAAACTGCCGCACCGACTCAGCGGTGACTGACCCAGGGGCTCCCTTCTCCCCTGCCTGTTTCCCAGCTTTGCCCATGACCAGCCTCTTCCACCACCCCCAGCTCTGCACTCTGCTCTGTCACCTCTGCTGTCTGCTCCCACTCACCTCCTCCGCATTCTGATCAGCTTCCCCCAGCTACCTTTCTACCCTCATTACCTGGCGTGATGTCTCCTCAAGAGGAGATCCTGGCCAGCTCACCGTGTGCCAGGACTGGACCTTCTCCTGAGTGCTGGCCAACTTGAGACTCATTCCCATCAAGATCCTCATACCTTGCTTTGGAGTTCAAACGGACATTTTTGCAAGCACAACTGCAACTGGTTTTCAATTCACGTCACCTTTGCAACGAAATAAGGAGCTGGCTTCAGTCTCTAGGTCAGCCTGCACTAACAAGCCCTCTGCTGCTCTTCTCAATGCTCTTACACTGCACGTGGCTTTGGACTATCCCAAATCATCCCATTTTCTGTTACATTAGGAAGTCAAGAAATGTAACACAATCAGGGCTCCTAAAAATGAGATTTATGCCCAGCTGCACAGTGCAAGCAGAGTTATGGTGCAGAGAATATCACCAGCAGTAAACAAATGTGTACAGAGATAAGGGATGGCTTTTAATATATATCTGCAAAGTGTTCTTTGGAATGCTTAATGAGAATCCAATTTCTGGTCCTCTAAAACCCCTTTAAGACTTGGTGTGCTCTGTGCTTAACTAGGGTTAGTGGGCCAGTAAACACCGTACTTTTCATTTCCACTTCAAAGGATTCCAGCAGAGGCAGATATTGTCAGACATCGCATGTTGCTGCCACGAAGCCCCTAAGACAAACTCATTGCATCATCCCCCCAGAAAAGCTCGGTGTCACTTGGTATGCCACTGGAAAATGCAGAGTATGAAGGACAGGGAATAACAGACAGCATGAGGAAGAGTAAGAGCTGGGGATGCAGCATCACACTCATTTCACAGCTAAACCACGTAACCAACACACAGTGACATTTTTAGGTTGAAGACGCGATCACGGGAAGCCTAATGACTCAGTGTATCAAGAAAATGCACTTGGAAGGGCAGTGGCCAGTTGCACCAGTACTTCATCAGCTTCCAGCTGCTGAGATTGTAAATGGTGGCACTTTGTAATCTTACAGGGAAGGCAGCTCCAATGCCATCTGGTCAAATATTTCTGGCCAAGATCATTTAGGAGAGTCTGGAATTAAAAGTTGCACAACCTCCTGAAAATCGGAACCATGCCAGCTGTGCAGCAGTGCCACCTGTGTTTTTAGGGAAGGGACAGCTGTCCATCCCCTGCCTGAAGGCAGAGGCAGCTGCCTTGCCTAAGAGACCGGATTTTCCTGGGACTGCCCAGCTGCCTTACCTGCTCCAGGAAGAGAAGGGTGAAGTCCTCGTTAACGTTTTTGCTTTCTGCTGACACAAACACACCTGGTCAAGCTACTGGGAAGAAAGCGAGGTCTGGGCATTGACTTCAATCAGAACTGGAGCCAGTATGAAGAGAGCACAGGCTCTAAAACCCCAGCAGCCCTGCTTGGCAGAAACCAGCCTGAAGAAAGCTGCGGCTAAGCTCTTTGTCTTCCCTCTCCTAAAAAATGAGACATTTCACATTTTACATATTACCTCAGCAAGTTACTGCCAGTTTTAAATTGCTCTGTCATCTCAGATTAGCACTCACCATTCATGCTAATGTAAACTAAACTATATATCTCCTAAAATATGTGAAAAATAGATGGGATTAAAATGAGGGTTGGAGGGCATGGCATTTCTAATCTGGGAGCTACTAATTGCTGTAGGTACTTCTTGGTACTTTCATCCACTTGAGCCATCAATTCAAGCCTGTAAACTTGCTATTTTGTTATATTAAGAGCAAACTTTGTTTGCCTTAAGCACACAGCTACTCCCAGTGGCTCCAATGAACTATTTGCAAAAGCAAAGAGCAGGATATAACCTCAAACCAACAGCAAAGGAGACAGCACCACCACGCACCCGCTGAGCTCCATACAGCAAACCTGCACACCTGTGGGACGCGGCTAAGAGTCCTCCTTCCCAACCACAGCCTGTCTGGACCCTTCCATCCGCTCACAGAAGCAGTGGGGAGAATTATAGCCCAATACTCAGTGTGACAGGAAGGAAATAGCTTTGGGAAATGCTTATTTTAATGACAGAAAAATATTTGCCAGGCTTGGGCTTAGCAGCGGTAGAACTGTTATTACTTTCCAACCTGGAAGTGGAAATATTTCAAGGACTATTTTTTGACACTTTCACTGGGGCTTGATTTCTGCATCTATTAAAAAAAAAAAAAGTCTATATAGCTTGTGCTGTGGATGCTTTGCAAATCTTTGCATACAATTCCACTTTATAAGGCTACAGTGTGATAGAACTGCATATGATTTACTGCAGTTTGAATGGCTAAAAAAGGTGAATGCAAATGAAAATATTAAGATCACCCAACCCAGTGTTGTTTCTAGAATTAAAGCTGAATTCTTTCAGCTCCTTCATTTTATTATTTCTCAGAGTATACAGAAACAAGGTAGAAGAATGCCCCATGAAGCACTGGTGTGTAGAGACCTGACTGCACACGGTTTCCTTCCTAGTGCAGGCATTTAACAGCTCTTAACCCAAAACATCCTTAGAATGTAAAGAATACAGAAAGCTTGACTTGCTAGAGACTTTAAGTTTCATCTTCCCAGCGTGCCTGAGTGAAATCCATTTACAAATACCATCACTGCCAGCACTTCAAAGCTTAGGAAATGCCTTTTAATTGCAATTACTGTGCCTGCCTTGGGCCACCCCGAGCATCCCGTGGTGCACATGGTTCTGGCAGGCTGCAGAGCTCCGAGCGGGGATGCTGCTGAGCACGTGAGCTGTGCTACACAGCTCTGACGTGAAGCAGAGAAGCACTGAGCTGATCTTCCCGTGCGTTCCAGTGACCCGGGCAATGACGGACAGTGCAGCAAATGAACGGCTCCGAAGGATGAACATTTACAAATGTGGGACCATTTAGCTCTGGAAATTACCTCTCAGGGCAACGATGATGTACTTCAGCTTCTCCTTTATTATGTACAGGCAGGTAGTTAGCCTGATTTCTGGGTTCACAGCATTCTGCAAGGAAACAGTCACTTCATTTTGGAACACAGAGAAATGAGAGACGAGAAAAATGCAGCAGAGGCATGTCCACAGCTACGCCTCTACGCGATTTCTCCTGGCTGCTGCTTAATTCTCAATGGCCCCTTTTTAACAGAGCTAATCTCTATTTTTAACACATAACGTTATCCTTCCTCCATCCCGCTTCTTCCGTGCATAATAAAGAGCACCTGAGGTTCTTATATAGCTGTTGTGCCTAACGGATGTGCGCTCTTTTTTAGTCTATCTGTCTTCATAATGGCTGTGGGAGCTGGGAAAGTCCTATTACAATCTTGGGCTCAGAACATCAGGGATATTTAGGGACCTGCCAGTGAGATAAATGGGATTGGCTGCCCCATGACTTTCCTGGCACTGAGCCTGCACTGCGTCCCTAAAATCACAAAGGACATCTTCAATGAAGCAGGGAAGCAGTCCTGAGAGTCCCATAGCTGTGGCTTGGGGGCTCGTTTCTGGACCACCTCTTCCCTTCTGATTTAGTCTCATGCTGCTCAAGGGTGGGGAAATGAGATAAGGTAAAAATCACGTCCTCATTCCCTCTGTCTGCACAGCTCTGTCAGCAGCTTTTAGCTGCAGCTCCAGGACACAGGTCCTTTGGCATGCTCTGCTTTACTTCAGCTCGGTTTACTCTCAAAAGTAATGAATCTACCAAATCTCCATGCTCCCGATTGCTTTTCCTACAGAGCAACTTCTGCCCTTAGCACCTCACTGCGCACCCGGCTGGAGCTGGGCAGCCATGCTGTACCGCACACAGTGCCCACACCCACACAGCCTGTCCACCACGGGAGGGAAAATTCCATCCTCCTCGGGCTCTCCCGGCTCTCTGCCCAACCCTGA
This sequence comes from Lagopus muta, assembly GCF_023343835.1. Lineage (NCBI taxonomy): Eukaryota > Metazoa > Chordata > Aves > Galliformes > Phasianidae > Lagopus > Lagopus muta. Next base: position 22,618,375 of record NC_064441.1, read on the forward strand.
CTACAGACGTGTCCACGTGCCAGCCTCCTGCTCAAGGAGCACCAGGAGCAGCGGGCTGCAGTCGGCCGTGCTTGGCATCTGTCTGAACACTGCCTACAAACAGCGATGTCTGTTTGGAACACCAAGCTTCCCCAAAGCAAACAGAGCCATCCTGCCGCGAGGCAGCACTACCCCACTTGCCTAAGAGACAACAGCTCGCTGTCCCAACCCAGCCTGTGAGCCAGGCAGCTCGCCACAGGCAGAGCAGCTGCTGACACCTGGCACCAGCAGCCCGCGCCGCGCAGCCAGGATGCTCCTCCTGCACCCAGGGTGAGATGAGAGCTTTTCCTGCACAGCCACTGAAGAGCCCAGGGTGACCCCAGAATGGTATTCCACCCTATTAGCCCAGGCGCATGCTTCGGATGAAGAAGAGATGGTATTTCCCACTTCCTCAAAGCAATTACCTCTTAGGATATATGCATTAGTTCAGTCTTTACAGGATTTAAATTAAGCCAAGTATTATATCATCCAAAGCTAACTACCTGAACATTTTCAATGTATTTTCAACATCTTAAAACCAGATGATCTTTGATGCTCGTCACTTAAAAGCCACATCATTTTGTCTGGGAATTGACCACTTAAGCTTCCCTAAAGCAGGAGCTCAGAAAAAAAAAAAAATATCCGTTTTCAGATTCAGATTAATATTTTATTATTTATTGCATATGTGAAATGCGTCTCGATCCTGTGAGGTGGATTTTTGTAACAACTGGAGGTACTCCAGTTATTGATGTTAAAAACAGGAGGCTTACATCTGGTGTCCAAATTCAGCATCGTGTTTCCATGCTGGAGGTGTGAGGGATGGAGCTGCCCATGGGGGATCACATAGGTGGGATCACATAGGTTGTGTGGCCTTGCACTGTCCACTCTGTCTGCAACATCATCTTGCTGGTATGTCTGCAGTGAGGGGCCCTTGGAACATGAGCATGGCACCTGCACACCAGATCTGCAATTACTGTACAGAAGAAATCACTATTTGTTCCTTAGATATTAGTTTTGCTAATTTACAGTGTTGAAAAGTAATTTTGTTCTTAAAACAAAATTCAAGGTCAAAGAGCAACTCCTTCCCCTGAATAGCCTGTTAGCAGCAAGCTGAAATTGCTGGTATTTTATCAGCTGAGCTTGACCCAGTGAATTCCTATTATCGGTTGAAAACTTCCAGCATTTGATTTTAAGTTCCAGACTGTTTCATTTCATTGCAAATCTCTGAAAGTATGAAGAAAATGTACTCTATTTCTAGTTTAATGCTGCTATGAAATACCCAAATCTGCAGCTCTAGAGATAAATGTCTGGGTTTACACACAAAACTTGAGTGAAATAATTAGAGAGATTCACTGCAGCATTTTGACTGCGGGGGAGACTGAAAAGATTGAAACGTGCTGTTGGTGGCTGCTGGCCTCCTGGGTGGCTCAGAAAGCTTTTGGTGCAGAACACACAAACATCAGGCAGCCAATTACAGCAACGACAGCTCCACCAGCACACTGCGACCCTGCACTCAGCCATGTGGTCTGCATGGATAGCTCTGCTATCAGGAATGCCTGTCCTTTCAAAGTGCACTGCGTCGTAGAGACCTGCAAGTTCTGTGTCAGCACAGAATCCAAACCCTTTTGTCCTTTTAAAGAAAATTAATCACTGCACTTTTTTTTTAATGGAAACAGGCCTAATCTAAACTATGCTTGGGGAGTTCTGGATATCACTCCTCTACATCTTGCCTTTATGTTAGCAAGAAATATCTCTTTGCTCTCATTGCTACATAATCTGCTCCCATGGATGCCCATGACTGATGCTTACCATTTGGACAGCTGGCTGCCAGTGTCTTCCCCCTGATGCCCAGGATTTTGCCTCTAAAGAGCTGGAATTGAGCATGTGCAGGTGTGACTGGTTATGGGCTGTTTATACATTCTCCTGATGTTAGGTTGACCCCCATCTTCAAAGCGCAGTAACCTTGCACAGAATCTGTCAATGAGAAGCCTGCAAAGCAGCAAAATTCCCAACCCTGATGTCCAGGAGGCACTGCCTGTTAACACCCTGCCTTTCCAGCTTCTTTACACAAGTCTCAAGGTGGTTTTCCCCTTTCCCATGCTGTGCTCACTTCAGCAGCCAAGGGAGCGCCCCTCCAGCTATTTCAGAAGCCTGTGTTCCCTGCAACGCGCCATGCTGACGTCCCAGCAGAGAGGCTTTGCCCTCCATAGGAAGGGCCGTGGGCCCAGCAGCAAGCCCGCACATTGAGGAACACACAGAGCCAATGGGAGGCCCAGCCAATTGGTTTCCAGAGCCTCTACTCGGGCCGCTCATTTCTGCCTACTGCAGGCAGCGCTCACCTCTGCAGTAACAGACATTGATTCCCACTGCCACATTTCTGCTGGAACCGGTCCCTCAGCGGCGGGCTGAATGAGGCACGTCCTCAGGCTGGCTCTGCTTTCCTGGGCACATTCCTAAAGCTGCAGGTTTATCCCAGGCACGGGGCCCGCTGCTCACACCATGCCTTCAGAGCCCCTGGGGAACCTCTCCCACCAACAGCCCAGCACTGGTGTCCTGAGGTGCCGCTGCAGGCACGAACTGGGCAGGAAACGGCCCAGAGGAAGCCTTACAGCGGTGATCAGAGCACTGCGAGCCTCCAGGCATGCTTTGAGCTCAGCAGCGATGGGCTCGGATAACAAGGATTGGCACCTCCTAAGGTTGACTCCCCATGCTGTGACACACGTGGAGTGTTTTCCTCAGCCAGAAATAAACCAGAAATGCTTCAGACACAACATTTCTCCATTAGCATTTGGTTTTGTTTTGTTGTCAGAAAATGGAAATAACTCCAAATCTCTCTCCTCTTCATAATGATACTGTCCTATGTAACTAAAGGTAGCTGTTAGATTCCAGCTTGGAATTTTCCACTGCACCTTCTCGAGAAGAAAAAAAGTCCTGACAGTAGAAGTACTGAATTGTGAGTGCTCCTCCAGCACACCCAGTAGGTGCTTTTCTCTTGTGTTTAAGCCAGAGCAGTAAGTAATGCAGGCATTAAGCACAGAGAACAACTGCGTGCTGCCGAGCAAAGGTAAGAAAGGTCAAACGTTTATTCCTATGTTGTTCTTATGCTTGCAGTGCCCAGAATCTTTTAATTATATTTCATGGTACTCTGAACGTGCACAAGCACGTAACCTATATTTACAGTTCACTTAAACTCTTGGTAATGAAAAAGCCCTCCCACACAGGACCTCTGCTGATCAGCTGAAGAATTTCTGAGCATTTGCTTTAAAAACACAAAAAAGCACTTCTTAATTCTCCGGCAGAAGCAATTATCCACTATACAGAGAACTATGAAGAAAAGCTATTTTGGGGGGTAGTGGTTTGAGTCCGTATCAGCTCACCTGTGACATCTCAAGTACAAAAATACAATGCCACCAGCAAGGAACATTTGTTGTAACCATCATGATAGTGCTGGAAACTCTCAAGCGCACTGTGCCAAACACCAAAGGAACACACAATAAAAACATCAGCCTCCTCCAAAGCTTTTTCTCTATAAATACGTCATTTTCTCTCTTTGAGACAACAACAATAAAGGGGTGATCAAATAAAGAGATCTTTAAAGATTTCACTTAACTTGTCTCGCTTGATGCAAATTTCTGACAAGCAGCCTGCAAAGCACCTGTAAGTGCACAGCTACAGCAAACGTCCCACGCATGTTCTGCATCAATCTTCCACCTGGGAGATCTGCTGAAGGCTGAATTTTGGGGGGAAGAACACAGAAAAACCTCTTAACCATCCTGAGGCTGAGGAAAAGCCAAGGATGGTGCTCTGCAGGATGGCCCACTGGCCGCCTGTGCTCTGCTCACCCCACAGCTGCGGGCACTGCCTCACGCTGCCTCCACACCACAAGGCAGAGCCTCTGTGATGGAGATACGTGGGGCAATGAGAATATCCAGGTTGCTCCCGTACCCTTACTTCAGCTCCCTGATGCGTGTGCATTGTGATACAATCTTTAATTAGCCGACGAGGACATTAATAATTATGTACTGAGTGCAGGATTTGGCTGCTGTACAGTAAATAATGCAGCGTGCTACAAAACAACTGCTGATGATTCAGCAGACATCATCTATCATATACCCTGCAAGAGGCCAGGGGACTGGGAAAAGAAGAGCCTCGGATCACATCATTAAACAGGAGGCATTGCTGCACAGCGGTGCCAGCGCGGGAGGTGTGGGCTGAGGCTGCACAGGAAATCTGTTCAGTCTTTCGTCTTGTGCACAGTGACGGACTGTGCAAACAGGGATCTACAGCAAACCAGGACAAACAGGAGGCTTCTGCCCTCAGATGTCACCAGTGCAGCACAGAGCAGGCAAATGTGTATTGCTGTGTGTTATTCTTGGGAATTTCCACGCAGGGAGGACAGGCTGCACGGGGACACGTACAGTGTAAATGCATTACTCCTGACCCACAACAGCCCCGTCCAAGCTGGCAGCTCCTGCCTCTGCCCCCTGTCAGCCAGGCAGACCGGCTGTTGACGTGGGGAGCGCTGCTGGCACTGATCACCAGCTGGGGTCTCGTGGTCCCCAGCTGCCACAGGCAGCATGTGGTGGGACTGGGCAGCCAGTGCCCATAGCCTGCTGCCCCCCAGGCCCGCATTCTGCCCTACAATACTTCCATTGGCATTTGTTAGTCCTCGAGGACTTTCGTTCATTTCTAGCAGCATTAAAACAGAGGTTGCATTTCACAAGCAAATCGCTCCGCTGCTGGGGCTGCAGGAAGCTGCTCAGTTACCCCAATGTCAGCAGCAGAACCCTGACCCTGTGCCCACCCTAAGCATGGCTCCTGGAGCCCAGGTCAGCCAGCTGACCCACTGAGCTGCTGACCACAGCCGGCTCCAGGCCAGGAGGAAGCTGGGGGTGCCTGCACTGAAGAGCAGAGATGGTCTCTCCATGTTGCCTACTTATGCATTACTTGCAAAACATCACCAGGAACGACAAGCAGAAAGTCAAAGCCCCCAGTATTCAGAGCAAAACAGTTTAGCTCTATATCCAACTTCCCCTTCATTCAGAGCTTCATTTATGCTTAGAAACAGCTGGAGATTGCTATGCAGCATCCACATTCAACTAGAAACTTGTGGCACTCTCAAACCAAGTGAACAAGCTGTTTACCTCTCAACATACAAGTATACCATCATATTCAGCTCCAGCAACACCTCTGTAGAATACAGCCCTTACCTCTGCATAAAAATGAAAATCCAAGCAAATTTCATGCCCTCTTTATGATCATTTTTCCTATTAATTTTGTTTCGGAGTATCATCTGGCAGCTCTTAGAGGCTGATCCAGGGAAGGAGATGATAGCTGTTGTTTTAAGCAGCAGGTGTAGCAATCAATGCCAAAATATATGCATCCCTCTTGGAGATGTAGGTACGGCAAGCAGAGACAACATTTCCAGTGCTACGTGAGAAAACAAAGTGAGGTAATTGATAAAAATGTGCTTCTGAGGAAGAAAAAGAATTCTTATTTCTTTTCCCTACTAACCTGGCTAATTTCAGGAAACATAAGAAATGGAATAAAAACGCTCTGATGCAGCCTGGAAGGGAAGTGAGGCACTGGAAAAAACTCAGCACCCGTTAGAGCACGCAAAGTGTGCTTTTCAAGCTGAGAAACTGCTGGACTGAAGGGAGGAAATTAAGTAAGAACAGAAAAGAGGGGAGAAGGGAAGCATTTGTAAGCAGCCACGGCAGATGTAGAGGTGGAATGCTGGTCAGTGAAGGCACCTAGTCTCTTTTTACCCCCAGGTGGGATTACCTCTGACTCTCCCTACCTATAAATCAGTTCTCAGCTCAGTTTCCGTAGGCACAGAGCATCTTCAAGCTCCCACTAGTACTGCTGTTAGCCGTGCTGATCTCTAAAAGTCTGAAAGTCTGAGCACCTCTAATCACACAGCATGCCACGTGCCAAAAATCTCTGTTACATCCTTGCACCCATTTGTACAAGTTGGCTGCAGACTTCCCGCAGGGTTTTGATCACAGCCTCCAGTTTGGAAAGGGCCTTGCACCTCCCACCAATGGCCAAAGGAGCCTCCAGAGCCAGTGCCTGTTTCTTCTTAGAGTGAAGGCACTGAGAACAAACGCATGGAAATATGAGGAACCCCGTAAGAGCTGGGATGACTAGATGTGTTTTGCCCTCTTACAAGAAGAGGATAACGGCAAATGGACTAGAAGGACTGCTGGTACTCCAGAACCTTAACAGAAGTCACGGGGCCCAGGCTCTGTTCCCATCTCTGGTGCAAACCTATTGCACGATGCACATTCTCCACAGTCCACTCACCTAAATCTGATTTTTCTTTAAGCAAAGTCATCGGCCCTCATGTTGAGCCTTACAGAAACAAGAAGCTTCTTGGCTGTATCCATGTGTCAGTAACTAGTAAAGCAGAATCAACAATTTGCTGCAAGCATTTCTGGTTAAGAGAGAACAAAGTACTTCTATCAACTCAGATGAGAACAAATATCTCGAAGCACTCAAAATAGCACAACCTCCTGTGTCAGGACATGCCACACATTTCAGTATTGTAGTTTCAAGCTTATTGTGTGTGCTGACGTGTAAGCTGGGACAGCACCTTGCATCGGCAGCCCCCGGTGCTCCCACAGTACCAGCAACAGAGAAGTGCATCACGCCAAGCTGTGGGGAATCACCCTCAGCACCCACCTCCCCCCTGGCCGCCTCCAGCCCCTGCAGGACACTGCCTGATTGCGAAGGCCCCAGCCAGCACCTGCCATAAATGCTTGGCTGACTGACTGCTCGCTGGGTGACATCAGAGCTTTTCAGATAGATTTGTGCATTGGTTCATCAACGGTAAAAGAAACTCCGCCGACGATTTTTCTGGAATTCTACCTGCTAATTTCTCACAAAGTACATCTGTGTCGTCCTGTATCTTGGAAGGGCAGGTGCTTTCTTTCATGTCCCCCCAGGGATGTGCATTTCCCTGTTTTCAGTGCAGTGGCAGCTTTCTCTGGTGTGTGACAAAATACGGTGACCGCTGTTGAAGCTGAGATGCCTGATCTACCTTTTCTACTCCCTGACTCGTGCAGAGACGAAAACAGCTCTTCACTTTGTGGTGTGCACATCGCTGCAGCAGGCAGCCCAGTGCTGCTCTCCTGTCCCAGCCAGCACCACTGGCTCACGTTGTTCTTATCCTGTTTTAAAGGAGAATACTGTGCCTGTGCCATCTGTTAAGCAAAATACTGCACGCACATTGCAATATGCCCTGCAGCACGCAATGGAGCCTTGCAGATTAGATGTGAAGTGGCTGTAAGGGGAGAGAAAAGCCCAGGTGCTGGAGCTGCTACAGGTGAGCCTAAGTGTTCGCCTCCCCAAGGCACTGAGCTGTCAGGATTAATCTCACCGAGCCCAGGAATGTGCCTCGATAGACACCGCGCCCCATTCCAGCAAACCATAAATAGCAATGGGAGGCTCAGCACCACACATGAAAGCATCCTCCTTCTGTAGGCATGATGGCAGGACTACCACCGTCCTGCCTCCTGCTAGGGCTTTCTTAAGGCGGCTCCTTGATGGAAACAAAGGAGGAGGTAAACGTGGGCACCTGCTGCCTTCCTCCTAGGGAGGCAGCCAAGGGAACCCTCTCTATCCATTCCTCCATCTTTGACCCACCTAGGGACCCTGCTTTTTTATTTCCAGGTCAAGGAATATTCTCTTCACTTTCTACCTCCTTCCCAAACCAGCCCCGAGGCCTGGAAGTTCAATGGAGCCAAAGGGATCACCTTGTGTAGCCCCTTTTCCAAGTACTTTCAGTAAATCCTGCAGGAAGAGCTGGGGAGAACTGAGCTTCTGCAGACTGACGTTGCCCAAGCACCGTGCAGCACTGGGAACGGAACAGCTACCTGTGCTGTGAGCTGGGCAGCTTTAGCAAACCCTGCACCCCAGGCTGTCAGCAAAATTCAGTGGTGAGCACGTACACAGCAGAGGTGAGGACTGGCTGCTGGCTCAGATGTTCAGCCACGAGGATGACAGCAGGCCGATGTGAGGCCCATGTTTGGGATGACTGCTGGCACGTCAGCAAATATTGCTGAGTTGCTGCCCATGGGGATGCCCAGCCACCTCCTGTCTGCTGGGGACGTGGGCATTGGCTGTCCTGCACAGCTGAGCCCACACACACAAACCACAAAGGCGAGGCCCTGGCATGGGGAAAGTACTTCAAAAAGAGCAATCTGGCCAATTAGGGGCTTACAGGTCAAAAGAAATGGATCTGAGTCCCAGTTGTGGCTCCAGGGAGCAGCCGGTGCTGCTGTCAGGGGTGAGGGGGACATGGGTGGCTCCTTTGGGTGACAAATGCCATGCCAGGCAGCGACGGAGGTGCAGAAAACACTCCCTGGAGTTACCTGATGCAAGCACCGTGGGTCCCTGTGGTCCAGCTGTGCACTGCTTAGATTGACTGTCACCCATTTCCTGCACACAGCAGTCCTGCATCTCTTGGATCTTTTGGTGTGCGAGCCATCAAATCTGGATGCCTTTACAATTTTGGGCTGGCAAGGTTTGGTTCTCATTGAGTGAGTAAAACATCCCCCACATTCAGATTCCAGCCTGGATTCTGCAGTGCCGCTTTAGCAGCCAGCAGCAGGAGTCAGCTGCACATCCTCCCAGCCACTACCCTCAAGCATTCCCAGCACTGATAAATAAATGTACCTTACAAACTCTGTCAAAGACACATTTAGCTGAATTTTAAAAAAGAAGCCTTCAGAAATCTCTAGGATTTTAGCCACCAGCACATAACAGCCTCTAGGATGCTCCCTACCATGTAACATTTAAAACAATGATTTATTTTCAGAGGAAGAATGTAACCATCAAAAAGTAACTCTCAAGCCATGTTAATTAGCTGCACAGCCTGTGCTTCAATATAGGGGATTTCCAGCTACCAATCTTCAAAACGATGGAAGTTTCTATGTGATACCAGCTTTCCAATGGGCACCTGCATATAAAAGTCATACATTTTAATTCGTGACTGATCGCTACAGCTTAAAAATCCCAGAATTTATGATGAACAGCTTTTAGACTGCGCAATGCAGAAGGAAAGCAGAAATTTTTGGTTCAGCTTGTTGATATCTCCTAAAAATATGAAGCAGCTCTGAAAGGCGAGATTTCCTGGCTCACAGCTAAAGGTCAGCAGTCACACAGGGAGTGCTACACATACCTCAACGAGGAAGAAGAAAAGATTGGCACAGTATCACAATATAATTAAAAAGTGACTTAAGTGGGGAAAAATGGAGAGGACGGAGACAGGCAAGGACTACATCCCAACAAGAGAGCCTTCACAGGGGGCAGAGAAACAACCCTGTTTCCTGCAGCCTGCAGCCTGTGTCACAGGAAAAAAGCTCATTTTCCTATGGAAGCTCCCCCAAACCCTCTGGATGTTTGTAACTCGCTCAGGGCCCAGCACAAGATGTGATGGCACTGGAGAGGTGAGCTCTGTCTTTGCAGCCAGCAGAGGGGGCCCGGTGCAGCTCTCAGCTGCCTCCTGAAATCCCTGCCAGAGCAAAGCTGCTTATCCAAGTATCTTGCTTTATAATATCACATTCTGAAAGTTTCCAATACTGAGACTGATAGGGCTATGAAACATTTCCCAAACTCTGCCCCAAACCCAACTGCAGCTCCCTGCTGAGCCCCAGGACATCAGCACCAACAGAGCAGCCATGCACCTCGCCCTGCCAATGAAGTGCCCTGCTCAGACCTCCATGATTGTCCTAGCACTTGCTCACAGAAAGCACATCCCTTCAACACTTCGGATCTGTGGTTTTTTATCTTTTTCTTCTTATTAAATTGAAAACAATTGGCTGTGGAGCAAAGGAGTGCTTTCAACTAAAAGTTTAACAGCAAGCCAACGACTGTATGCAGAGCTCAAATTGGATGCCCCAGATCCTGCTAACCAAACTAAAGCAAAACAACGCTCCGGTAAGCAGGCAAGCAAAACTGTAGGCTGTTCAACTTTAAATTTAGCTCTGGCAGATCCTGGGGGAAGGGCATCCCAGCAGGCATCTCCTCTGCTATGGAGGGAGAGCAGTCAAACCACAGATCTGTTTTACATGCATGTCTATACCTATCATCTGCATTTCACGGGCACAATTTCCTAAAAGTACCTCGTATGAGATAAAGGAGACCTCACTGTCAGACACAAAGTGGCTGTCCCAAAAGCAGCCCAAACTACAGATGATAATTGTGCAATCTGAAAAGAGGCCTGCTGCTAACCTGGAGCTTTGCAGATCCCCACCTGCAGGACAGATTATCTTCTGAAGCCAAGTGCTGAATACCAGCAGAGAGAACACTACTTCAGAAGCATATTGCTGTAGACTTGATATTTCATTAGCTGGAGCTTCAGGGCAATTTGCAAGTAGAGACTATTGCCATGATCAGCAATGAGATTACAAAAGTAAGATCTGCTCTGGTGAATCTGAGGAAGATAGCTCCAGGCCTACAGTTCAGTGTACCACACCTGCTAGCAAAGAATATATAAATAATTAGACTTCTGGGATGCAAATACTACAGGGAGGGGTGGACATCCCCATCCAGGGGCCAAACTGAGAACACAAAGGCAAGCCATGCATCAACACCTCTGCAATCTCACAAGCTGCACTCTCTAAAGCCTAAAAAGCCAAACACAGACATGGGGAAAGTGGAAAGGAAAAACCCTTTCTAGAGCGCAACACAAAAGCACTGTGAGAATCACATCATCATCAGATTTAGGAATAAATCAAAAACAAAGGCAATGAAAGGTCTCTGCTTTAACCACTTGGCCACAGAAGCTGCTGACATGGAAATGCAACAAAACCAAGCGTCCAGTGCCTAGAAAGTCTGCTTCTAGTCTAGAAAGACAAGAACTCGTGAGCTGAACGTTAAAATAAATTCCCTACAGCTTCATGCAGCACTACCTGCAAAACACCTCCGTTAAGTGTAAGGTTAACATCAGTTGGAAAATAGGTGGTTTCTACTACGTTGCTGCAGCAGTTACTGTGATTTCATTGACCCATCAGCAGAACTACCTTAATTTTAAACCAGCTATCCAGCAGCTAAAGAAAACAAAACAAAAAACCGCGTACAGGTAAACTCATGCTTGAAACAAAGACACAGCATGATGAATGCTTTTTAAAAAATGGTGTCTTGCATAAATCATAAGCTCTATATTGATTGCAAGCAAAGTTAATCAAACTGAAAAAGGTATAATGGGAGCAGGAAACATCTTCCTGGCCTTGAGGGCTCAAGTGAGGTTATATCCACTGCAAAACACTAATGATCTGTGCATTATGGTCTGTTACAGCAATGCTTTGCTTATTGAACACTTGTTGTTTGGTGCTTTAAAAAAAACAGAAACAAGAACAACACACTTGGCTATGCACAAGAATTAATCTCTGTTTTTCTAAAATACTATTAATAAGGAAAGCTCTCACAGCTCTAATTGGCACTCAACATAGGCATCCCTCTCTGAGATGCTTTTTTTTGCATACCATTATTCTTATTGCTGTTATTACTATTGATCCACCAAAGCATCACACTTCAGTGTCTTTCACTAGGTAACATAACCCTCAAAGCTTCATCAAGACTTACACTCTCTTTCATGACACAGGTAGAAGCCTGTTCTTTTGAGTATTTGTGGCAAAAATAAAGACCAGATGACCCAGCCAAAATTCACAAGAGGCAGAAAAGGGAGAGGACGCTGAAGCTGGTGGATTTTCTGCATTGACCTCTGCGAGAGGCTGGAGGGGCAAGTGTGCTCAGCAGGGCTCCCATTCAGCTGACAGCCTGAGCAGCCATCATGGCAGGCTCTTTTGAAAATCTTGGCTATCACTTTTTCAGGCAGGTGAAAATAAATTAATTTTGAGCTTTAAAAGAATGTCTTTGCCGTGGTCAACCCCGGCCACACAGCTACAGTGCAGTTTGCAGAGACACACTGCCTTTTCTTTCTATTCAGTGCAAAAGCACTTAATCTTGGTTATCAGCTCCCTGAAGGTCAGGTTTATTTCTTTAGATCTATTATGTGCTGTTTGAAATTTCCAGTTCCACCTTTCTGGCTATTATAGCTTCTTTCTCCAACTCCTATTCTTTTCCTGGTAACTCCACATGATGACTGCTGATAAAGTTAGGAGGACCGTGATTTTAAATGCCTGACCTTCTTCAAAATCTGATAATGGATACAGTCTCTGAATCATAGGTCATCTCAATTTTGCTAATAAACCATTCATTTCCAGTGGCCTTCAAGGCCTTGAGGCTTTCTGTGCACTACAGAACGTATTCTTCAGGGAACAATAAAAGTAAGAGAGCCATCCTTTGCCACTGCTTGGAACACTACAGGGGATGCTGTGCTCTGGAGAGTGTGCCTGCCTACCACTACTTAAGTGCACTGGCCTCTAAGTTCTTTGCTCCCATATACCATTTTCATACGTTCATGCAAAACTTAAAGGTATAAACATCTAACAGGAGCTGAACTCTTCAGCTGCAATTCACATGGAGAAAATAGGAAAAATCCAAGCCTCCTTAGGCCCTCCACATCTACTGAGACTATCCAGCCACCTTTACCGTAGTCTGCAGCTTCCCATGCCAAGTCTTACATCAGTCTCTCCAACATTATGCTGTTGTGGTAAGACCTGATTACGTTATGCTTGTAAATGCTGCATCTGTGCCAAAGGACACAATTTGATGGCACAAGTGCCTGCCAGCCTCCTGCAATGGCCTCACTGAAACGGAGTTCTCAAAATGACCGGTTCTTTCGAAAACACAGCCTGAGGTATAATTGCTATTGAAGGTCAACGCTTTGGACAAACTACTGAACAAGATGCAGAGGGAATTCATATTGAACATGAATACTGCAGTGCCTGGGACGTGAGCAGGAGGTGAACAGAGCAGTTTTACTTACTGTCAAAGCTTTTGTACTGTGCTGTTAGGATCGTCTGCACAGAGCGGCCGGCCTCTTTCATCATGGCTTCAAATTCACTTCGGCTTTTGTTTGCAAAGTTCTCCTCCATCTCGCTGGTGCAGCAGGTGTAGCCTTGTGGACAGATTCGCAGGTGCTCCCCTAAAGTGAGAGAAAGCACAGCTGAGTGGCCAGCTCTGGAAAGGGAAGGATTTCACCCCAGGTGACCTCAGAATAAAAACATTCCGACTTCCTGATAACCTGGCCTGCATTATGCATCTGCTTGCTAACTGCAGTTATCCTATGTTAGTTTAGCAGCTGGTCTGAATGCAGGTAGAGGTTTTCTCATTCTGAACTGTGATGGAAAGAAAAGTGAAGGCAATAAAATCCACGCACTGGGAAGGAAATAAGAAATACAAGTATGTCCTGCCCTGTCTGCCTTAGACAGAGCCCAGAAGACACGAAAGCCTTTCATGAAATGACACACTAATTGTCCTCATTAGACTTCACACATCTCTTAGGACAGCTGTGTGAAACTACTTTGCCAAAAAACAAAACCCAAAAACCACAAGGAATAACCCCTCAAGTCCTATCTCTATCATGAGAAGGGATTTCTAGAACCAGAGAGATAAGACTAGGGAGAAGTTTTCAAAATACAGAGGTGTGCTGAAAACTGGTGGAATCTGGGTGGCCAATTATCCTCCACACATTTTGAAATTTGCCCATTTACTCTTTTTACAATGAAAAATCTTATCTTCCAGAAAGAAACACAACCACCCCCCTAAAAGAATTGTTATGACAAGCATTGATTGAATATATCCTTTATAAGGGTATAAGGAGCTAAATAACTATGTAACTATAAAGAACTATAAAACTGTAAGGAAGGACAGGAAAGGTAAAGTGACGCGGATGTTAAATTGAAATATTCTTCAGAAGTTCCTTCTGACCCTCCTCAATCTCTTTATTCTGGAGAAGCAACCATTTGCACACGCAGACTCAGCAACATTTTGAGAACAATTGCAGAAGCTTTTGAGAGTCCTCAGAAACAAAGAGACACCCACCTGAAAACACACCTCACACTTCTCCTTGCCCAGCAACAAGTGTTCATGTGAACAAAATCAAGCATCGTGGTTATTTCTTTCAAAGAATATAAAAAAACTTTTTACATTATAACTTAAATTGAGATAAACCAATTGCAAAGAACAAAAATTTATTGGGACTGCCAGTGATTTTGCTGGCAGTTTTATAGGACTGCTGTCTCAATGTCACAGCTTAGACAAATACTTAAAATCCTGTTTTACCTTACGTGCATCAACAGCTGAACCTGCACAGTCCCAGAGTTTCCCACTGAAGTCCTGAGTTATTTCCAGCCCAGAGCCCTTAGCAAATGCATGCCTCAGGTTAAAGGGTCTTTAAAATTGGGCATGTGTCCTCCCCTTGTCAATCCCACACAACTAGCAGCCCAGAAGTCATTCTGACAGGAGAGCTCCGTAGCTGATGCATTTGAGGCAGAAGCCATTCAGAAGCTTGCATTGGCTGGCACTGGGTTCCCTGCTGGCAGACAGCTCTGGAACCACCTGCAAGCAGGTGAGGTGACACTGCTCAGGAACACCGAGGTTGCGGAGGAATGGGAGCAGGACAGGGCCTGCCGCTGCCCAGCTGTGGGGGAGAGCAGCCCCACGGTGCGCCCAGAGCCGCTGCTGGGCTGCACTGCCTGCGGGTCTCAGTGGCTGCAGGCCCAGTGCCACTGCTGCAGCTCCGCATGGGTCGAGCAGCCTCACGTAGGAGCCAAGAGGCCAACAGCAGCAGCGTGTGCTGCTGGGCTAAGCCTTCCTCTTGTGCATTTCCTTCCAGACAGCTGGAATTTTTTTACAAGGTGCAGCTTTGTTTCACGTCACAGCAAATTAATATCTTCTTGCCCAGTCTCTTCTGCCTGATTTCTGCTTCCACAGCATTTCTGAGCAGAATCAACATTTTATTCACTGTTGTTTTACTGCTGCAAACATTCTCCCACACTCCTGTTACCGTCCCAAGGATGAAATGATCCCTGTTAGGGACAGGCTCTGCCAGGCTTGCTGGCCGGCAGCATCAAGGCTGGAAGGCTCAGCCTCAGCCACCAACAACCCCTTAAAGTTTGGCAAACAAAGGCCAGGCGGTGGGAACGGCCCTCCTGAGAGCCCCTTCTCCTGACCATTGCACCCAGCCTCAGCAATGGCTTCCTGTCCCTCTTCTCCAGGCTGCAGCGAACCCCAGCAGGAGCATGAAGCACCTAAACGGAGCCCCAGTCAGAACTGTGCCACCAAGCCCAGAACCGTGGGGAGCAAACAGCGGGCTCCAGAGACAAAGGGAGAAAGCAGGAGCCCAGCAGCCTGGGGCAGGCCTGCAGCATGGGGCTGACACTGGGGGCTGCAGCCTGGGCAGAACCATGCCTGCCCCGGGGAAGGAGGCAGGCGCCCAGGAGGATGGGCTCTGTGCTGCACCTCAGCTGCCCATCAGCAAGGCGGAGCAGCAAGATTCTGAGGTGCGCTAATTACAGCGTGACATGATTACAGTGTGACATGAGCAGACAAAATCCTCCCTGCTCCCACCCCAGCCTGCAGCGCCGGGTGTGTTCCTGCAGTGGCAGCGGTCCAGCAGCGCTCTGCTAACAGAGCAGCACACAGCCTGCAGCCAGCGGAGAGCAGAGAAAGCGGGGGGAAAGACAGAAAGGGAAAAGGCAAACTCGTAGCTAAAATTGCTTAATTTTACACAACTTAGGGAATCAAACTGAGATTTTTTTTTTAAATGCCTGAATCCAGAGCAGCCTTAATTCCTTTTGATACAACATTTACATTAGCTTTCTACAGGAGGTATTTGTAGGGTACTCAGCACCACAGCATTTTATCTCAGTGGGAAGCTAAGTTTTCCTCATTTGTCTTTGTATGCCTAAATTGGAGTGTACAAAAAAGTCTTACAGCTCTGCTAGAACGCTTCTCTTGCTTCACTTTTTAACCTGACCCACCCTACCCACCATTATTTCAGTGTTTCTTTAAATTGATTTCAAAATAAACATACTCTAGACTGTATTTTTGTTTTCTCTGTATTTCAAAGTTCATTTGTTTGCTAACTCAACATTATGTCATTGCTGACAGTGCACTATAAATACCTCTGGGTTCACTTGGCTGGAGATTATCTGCAGGTATCTATGGAGAGCTGAGATGTTCTGCAAGCAGTAAATCTGCAAGATACAGTGCACTCTTCCTCTCTACTGCTGCATCAGAGAAATTTCCTGCTGTCTGCAGCTGACACGCTGCTCACCATTTGCTCCCAGGTTGGGAAAAGCTTTGCAGAAAGCAAAAGAACACAGCAGAAGCCAAACAGGCAGCAGACAGAGGCTGGCCGAAATCTTGAAGATAATAGATATACTCCATATATACTCAGACCAACTCAGTCAGGGCATGAGTGCCTGTAACTTAAAACCCAGACTTCTCTCATGGCTCCAGCCTTCCAATCATGGCCCACCGCTACGCAGCATGGCACAGAGGCACCCAGCTTGCAGTGGATGCCTCAGCTCATACCAGCTTTGCTCTGCTTTACGTGCTCCACATTTAAGACATGGCTGCCTAAGTACAAGAAGAAGTACTTTGGGATGCCCAGCTTCCTCCTTGCAGAGCTACCTGTTTGCCCAAACCTTTAGCAACCAAAAATGTGTGGTTCAGTAAACGTCTCACGAAGAGTGGGCTGCCAAACCAGGCTGGGATGGACTTCACAGTCTCCTTCAAACAAAGACGGAGCAGAGCATCCATGAAAACAACACCAAATTCCTCACTTACAATGAGCAGCCCTGGAGTGGAGTAGAAAGGAATAGGCAGGAGGCTGAGGACAAGAAAATATCACACTGCCTGGCTACAGGCTTTGATTGTCCTTCAGATACCCTCTCAGCTGGCAGTGCTAGCAGAATGCTTTGGCTATCAAGTTCATGACTCTGTTTGAGAGTGCCAACTATCAAATCACTTCACCACTTGTGCCAGAGCCCCCACGAAGAGCCCTGCCACACACAACACTGACTCAGCGGGGCTCAGCCCCAGGCAGGCTGCTCTGCAGGAAGAACGGCAGGCATGGGGGTCTCAAGGCAACGCCGAGAGCTCTCAGCTCCTTTAGCCATGGAAATAGTGCTCACATGATGCAGGAGATTGAATTTATCACAATTTTTGCAGAAGGTTGGGGGTTATTTGGATGTGTTAGAGTATCTGAATGCAGATTATTACAAAAATAAATTCTGGGAGGAATAATTTATTCCTGGCTGCGATAAGTCCATCATGAGTCTTCCCTCTTATTTGTAATGCTCATCCCACCCATTCTCCAAACTGCTCCAGAAATTCCTCTCACGCTCCTAGACCCAAATCCACCCCTACTGCTCCATTCTGGCCCTCAGCACCCGCAGCCCAAAGCCCATTCTCAGGGGCTCCTTGGGGTCAGGTCACAGACAGCTGGGCTTGCTGAAATCCCACGCTGCTAAGAGCCCTCCTGCACACAGCCTGAGGAAGGCAGGGCACAGCCCTGGGGCTGGTGCAGCCAGAGAACACGGGAACACCTGGTGAGCTTCACTTCTCTCCTACTGGCCTTGCTAGGCACCTAACAAACAGGCAGTGCAATGAAAGCAAATCCCTTCCTTGTGCCTCCCTGCTTGTCCTGCTTCAGGTGCTCCTGTCCTCACCTCTCTTCAAATACATGTTTTTGAAGAAAATACGATCCCCAGATTGATTTGGAGCATGCTGGTGTCACTGACAGCACAGCCTTTCACACTGGTACCATGAAACCCACTACCATGGTACCTTTGAAACCCAGTCTTGTGGCACATAATTTGCAGAGGAAAAGGGGGAACCCAGAAACATGTGACTAGGACACAGCCTTGCAGCTGATCATCCTCGCACAAGGTCCTCATGTACTTCTCATTCCAGATGTGCTGAGAAACATTAGCTGCCAGGCTTCTTCCCAACACCTCTGAACCCACGCATCTCTGTAAGGTGGACAGGGAGCAGCTGCTCTCACAGCAGCTGCCAGCATCAGACTGAGCTGAAGGCCACACCGCTCTGTTAAGGGGAGCACAACTCGGGAAGTCTCCTGCTTTGCAAAGGCTGGTGTCAGCTCGGCGCCGTGCAGCCCGTCTCCTCGCTATGCAGTTAGCTGTGGCCAAAATGGGAGATCTATTTTCTGGTTGTGTGCTAAGAGTATTGGTCTGTTTGGCTTCACTTTGTACGTAATGTCAGCGGAGTCATGCAGGCCCAAATATGAAGTGTTGTATAGCAAGCCTTCCAAATTTGATCAAAAGGCACTGAGCCGTGTTCCACCTGCTCTGAGCAATAGCAGTGGACAAGGATGAACCACTTTCAGAATGCTTTACCATCCAATGGTTGATCACACAGCCTGTGCTGCTTGAGATGAACTCATGTTTTTGTGCCAGACAAAGAAAACATCAGCAATAAAAACAGCCTTAAGACAACATAACAGCAAAACATGAATGCCTGTTTGCACAGCCCATCATTCCGGCCAGGATTATACCCAACAACTGAAAACGCAAGGACAGATAATCCATAAGATTTGCTCATTCCACTCTTTACCTTTCAACTCCTACCAAGATTTAATAAACTATCAAAACACTGTTAACCAAATAAGACAACTCAATCTGGCTGCTGCGGGGAGTTGGCTCCGTACCAGGTCAGCGCTGCTCCATAACTGCATTACAATGAAGCTTCGACCCGGTGAAGAGATGCAGGTATTTCTGAGAAATACCACAGCTGGCATCCTCAGAGCAAAGGACCCCAGGCAGGCAGAGGCCCACTCTGTCTTGCGGCCGCTCGGTCCGGCAGTGTGGCTTTCAGGGAGAGAGGGGATGGCATGGGTAAGACTGGGTGGGAATTTCCTCCTATCCGCTCTGTTCATGCGTTTAAATTCTTCAGACTCCAAGCTGTCAGCTCAGTGTCATGCTCACACACTGCAAGTGTGGTATCAATTTGTTTAATCCCAGATCCCGATGTCAGAAGAATTTATAAGGCAGGCAAACATGGGCAAAAAAAAGTTAATTAACAGAGGAGAAAGAGCCACCTTCATGTCCTGGAAAAATATTAAGTACAGAGTACTTAATAATATACGCCTTCAGAAATGACAGTTTGAGAATCCTAATGTCATCAGCACATGTTTCTGTGGCAAACTGCCCAAAGGAAGGGAACAGAGAAAATGTCACAAACGTTGACAACAGACTTGATTCTTACTGAAAAGCTCTGCACGAAAGCAGTTTACCCACTCACTGCTCCTCTGGGGCTGGGGAGCGTCACTCTGAACGAAACAACTGCTCCTGGTTTCTCATTCAGGGCCTGGATGTGCCCTTCGCCACAGGGGCTGGCTCTCCGTCTGATTCGCAGCCATGCACACGCAGCACAAATCAGTGCAGGGTGCAGGGATCCAAGCCTGTGTTTAAGGACAAAGTAGGAAAGGCCTTATAATTTGCAGTAGAAAATATCTTTTTTGGTGGTTGGAGAGAGGAATGAAAGAATTTGGCTCCAGGGCCAAATCCCCATGTACCACAATGAGGACCTCCACATCGCTGCACTGATGGAGCACCGCAACCCGGCGCTCCCGGAGCTCTGGAGCTGGCAAGGAGCAGCCCTGCTGCAGGAGGGAACTGATCCACCCCGAGAGGCTTCATCAGGGGAGCCACCACAGGGTCTGCAATTAGCACTCTCCACATAAATCAGTCTTGAAAGAAGCTTTCAGTTCAGATCAGAACAGTTGCAGGGATCAGGGAGGAATGCACAGGGAGCCAACTGTTGCACTCTTTCCCTTTCTCTGAAAAGCAGGAAACCCTTTAAAAGAACCTCAGACAAGGGAAGAATTATCCTGTCTCTTCGCATAACGCTTGTGGGGACGAACTGAAGTTGTTTGTCATAATCCATCACTGACAACCTCTTTCAGAGCAGTCCTGAGCACATCAGCTTCTTGCCAGATGTTCCGCTTTATTATTTTTTTTCTTCTGGGAACAAAGAGTCTTTTTATCCTCAGCTGCAAACTAAAATAAGATCAAACTGGAAACCTATTGCTCTTATCAGATGCAGTTTCATTTGTAACAACGTAGATATGTTAGAACATAAGAGGCAAAGCAATTCATTAACCAATGTTTTTCAATTTCCTCCCAGAAAATGTTCTGCTAGCTTTTCCCCCAGTTTGCTGCAGGAGGAAGCAGTCCAGGAGAGTAACCTAAAAGGCACTAAACTAAAATTAAAGATGCAGTTCTTTAAGAGATGATAGCTTTTGGCTTATTCCCGAGTAACCAAGAAAAACCCAAACCCAGCAGCGACAGCTTTCAGGCCTTATAATCCAGGACAGGAACTTGAGAAAGGGTTTGGGTAAGGGTCCTCCAGTCCAGCTGCTGAAGGAAAATGGTGACCCACTTTGGGATAAGGAGCAGGAGAGCTTCAGCACAGCTTCAGGGATGTTGCTCAAGAGTAGGGAGTGCTTGTGGCCAGTCCCTGTTATTTCAGCGGAAAGAAGAGGAAAACCTGGATTCCTCTTTCATGCCAGTTAGCATCCAGAGAACAAGTCCCTCTAGCCCCAGCTGAGCAGCGTGAGCAGTAGATGCTGGTGTGAAGACACTGGCAACAAACTCACTGGGTTTCAGACCCGTGCTAAGTGCTGAGTTCCTGTGATGCAGCCCTGTTTCTTAGCCCTGACACCTCCATGGGACACAGTGAGGGGATACACCCGCAGAGGAGGACGGCACACCTGGGGCAGGCTGCCCAGCGCTGCCTCCCTCCCACCACGCCATGGGCAGCATGCTCTGCCCTGCAGGAAGGCTGTGGCCATCCATGGGCACAGTGCTCCCAGCCCACACCGCTGTCTGCTAAAAGCACAGATCTGCCCGCTGAAAAGGGACAAATTAAAAACCCCAACTGCTCTGTCTGCTGGTAGGAATGAAAATGACTCCCTAGTGTGCAAAAAAACTTGCCTTCAAATAGTTATTAAACAAATGAAACTATTAGATCTAAACCTAATTTAGCTTGAATGAATTTGCAAAAACAAAATGCCTATGCCCAAAACCTAGAGAAATTAGGTTTAATGACAGTCAATCTTGAATTCCATAAATATGTGTCTTTTTAATTAAAAGGTGCGTGTAACGAATTGTCTGAACCACACAAATTCAAAATTATCCTTTTCAGATCTCTGTGAAAATCTGAGTTTTCCTTTGCAGCTGTAGGTTTATGTCATAAAAGAGGAGTGCTTATCTTTGCTTTACGTATCGGTGAGGATGTAGGAAGGCGCAGGGTTGCAGGGGCAGTTCTGGTTGCCGTGGGCTTTTTCATGTTGCATCTCAAAGCTTTGTCAGGTCCAGAAATGCTCAGTTTCCCCCCAGGCATTGCTTCGTGTTCTGGAGTTTTTGACGGGCAGCAAAACGGCAGAGGCCTTTCCTACAATTTAAGCCACTGTGACAGGAAATGCGAGCTACAGGGTCACCTCGTGGGAACATCAGTTGCAGACTTCTGGCTGGACAAAAATCACACAGTTGGTGCAGAACTTAGAAGAATGAGTCTGGAGCCTGCAGAAGCCTCTGGTCACTATGTGCAAGAGATCTGCAGCAGAAGGGATTCTACATGCTGCCTTCCATGCCTGCACAGGTGAAGCTTGTGCCATCGCTCTCCCTTTTGTGCCTCCATCCCATCCTCCCAGCTGCCAAGACACAGCGGATATCCCCAAGCAGCTCCTCATCCATTCCCAGAGCTCATGGCAGGGCTACTGAGAGCAGAGGGCTCAGTTCTGGCCCCACTGCCATGTTGTGAGCAGCCTTCTGCAACAGCCACATCATCCCCTGCCACTCTGTGCAGTAACAAGGGACTGCGGTGAAACGGGCTCAGCACTGCAATCCCAACACCCTGCTTGATCTCAACGTGGCTCATCCAAAATCTTACCAGAGAAATTTATTTTGGGCGACTCCTATTTGAAAACTTAATGGAAGTGTAGTTGTTCTCCCCTGAGCGCCAGGAACAGATGACTAAGAAATGTTGCCAGTATCTGTCTTTCAGCAAGATTAGTGCTGGGTTTGTGTGGTATCCTATTTATAACCTTGACAAACAGCTCACCCAATCATTTCATACTTAATCATAGCTGTCTGCCTGGCTCCCCTCAGAGAAATGCTTTTCAAAAAGTATCTGCCAACAACACAGGAACAAAAGGAAGCAGACCACAGTAAAAAAAAACTCGCTCCCCAAACCAGCAAACAGCTCACAAGCAGTGCAGAAACCAGGTCCTGGTAAATCACGAGGCATAATTATAGCATCATGATTCGTGGTACTGCACAGCTACAGTTAGTCAGCGTTTCCACTGTAAATCCCTATTTTCAGAGAGGTTTGCAGCTCAGCTGCAAGAAATTAGTCCATATGAAATTTGGCAGTAGAAATTCCAGAGTAAGGATTTTTGTTTTCCTTAACCATTTAGAAATCACAGAATCACCAAGGTTGGAAAAGACCTCTAAGACCATTCAGTCCGACCATCCACCTATCAGGACTTCACCACTGACCCACATCCCTTAGTACCACATCTACACATTTCTTGAACACCTCCAGGGACAGTGACCCTGGGCAGCCCATTCCAGCACTGACTGCTCTTTCAAGAGAAGTTTTTTTCCTAATATTCAATCTGAACCTCCCCTGCTGCAACCGAAGGCCATTCGCTCTTGTCCTATCACTGTTACATGGGAGCAGAGGCCAACCCCCACCTCGCCACAACCTCCTTTCCTTCTTTTGTAGAGAAGTTGTAGGGAGCAGTAAGGTCTCCCAAGTCTCCTCTTCTCCAGACTGACCCATCCCAGTTCCCTCAGCTGCTGTTTCCCCCCTATTTCTGAGGCTGTAGCAGTAGTCACAAAAAAAAAAAAAGAAGAGAAGAACACTTCTAGGTGCTTTTTGGTGGCTGGTTTCTGTCTCTCTCTGTCTCTCTGTGGATAATGGGACCAAAATGTAAATTTAGCTGGGATGTTCAGCTACAGAAGTCTTGAGTTTGAAGTTATGACTCCCACAGTCAGAACTCAATTTCCATCGGACACATTGGTGTTCGTATCCATGGAGTCGACTGCTATGCATTAAGGCGCCTTTACCCTCAGTAAACATGCCTATTCATCTAGTTTTTACCTAGTGTATACTTGATGGGATAGAGCTGTTAACATACATATCTTTCTGTCTTTCTCTGAAACACCATTTTCCAGGTTTATCAGAGATTGCTTCCTGCTCTCCCCCCAAACCCTGCACTACCCCTGCTGCTCCCCACGCACCCAGCTCCCAGCAGGGTTCCCACTGGCACGCACACAAGCATGAAGAAGTGTGATGAAGGGAAAGGAGCAATACCTGGCGGGACAATATTAAATAGAGCCTTTCACAATATTTTCACCTGCACAGAGATACTGACTGCTGTTTGCATGCCTGGGAATGTCAGAAAAATACTTATGGTCTTTTCCAAGCAGCTCTGGGCTCTGCCTCCTAAGAGTTCAGTATTTGAGGTGGCAGTTAGGAATTAAGAGATAAATGAACTCAGTAAGATTACTCATGTGCCTTCAATCATTTACAGGACTGCCAGCCAGGTCTCGGCTTCAGAAGGCTGGGTTGCAGCTCCTGCTGCAGCCATTACCTGACACAGCACATCCGCAGAGAACAGCTGATGGCAGTGCTGCAATGTCTCCACAGAGCACAGTTATGGTTAGGAATATCTCACAGAAACTGTCGTTCATTCAGTACTCAGCTAAATGTGTAAGGAGGGGTGAAAGAAGAGCTCTGCAATTTCAGGCATTTATAACCTGAAAGGGACCCATTCTTGACATTTTGGTTCCTGGGTCTTTTTCACCTGAGTGTCATTAAGAAACGGCAGATTCAGTTAGAATGCAGACTGTACCATTTTCTTTTCTTTACCCCTCTTCCCCAGAACGCAAGCTTTCGATATTCTGCAGCTACCTTGAAAGACTTTATGAAGTAGAAGACTCTATGAGTAGAAGAAACCACTTTTAAAACATGGATTGAATTCTCTGACACTGTCTATCCAAGTAGGTGCATTATTCCCATTTGGGAAAATCTGTGTATCTTCTGCATCAGGTCCCAGGAACTTAAGGAGCTCTAAATGCAGGATCCCAGCAAAAGCCACAAGCACTCCTTCTAATCCTATGCTTTCTGAGCTCTGATATGCACTGTTCTTGTATGACCACATTCTTGTGCATCACACCACAGTACCATCACCAATAAACCTGAAAGCAGGTTTATCAAGTCCACACATTCAGTTAAGCCAATGGGAAATGATTTTGGCGCTCTTAAAGCTGCAGTACACCATCTCCACACATACACCAGTCTGGCCCCTACTGCAATTCATGAGTATAATTCAAAGGCACCTTCTCTTTTTGCAAGATCTCAGAAGAAGTGTAATCCCAGTCCAACCAGGAAATGACAATACAGCCATCCTGCAGTCAGTATGTTTCTCAGCACTACCCTGCAGCATTCCTTCCCCAGTCTTGTTCCAGAGCTACAAAACCAAATGTCTGCAGAGAAGCAAAGGCTTTGAGATCAGCAGGCTGTCCTCTGCAGAGCACTCCTGCTTGTGTGCAGATTGCTTGCCTCCCAGCAGCAAACTCTATGGCCTTCACTGACTGGAGAGCAAATCAGGCAGGATTTGCTTCTCTGAGCACCCACGTAAGTAAACATAGCAATCCTCTTGGTTTGCTGTCAGTAAGCAAGTCATGTTCCAGCCTTCAGGCTTCCCCAGGGTGCCGCTAAGGGACTGTCCTCTCCTACCACATGTGGTCACACAGCTTGAATGCCAGTCAAGGTGAGCCACGGCAAACCTGGGAGGGAGAAAATCCATGTGGAAATCTCACGGAAACTGATGCTGTCACTGGGGATGCTCAGAATCAGGCTGGGCAAACAGCTCTAAATATTCTCTGCTGAGCAGCTCTGCATTTGCTGAGACACGTGGTCTCAGAGGACTCTCATCCTCCATTTCCCATGATGTTATGACCTGTCCATCTCCTGGCTAGAGTGTCAGGCACAGGCAGACCATAAGGGATACTCCCACACCTGGGCTGGGAATGCAGACAGCAGATCCACCATTAGAAATAAAGAGTGCAATAAGATCTGCACCTTTCATTGCATCCTCATTGCTTGTGACAGCTGAAAAAGCCTTCATTAATTCATGCACTATTCACACATTCCTTCACACACTATTTTTGATCTAGTTCAAACCCCAGTCATCAGCAGAACACAAACCTCCCGTTCCTGTTTGTGATGTGCATCATCTGGCCCCACTTGAGCAGCCACAGGGCAGTGGGTGCCCCCAGCTAGGGAGTACCCTTCCCCTCCAGAGCTGTGCCTCCCTGCCCCAGCGCTGGGACATGAACATGTGTGAGCTCCTCAGCTCTGTAAGCCCATGCCTGGGACTTCCTAAAGCCCTCTCAGTGTGTGTTGCCATCGCCTGGCTTGTGAGGACATGGGGCAGACATCCCCACTTCCAGCGTGAGCTCCCACCAACAACCAGCTGCTCCCCTGTTTCCTCAGCTCTGCAGCTGCCCCAGAGAGGCGTGACTCAGGGTGCACAAACCACACAACCCACATTGTTAGCTGCCTTCCACTAGCTGAGACTCAGAGCTACTGATTTTCAAGGCCGCACCTGACATGGGGAACAACTGGGAATGAATCAGATCAACTTACAGAGAAGCTGCTATTAAAAACCCCGTGCCTTTTCACTATGATGCAAAGCACTCGCTACAACTCCAGGCTGTTGCCCACCTGAAACCTCTA
This sequence comes from Lagopus muta, assembly GCF_023343835.1. NCBI lineage: Eukaryota > Metazoa > Chordata > Aves > Galliformes > Phasianidae > Lagopus > Lagopus muta. The sequence continues at coordinate 22,644,082 of NC_064441.1, forward strand.
GCTCCTCCCATTTAAGTTGACAGCACAACTCCTCAAAGGTAGATGGACTGGGCCCCCAGAGCTTCTTAACTCTTTTGCGACCCACTGGCGCGTTCAAGAGCAGGCTAGTCAAACGGGAAAGAGCCTTCATGTCCATCAACCCTTTTCTGAACAGCAGAGAGAGTTTGCAAGAACAAAGGGAGAGCCTTTTGCTCTGTGGTTTTAATCACAGCTGCTGCACAGCAATTTGCCCTGATGCCCGGAGCGTGAGCAAAGTGCCACGTTTCAGAAGCACAGTGTGCTGCAAGTGAGATGCCCTACGAACACTGCTGGCCAAGCCCAAGATGGACTTGGCATTCCCTGTGTCAAACAGCTAACTTGTTCCTAGCTACAGCCCCTGTAATATAAGAAACTGGGAAAGATGAGTTTCTTCCACAAGTCCAGGATGTACTTTGATTTCATATTTTCGCCTGCCAAAAGACAGGGCTTTCTAGATGGATTTTAGATTATTTTCTCAGCCTGAAACATGATAGTTCAATAAAGTGATGCAAGGCTCACAAGAACAAGTTATCATATACCTCCTCAGGCAGTTCAAAACTACCAAGATTTCACGTGAAAGCAAAAATAGTAAAAAAAAAAAAACAAAACAAAAAAAACAACCAAAAACAAAACAACAGCTTCAGGGCAGGAAAATAATCTCAAAGCCTTATCACTCCCTGACACTCAGTTTTCAATGTGTCTCTTTTCCACAAAGCAAACCAAAGACTAAGTCATAAGATCGCCAGCCTGTCTGATCCCTGTGCTGTCAGCCCTGGCTCCCTCTCCATACCCTTCAGATTATTCATTTCCCTAGCACCTTCTAACAAGCCCTCAATCCGCCCATGGCAGTGGGTCCAGTTCCTTTCGAGCAGGAATTCTCTCCCTGCTCTGCTGCATGGGGCTGAGAGTGAATGCCAGCAGGGAGGATTTGCTTTAGCAAGGCTTTAATGCCTAGCAAACCCATGGTTCACAGCATGCAGGAAGGCACCCCAAAGATCAGAGTCCCTTCTGGCTTTGCCATAGGAGACCAGCCCTTAGCTTACTTCTGGGACATTTCTGTGTTACAGCCTGCAGCATTCAGTCAGCCTTGCCTCTTTCTTCTTCTTTCCTTCCTTCTCTTGCACCTCTTCCTCCACTTTCACCCATTCCAACTTTGCTGCCATCATCTGTCCTTTTTCTTCATCTCATAAATATGCAGCGTGCCAAGGGCATACTGGTAACTTCTATTACCTGAATGCAATGCTGGGGTCATCTGCTTACTAGGAAGAAGAAAAATCCATCAGCTGCATTGCTATGAATTTATTGTCTCTGTAAGGCAGAATGGGCACTCCTGCAGTGCTTCCTGCTAAAAGAGAACAAACTTCTTATAAGAAAGCTTTCAGAGTCTCAGGAAAGGAACACTGAATGGGGTGGCCGCGGATGGGGTGGATGAAAGTATATGTTGCACTGAGGTTCACAGTTGACTGGTTCATAGCCATACACTGTGCTTATTTTCACACAAAAGGCAATGCAAAGGCACTATGTCCCATTTTTGAGCTGTGACCTGAGGTGCCATCAGTCCTGGCAGTCTCAGGGCAGCCCCCAAAGTGAATGGCTGCCTGCTGGCACCTGACCACCGAGAGTCTGCTTTGGGTGAAGTGAGCGATGCTGGTTAAAGACTTAGATGCCACATCCATCTTGGAGATGTGCAGAAAAATGGCTGAAAAAGATGCTCCAGGACAAGGATGAGAATAAAACACCTCATCCTCTAAAACAGTTTACTCGTGGAAAACCACCACCGATTTGGTCAGTACATCAGCACAGCAATCCATCCGCATGCAACACATCTTGGCACACACACCCGTGCCATCGATTCGTGCAACAATTCCCCAACAGAAACAAGCCCAGCAGTCCCCATGTGAATGCCAGTCTGCTTACATGAGGGGGCTGTGGGTGGTGAAGCTGCAGCATGCATAGCCCACCGCACTCTTGACATAATGAAGAAAATATCTTCCCATAAGAGGAGTGAGAATATTACTTCCCTGAGGGTTGGGGTATTAAATTACCAGCCTAGGCGGTTTTAGCAATGTCTGCAAGGTTTATTTTGATCCTCACTTCCACACACATGCAAACTCCAACATCAGCTTTCCTCGGGAGCATTAAACATTACAACGTCGTTTAAGAAAACAGATACTGCCAACAGGCCATGAGAAAGATAAGAAAGAACCTGAGTGTGCTACAGGCTGTAATTGTTTCAGGATTTAGCCATCGAAAATACACTTTTTGTATCCTGCCAGGAGATAGCATCTATTTTAATCATCATTGCTCAAGTCCCTCAGATGCTGCTTAACAGCTCTATTCAGACTCAGAAAGCACAATGCTGGGCTGGCTGTCACTCCTGCTTGTGATCACTATTTGTTTCCTGCACGGCAGAGGGCTGCTGTCAGCTAGGCTGTATTTTTTCTTTATCCTAAGTGATGAAAGTAAGGTTCTGGGAGGCCCTTAGCAGAGCTTACACCCTTCCCATTCCCAGCAGCACAGCCACTGCAGCACTTTTGGTTCAGTTCCCTGACCAAGAGCCTCTGTGCCTGGTGATCTGGTGTTTACATCTCCCACTGGTTAGTGATGCAGTTCACCCACAGCCTTACTAACACCAAGTGCAAGCCTGGCTCCTGAGTCTAGCCTTTTCAGCTCATGTGCTTATCCCTTATGTCTTCCAATCTCTGCAGACACAGTTCAGTCGGCTGAAGAGGAAACAATACCAGGGCTGAAGCCAGGCAAAGCTATTGCACTCAGGCAGCAGAACCGTGGCAGCAGCCCAGCCCAGCCCAAGGATGATGATTAATATTTTCAAGTATGTTTTGTTATTTGGAGTGATCAATTTCGGGCATCTTAAAGAGGCTTTGTTTTCAGAAAGTGCTGAAGCTTGCCTTTCAAAATTCAGTTTCCTTTGTTGCTTGGTGTCTTCAGAAACCCAGCGGATCCCAGCACCACAGGCATACCTTCCTTGTTCACCTCAGGGCCCAGCAGCGAGCAGCCCTGCTGAGAGAGCAACACCAAGTTCCTGCAGGAGTAGAAAGGCAGCAGGATGCGTGTGAGGAGGTGCTTACAGCCAGGCAGATTCATGCTGACGGGCATCAGTGCAGGCCGCAGGGCAGGCTGCAGCTCACTGGTGAGCAGGGCTTTGGGCCCAGATGATTCAGAACAGCAGATGCTGCTCAGAGATGGGAGAGAAATCGCTGTGTGAAGCCTTTTTGAAACACCGGGGAGCTGAGTGCTGTCTGTAAGGACAGCAGTAGGTTTATAAGGAGTGCTGCTGAGCCCAAATCACACCACTTGAGCAGCAGGATTAAAGGAAGCCATCACCCAGCACATGGAGCCAAACCCAGCAGACAGAAGTATGATTCCCTGCCTGCCCTCCTCTCCCACCTCCTAGACAGGCCCAGCCGAGCCAGCAGCAGGCTGCCTGCAGAGCTGTGTGAGCCATGCTGCTGCTGGGCTGTCAAGCACACAACCCTTGTCCTCAGCCTTCACTCAGCCCCTGACCCTGCAGGGCCAACACGGACGTCCCCTACTGCAAGGCTGGCTTCCAGCCCTGCGCAGAGCCCAGCTTCCAGCCCTGCACAGAGCCCAGCTCCTAGGCCGCTCCACCTGAGTACCACCATGTCCCACTTGACATTCTCTGTTCCTTGGGGTATAAAAAATCCCGAGCACTTCTGGCCTCTACTGCCTGATCCCAAACCCATCAATATATTCTGCTACCTGCATGCACAGAGTTGAGGTGCTTCGTGGGGCTTGGCCTCAGGGACCTGAGTGCAGCTCTCACGGCAGCACTAAGTGCGCAAAGTGAGCAAGCAGCCATAACCAAAGAGGAGTGAGAGCAAAATCTTGCCAGTGAAGTGTCCCCAGCGTCACCATCCAAGTTCCTTAATTCAGCTGAAATGGGTCTTCTTGTTCCAAGGAGCGCTTCACACAGATTTCTTGTAAGGTGTCAACTGAGTGTGAATGGCATGGGAAGGAAAGGTGCGAAGTCTAGATTTCTCAGATACTAATTTTATGCTGTTTAAAATATGTTAATGGATGATAGACTGATATCACCAACTACAGTAGGCATTACATCATGTTGCAGAGAGTGCATATGGTGTCCAGAGGCTGCCAGCTAGACCCGGCTTGACTAAAGCAACCATAAAAGCTACACTGTTGACATTACAGTAGTAGACTGTTTCTTGAGCTCGAGTTGTTTCTAAGGTATCATCCACCATCTGCAATAAAAAATACTGAAGTTTCCTTCTAAAATATATTTTGGAAAAATGCACCCCAGGACACAGAAGGGCCAGTCTGCTCTTTGCTGTTTAATAGCAGCTCTGAGAACAGACATCCATTTGGCCACTGGTTCTTGTGCTTGGTATGCAGCACTGAATACCAAAATGTTTTTATCAGCTCTTTGTTCAGGCTGTACAAAAACAATGAATTCACATGAGATCACTTAACTCAGTAAGTGGACTTTAAATATATCTGAAGCTTCAACAATCCAAGAGCAAGAACAATCTGCAGAAACCATAGAACCAAATGCAGTCTTGACCTGCTTCATTTCTGCAGCCTGGTTCTGCCCCAGAACTCCTTCCCACGTGCTAACAGTACCTGCAACTCCTTTCTCATTTCCTGTCCACGCTCTGGACAGCGCTGGAAATATTTTGCTTGCAAGATTAGACAAAATCCCATGTATTCAGCCCAGCATGGGTGCTGCAGATCAAATACACAACCCATTTCCAAAACCATTGCCTCCCCCCACTTCTTTTTCCCCTGTGTCTCTTTTCACATTGCTATTGATGAGATTAAATCCTCTTCAGATGAGCTGCCCAGCAGCTTGCACACACCAAGAACCTTTTCAGAATGCCTTTCCAATTCCCTGCAATGACATGACAGAAGTTTAAAACCCAGAACTTCATCTTCCTGCCTTCAGCATGCAGCCGACTGCTGCACAAGCAATGGCACAGCCCTGTTCAGTTCTCAGGGAGTTAAGCCTGGATGCTTCATGTTTCGTCCAAGTCACTCAAGTAGCAACAAGAGAAAACCTTCCTGCAAAATTCCCGGTGCCCCCAGTGCCCCTGGGCACCACAAAAGCTGTCATTTGCATTCTCCAATTCCCAAGTGTGGAGCAGAGTTCATCCATGCTGAATGCATCCCTACACCGTCTTCCTTTCCTTTCTTCCTTCCAGGCCAGGCTGATCAGGCCCTGTGCAACCTGATCCAGCTGTGGTGTCCCTGTGCATTGCAGAGGAGTTGTACTACATGGCCCTCAGAGGTCCCGTCCAGCTCTAAGGATTCTATGATTCTGTCACTGCTGTCCTCAGCAGCAGTTCCACCTGCAATGAATGCACTGTGGTCTGCAGCCTCACCTTGTTGCATTTCAGTGATTTGTTTTACATGCATGGCAGCCCACCAGCAGCCCAGGGCTCAGCCCCTTCCCCACCATAGCTGGCCCCACACCTGCAGCAGGCTCAGGCAGAGAGCATGTATGTGTCTACTGTGTATGCATGCAGGTACTGGCACTTGCATTCCTTCCCTGACCAATCAGCTTGCAAACTGGAGAGTCCTAGGAAACAGCTTGAGATGCTTCTTCTCCAGCACTCTCAACCAATTGCAGTTATAGAATATAGTATAGAATATAATTATATAGAATATAAATATATAAAGGAATAAGTAAAACAAATATGCAACAGGCTTAGTGCAGCAGTTCCTGGCTGACACTGGGTAAAACTTGTACTGAAGATGGCTTGCAGAGGGCTTTGCACATGGCGTATAAACAGTAACGCTTATTCTGCCTTCTCGAAGCCTGACTCTTCGTTCAGCCTACCTGGACATCTATAATGTGCACAGCTGTTTTCAGACCAGAGATGCTTTTCAAGATCAAAAGATTCACTGAACTGCAACTTATCTTTTTTTTTTTTAAACTACATCACATAAGAGAACCTGCCCTACAGAACACATGGGCAGTTACTCCAGGCCTACAGCAGACAAATGGTTTCAGCTCCACCAAGGCTCCAGGACCGTGGCACTAAATGATCTCCATCAACCTGCCCAAAGGCCCAGTTCTTCCAAGTCTACCAGAGGAAAAAGACCTTGTCAAAGAGCATTACAACCCAACAGCAGAGAAGGCACAGCAGGCAGGCTGCTCGCACAATCTTAGACATAGAAGGGTAAATGCTTCCGATTTAAATTCAGTCCTATGAGCCCCACGTCCACTGCTTTTTGCAAGCAGCAGTTCTAACAGCACAGCTTGAAATTGGTGTATATCCTGTAGTCCCCAAGCACTGATGGTGATGATGAATTCTTGCTATGCTGCTGTTTCTTGCAAATTTATTGTTCCTCTTTCAGTACAGCCCTTCCTGAAGGACCACAAAGGACACGTCCCCACTAAACTGTAGGTTTTGTGTTCTGTTTATTACCCCCTGAGCGACAATGACAGCTGATATATGATTATGGTTACTCCTGACCATTAAACACTTCATTGGAAACCACCAAAATGCTTCACCATTTGGAAAACAACATTTGAGAAGTGGATCTTTTTGTTTTGTGAAATTACTGGGTTCCTCGCACTGTAATGTGACACGCAGCGTAGGGAAACGCCAAGATTCGCAGTCTACTGCAAAGGGAATGGCATCCTCCTGCCTTCAGCAGCTTCTGTGTCCGACACTTCTTGGAAGACTTCAGTGTGCTTCTTGCAGGGCCTGACTCCTTTGCATGCACCTCCCAGCTAGAAGCAGCAGGTCCATAGCTGGCACACCACTGACACTATGGAAATCCCTCTTACTTCCAGGAAAAGTCCGATCTCTGCCACAGACTCCCAGCTGAGCTCTACTTTCTGTTCACTCTCGGCAAGCAGACTTTCAGGCACTGGTTCCCATCACAACTTCTTGTCCCATGCCCACCTGCTCCATTCCTTTAAATGGACTGCTGAAGGGGAAAAAAACTCAGCTCCTGCATGTACGCACAACCCACCTGCTTCAGGAACCTGGAAGGCTCACCTAGTGACCACCACGTGCGTGTTCTGGATGAGAAGTAAGCTCAGCACAGAGGTACTGGATATGGGAAGTCTGGTCCCATCAGCAGTGTGCGCATCGTTGCTTTAGAAATCCAGTCCTGTATACCTGGACTGCAAAGATTTTTTTCTTTTTTCTTTTTAGAACAACCATCAAGCATGGTCAGGTGAGTTGTGCTGGATGTCAGGCCAAAACCTAACCTTCACTTTCAGTGACAAAAGCAACACCTCAGTATCAATTGATAAAGTTCTGACACAAGGAATTGGCTGGTCTAAGCCAGAACCATTCAGTTGGCCTTCATTTGCTAATAGCCAGCATCCATTAATTATCCTTATTGCCAAAGAGCATGGACAAAGGCTGCTCAAACACAAAGACTGCACTGCGTCCTTTTCCACTGTCAGACTTCCATAGCAAGAGCTAATCCCTAGCAAATCTCCATGCAGCTGCCATGGAAGAGCTTTTGATCTCCCTGAACTGGAGAGAAAAGGGAAAGAGAAAAGGTGGATTGGATGGAGCTGGCTGCTGTCTGGCCCTTGCCAGACTTTCTCCAAGGGAGCCTTGGAAATGGAAGTGATGGAGAAGAGCTTGCTCCTCACCAGCAACTATTTCACAACTGCCAGAAGCTACCAGCCCAAGATGGGCTCTGACTGGATGCTTGTGTCAACACACAGAAATGCTTCCTTAGCTCTGAAAAAAGTCCTTCCATGTGGCAAAGAATTTACAGCCTAACTGGACGTGACAGGAGAAGAACAGATGAAGGTAGCTCTGCATAGAAAGGCTACTGACTTGCTCAAGTTTATGGAGACATTCTGCAACAGAGCCAGAAACTGCACCTACTGCTCCTGCATCTTGTATCTGTCCTTTAACAGCCAGGCTGCTCTTCTTTGCGGGTGCCTGTGCTATGACTGACAGGTGTGTACCATCTGCACAAGCCAGGAAAATGCAGTATATTCAGCTCTAGAATCTCAGAACTACATCTTTATACAGAATTTCTGTGATAGAAAAAGGTTCTCTGAATGTCAGCATTTCCATATTATCACGCCTGTATACTGATTGCCATGGCAGTGGGAATTCAAAAGATAAAAAAAAAAGCAATTTAAAGATTAAAAACCAGTTTAGAGTTGACAGTCGTGAGCAGTTTCAGTCTATTGAATCTCTCATCAGTTTACATTCATCTAATGTTTTATTTTAAATACATCCAACAAAATCAGATGCTCAGAAGGAGCTGTACCAAAGAGTGCATTTCTGCACGTCCTCCAGTGGCACACCCAGCACAGGGGAAGGCTATCTCCTTTATGCAGCACTTACTGCTCTGCACTACAAGCCATAACCTGTGCTTCAGCTTTCCATCCACTGCACTCACCCAGGTGCAGCAGCCTTAGCAGATGCAAGGGCTACAACAGCCAAATGCCAGCAAGCAGCAGCTGAGCCCTGCTGGCAGGGCACACTTCTCTTGCAGGAGCAGAACATCCGGGACCAGCACAGAGGTGTACTCAAACTTTGAGTAAATTGACATCAGTAAAGGGGCAAGAACATGTTACCAAAAATGCTTCCCTACCTCCCTCCTTGATTGCCATTTTGTGGATTCAACCCACAAGAGCCTTTTTTAGTTTTTCATCTGCCAGCTAACAAAAAACAAAAGGCCAGGAATAGAGCAAAGCAAGTAAAATGATCATAGTAGTTATGACAATAGCTGCCTTCATAAAACCATCTCACAGTACTTTATGATAAGATAAAGAACCAGAAATCGGAGAGCAGTGACAGATTGATACTGTCCCTTGTCCAAGGAAAACACCGAGTCCTGATACGCGGAAAGAAGAGCTGAAAGTTTAGCTCTTGAGACAGAAACAATCTTGTACCTTCAATATGGCTCTCCTGGCACAAGCCAAAGTATTTCCTTGTTTGACTCACACTGAACTCTCAACTAAATTACAAACAAGACATAAGCAAAAGGCAGCCAGCACCAATATGCCTCATGAAATAGCCTCTCCTGAGCTGTGCTTGGAGCTGCAAGATCGATATTCTTGCTTTGTAAGAGGCCCTGTTTACCAGAAGCACTGTCGATTCCTAGTTCCAAGATTTTTTAGGGCTTGTTCATACCTGAGACAAACTGCTTCTTACATGCTTTTCTATGTGCTTTTGGGCAATCTAGAATATTTGAGAGGTGCTTCATTTGAGAAAATACCTGGCCGTATTCTGAGATTTTGTCTCAGCCTTTGACAGAGTTCACTTCTTGACTTCCAGCCTTCATTTCAAGGAATAAAATAAAAATAAAAGCAAACACATACTGCACCCTCAAGCCGTGCGCCCTTTAGCCTTTTGATGAGATGCCGAGAGGGAAATGGAATGGCTGTGAAGAGAAATCACTTTCTTTGTTGCGGCATCCACAGTGTTGACAAACAAAGCCAGAGCCCACCAAACACACAAACCTTGCACACTGTGAATCTCAGGGGTGAATCTCCGGAGGTCGGGAAAGAAAGGATTTTTCATGGCTCATGTCAGCGTTGAGATTTTACAGAAACTGCCACCTGTCCTGCACATCTGCCTCTTACATTTGAGGAAACTTCACTGAAATCCAGGTGTTGCAATGAGACAGGGAATCCACTTGGCCTCGGTTTGAGTTGTTCAGTTTTGGGAAGGAGTCAGCAGGTTCCATTACTGCTGAGCGTATTTCAGATTAAGGGAGCACAAATACCACATAAGGCTGTTCCCTGCATTATAAAGTGGCACATCACACTTCTAGGCATACATGATGCATTAGTGAAAGGCAGTAGAAAGCTCACACTCCCAGTATATACTATGAGACAGACCTTTATGGGTTTTAATTCAGGACAGACCCATTGCTGTGCCAATTTAAACTATCCAAAAAAACCCTATGTTCCTGATTCAAAGAGGTCAAATGAGGAGCAAATATCGTATCTAGATGTCTAATGATGAGAAATGAAGAGGTACAGGTAAGGAAAAATTGTAAAACGGCAATGTAATTCACTGAATAAAAAAGGGGAAAACTTCTCACCATTTGTACCCCATCTGCCCTGAAATGCAATGGTGTTTTATTCCTTTTTGTACAGGAGGATTTGCATAAAACATAAGCGAAGCCATACAAACCCTTGAGGTTTAATTTGATTCTAGTTTATCTTTTGATCAGCACATCAAACAACTGTGCAGTATTTTCTTCTCCCATCTCCCTCCCAGTTTCTAAATCTGCCTGAAATACCCGTTTGCTCTCTCACCAGTGAGCAGCCTTCAGGGTAATGCCATTAGATCTCAAGCGCAACCTCTGCCCTAACACCCCAGAGAGGACAGACCTAATGCCCGCAAGGTCTTTCAAAAAGCCAATTAAACAAGCCTGTTGGTTTCTGAGTCTCTCTAACTCATGAGCAGACTATTCTGAAATGGAGAAAGGGAGAAGGCGGCAGTCAGGAACTCACACAGCAACTGCGAGAGGCCAGCCTCCTATCACCTGCAACACTGGGACCTGTAGAGCTGGGGACAACCAGCTGTAAGCATCTGTGAGCGCCAGTTCCCACTGCCTGCAGGCACATTACTGGTAGAGTCCAATTCTGCCCACACTTTCGGTTGCAGACAACATTATTTCAGTGGCTCCCTCAGAGCAGCAAGTCTTTGGCCTCTCAGTGCGAGCTGACGTTCCAGTCTGCCCTATGAGACAGGAGGCAAGTTCAGCAGGGAGCCACCTACAGCAGCCAGGGCCTGAACCCCATTTGAGAAAAGTAGCCAGATCGACAGCCAGATCACAGCTCCTAGAATACAGTGAGCCTGGCTCACCCTACAGGTCCAGACAGACCTCACAGGTCATGAGAAAATAATGACAAAATCAGAATAGAGGACTACATTTTCTAACCCAGCCTATGAACTACATAGGGACTATTTTTTCAAGGGATTCACAGAATCATAGAATGGTAGAATGGTTTGGGTTGGAAGGACCTTTCAGATCTCCTGGTTCCAACCCCTGCTGTAGGCAGGGACACCTCCCATAGCCCAGGTTGCTCACAGCCCCATCCAGCCTGGCCTGGAGTGCTCCCAGGGAGGAGCCACAGCCTCACTGGGCAACCTGTTCCAGGGTCTCACCACCCTCACAGGAAAGAACTTCTTCCCGATATCTAGTTCCTAACAGCTAGGATTCCTGAGGAAAAAAAGCCTGGAAAAAAAGGAGATGTGAGTGAGCAGGGACAGCACCACCTCACTTGGGGCAGCAGGGCATGCACCTGGTCAGCCTGTATCACAGCCTGAGCTAAGCACCAGGGCGCACCGGGCTCCCATCGGTGGCTGCACTGAAGACACAGCTTTCTGACACGTAAGGCCAAGCTGCTACAAAACTGATCACTTTGTGCAGAAACCCGGTGTACATGTTTCAGATTTTTTCTTGTTGCTAATTCATCTTCAGTTCAAATTAGCTCAGCAGCAGCGTTACTGACATTCCTCACTCAGCTCCAGGACAGGCTGCACACGCACACCACTGTCAATATCTTTAGCTTTACCAACAATTTCCTAAAAAATTCAATTCATAGTTAAGTCCCACAAGAGACATTAACGTTGCCAGCCCACAGACCAAAGCCCAGAGCCTTCTCCCACCTACAGAGTGTAAGTGGACACAATGAGTACTGTAGGAATCCCTATTGAATAGCTATGAGTATGCTATGAGTAGCTGTAGGATTCCCAATCTCAGAGCACGACAGCAGTCAACCCCTATTTGCCTCTAACACATCCTGCACTTTTACCACACGCCATGGGATGGATTCCCCCAGCCCTTGAGCACAGTGCTGCGGTCCCACCGTAACAGATGATGGTGCAGGGCTCAGGACACCGCTGGTACACACAGGCGGCACCCCGTGTGAGCTGTGGGGCAGCCCAGCTGCACAGAGGCCAGGCCGTGAGCCTGCTTCTGGTGACGCCGTGCACAGAGCAGCGGGCCACAGTGCCCCGTGAGCACAGCACCTCCTGCCCTGGGCTGACCAGGCTTTGCGGCACCGCACGCAGACCCAGCTCGCGTGGGAGAGCAGCACAGCGCTGCGGTGCCCTGCGAGGCACAGAGCCGTCTGCCGCGCTTTGTGCTGCAGTGGGTCTGACAACGCATTGCACCGATTTAGCTCTTGCGTGCTGAGGATGGGTCATTTTAAGACGTGCTTTATTTCCAGTTTTCATTTTCTTCCTCCTTCTCATTCCGGGTTCTGCTTTCAGCGCCTTCTATAACTTGATATAAAAGAGAACAAAGAGCTCAGTGCGTATTTTACATTCGAGGATAATGGGGAAAAAAATTCAACATTTTTATGACCAGAAGGGGGCCGCTGGATCATTTAATGTGACCACCTGTAAAGTGCTATTTCCCTCTGCTGAGCCCAATAACTGCCTTCAACTCAATTAGAGTTTGAAGCATTGGCAGTGCTGGTATTCCATATAAAGATCAAGCACAGTATAAGGCAACTTTAGAATAATAAAAAGGAAGTTCTGAAAGTCTCCACAGGAACTTAAAAATCCCTTAACAGTCCTTGCAATGTTTTTTCATGCCCCAGTCACAGCTTCTCTGAATAAAAGCAGGCATTCTTTATTGACCCAAATAAGTTCCTATAATTGTCTAAATGTATATAGACATAGATAGATCATCCTTGTGCAGCTCACTGCTCCTGATATTTCAGGGATTTTCTCAGCTAAGTCACTTTCTAAACTTTCGTACATAAACATTCACATCCTCTTGTGTGCTTAATCGAAAGCTCTGAGAAATCACAAGCATTGCAAATTGGATAAACTGAAGAGTTATGCAGGCAGAAGCAGAACTCCTATTTCTGCACTTAAATTTCAATGATGAACCCTCTGACGAGGCCACTTCCAACTCCCTTGTATCAATTTCATTGTTTTCTGGTTGGAAAAAATAATAATCACAGAACAGCTCAACAAAATAAGCGTGCTGAGGCGGGTGCAACCTGTGTGCAGGCTGCCCTCTCTGACAGCACCCAAATAAGCGTTGCTGCCTCCTGGCCTGGCGTTTGCCCCAGCAGAGGCTGCTATGGGGAACGTGCTGACCCCTGCCCAGGTTCCCCAGACACCCGGGCAGAGTATGTCCACGTGGGTCTACTGTGGGGTCCTGGCAGCTAGGAACATACCTGGAAACTGTAAGAACACTGATTAGAGAAGATTTACTTTCCAGGTGTCCACTCCATAGAAATTGTTAATTATCTTTCAGTAAATTCTTTTGTAAGTATCCAGTTCTCTCTTTCCTTCCTCTGCCACCAGAACTACTCTCTCCACTCTGCTTCTCCCTACCCTGATTGTCCCTGCAGCTCCAGGATGAGAACAAGTGTCCTAGGACCTGTGGTGGGCTGACAGCAACCACTGCTCAGCCAATGCTCACCTCCTGCAAACGTTTCAAATATGAGACAAAAGCAGAGTTTGTTCCGCAATACTTTTCATCAATATCACTCTTCTGGAAAAAGCCATTGTTAAGTCTCTCCAGGTAAATGATCACCAAAAATTCATTTTTGTTTAGTACTGTAAGTCATGCACTGCCTCTTTGCTATTTTAGCATCAGCTGAGCAAAGTGGCATGCCTCAGTTCCACCTCTTGCAACAACAGCTGCGTACTACTCCCCTGGAGGCTCACTTTGCACGCTCCTGCTCTTCATCAGCCACCATCAGCCACCACAGGCGTAGTTCCAAGCCCACCAGGGACAGGAATTGTCCCAGTGCCTCCAACTTCAGGGAACCACAGAAGAAACTCTGAATACACACATAAGTAAGAGCAGATAAGGTACAAGAGCAGAAGGAGGCAGATGGTGGAGATTATAAACAAGGAAGTTAAAGTAAAGGAAATGGTGGCCGTAGCAGAAAGACATGGCTGAAATACACCCCAAGAACATAAGTTAGCCTGCCGTATGGAGATAACAACTTGGCTCTCCAGACATGCAGAAGGGAGTCAGCTACACAGCTACACAACACCGTGAGGCACTCAGCTCACAGTTTTAAATTGCTTGAAGGCTACCTACCTACAGAACTGCACAAACGTTAACAAGAGCACTTATACACACAGAAGTCAGAAAACACAAATATTTTCTGAGGTGGCTTCAGGCACATTATGAAGTGCCCATGCTGTTCCAACAGCAAGCAGAAAGGAGGGAGGAGAAGAAAAGCCCACAGTAGTTTTCACTCACTGTCCTGCCTCATTTGGCAGGAGACACAGGGATCCCAGACCCTGAGACCTGCCTGTAGCACTCTGTCAGATGCACTTCAGACCTGCAGAAACCCCTTTTTTTTCCTGCACTGGAGGAAATCCAAAGTAGGGAACCCCTCTCTTGTAGACTTCTAGATATTTGCAGCAGAAGGGTCAGACTAAGCAATGCTGTAATTGCTAATCCAAGCTTTATTCAGAGAATAACACTAAGTTACCTTGATGAATAAATAAGAAAGAAGTTATTCTTCATTTTATTGCAGCTACTAGGATGCACAGAATTATTTTCCTCCTAAAAACTGCATTTACCACAAGAAGCTTTTATCATAAACTTTCCTACCAGGACTAAAACATCCCAATATTCCATGCTTGAAACCATACCATAAAGCAGCAGTCACCTCTGACCCTGCAATCATTTGGAAGAGTTAAACCGTGTTATAAATCCTAATTTATATGCCAGAAGAGTACAGCCATGGAGCATGCTATCAGATCTAGCACTCTCAAGCACAAGCCTATAAAAGAGGGGAAATGTGCCATTACCATTTACCTCATCAGCAGGAGGACCGGGCAGGGGAGTTGGGGGGGCAGGGGGGGGCACAACTCTAATTTCTCCACCATAGCTTGTGAAACTGGAGGATGATACCAAGACTTAACACAACATTCTGAAAATAAAAATCTCTTTAAACGCACGATGCTAATTTAGCTCTGCCTTGCTGAGGCCAATTAAAGGTCAAATATAGATTTGAAATCTTGTTTAAGCTTCTTACTGCCTTAATTTCCAACACAGGAAACCAGAGGGTTTTCTTAACAGTGAACTTGTTTTGAACGCATTTTAATCAAACACGTTATTTCCATTATCTTGATACATCAGTTATTAACTGGGAGGTAAATCTGCCTGCCATGACCACAAGTACGAAATTAAAACATATTCCACTGAGCAGGGCTCACAATGCCCTCTTAGCAGCCGGTCAGCAGAGTTAATGAAGTGAAGGAAAATAATTTATTGGGAAAAACTTTTGACACAATGATCAATTATGCATTTTATTTGCTTATTGTGATAGGAAAAGTGACTGCGTGCTGCTCACCCCAACTAGCAGAAACAGCACCCTTTGCACTGCAGAGAAACACAGGGAAGTATGTTAATTGATACCACGATTAAATTGTTTAATTAAGCAAAAAAAAAAGCAGCAAGCATTGTTCAGACATGCACCCACCTGCAAGTGCAATGTTTGGCACGAGGGCAGGCAGCTCAGCAGCCCAGGAAGCAAGAGCTACATGTCCAGCACTGGTGGCAGTGGGAACGTGCCCTGGCACTGCAAGCGCTCAGTGCTGCTGCCAGGGACCAGCAGCAGACAAAAGGCAGCCCTGCAAGACTCCTGAATTCAGGCAGGTCACCTGGGGACAGGTAAAGCTGTTCCTTGCTCTGCTATTCCACGCCCGGGTCCCTATGCACGAGCAGACCCAGGAGCTGGCAGCAGTGCCTGACTTGGCACACACCCCAGCCAACCTCAAAGGACACAGGGAATCCAGCAACTCGCTGAGAAATCCAGGAATGGAAACAACAGATCAAGTTTAAAGATAAAGGAGAAAATGTTCTGCTGGCTGCTGGCAGAGTGTGACTTGCATGCTGCATGTGTGACAGACTCAATTTGTACCAAACTATGAGAACTGTTGGGGACGAAGTCAGACATCAATCTGACCAGATATTCAAGATGCACAGTACTGTACTAGAGTGCCCAGGGAAGACTGGTGATGCACCGTGTTAAGTGCCTGCTTTCCAGAGATGGCCGAAAAGCAGAGAGCAGTGGAGGATCTAGATCTGCTCCTCTTTGTTGCTCTCCCTGCCATCCAGAAGGGGATTTGCTATTCTAGTGGTGACCAAAATAAATGCGACAGTGATTAACTCTAGGGCCTGATAACCTCAAAAGGGTCAAAGGATGGCTAATACATTTTGCTTTTGACATCAATGGGCTGCAGTGACTTTCAGCGCAGGAAATGGCGGACATTACCTAAGTCATTAATTTTAATAGCAGTTGTATCCGTTGAATCCTGAGACCAGGATCACACCCATTCTTGGTTCTCACTGTTCTGCAACACAGTCAGGGAATCTGTAAGGATAAACGAGTGTAGAAAAACAACTCCAGAAAGTTCTAAGTGATATAAATGCTTAGGGAGAGAAAAAGAGTACCTGGATATAAGCACATATCCAAGCACTGCCTGCAATGCAACAGCCCGTCCATTCAGGCACATGGAAGCAGGGGCCTCTGGTGCTGCAGTAAGAAGATGCAGTGCTGCTCTGGGGAGGCTGCAGAAGGCTCACAGAAGCACACACCACCCAGCAGCAGAAGGAAGCAAGTGGACCCCAGCATGGCCCTCTTGCCATGCACAGGCTGCTCTGTAAGTGCCCATCTGTCATTCCTATCCAAGTGAGCAGGGCATACCTTGACACCTGCCGAAGACCTCAAAGAAGAATATGTGTTTGTTTGCCTGACTTTATTTGGTCAGTCAGCAGTACCTTTTAATTGTGCCTATCCTTTATTACGCTGACAAATGGCTGGAGTGGCCAGCCATAATTATTCATCCTTATTAAAATAGACCTTGCTTGATACCAACAAAACATAAACATGGGGTTTATTAGAGTCAGGAGGAATTGTCCATTGTATTAATTAGTCTCATTTTTCATTTAAAATTGTATTTTAGTAGTGGATAAAATTAAGTGAATTCTCTCAATTATAAAAAGTGCATATGGTGAGCTGAGCTCTATCATACAATTACGCATAGCTTTGGGATTTAAGGAATTGCTCAGTACCACAAAACCTTCAGCAGAAAGAAGCCTGGGGTGATATTAGTCAAACTGCTTATATAACCTGCTCTTTTATTAACATGAAAACACAGGCTATGATTAAAAGCTGGAAGCCTCAGAAAGAAACTATCTGGACCAGTTTAGTAGACTAATGCTGTTTATTAAACTCCTAAAATACGCCAGCACGTAGGGGTTAAGAAAGGAGAGAATTTAGAAAATTCAGATGCACCATTTCCCTCCAGCAGCCGTCCAGGTTGTACCATCTGCACTGCACTTAGTATGCACCGTGCATGTTAGTTGAAGTCAAATGGACACATAATATTTGATTTTACTGCAATATTTTCATAAAAATAAAGATTAAAAAAGCTAGGACTGCCATTTTTGCTATACATTAAAAGGCTGAATAAGACCTGGTGATCCCACTGTGCAGCTGAACAGAAAGAACAGGGCATGTGGCCACATAAATCAGACGAATGCATGGGGCTGTATTCTGGCCTCAGCATCACAAGCACCTTCCCAGAGCCTCTCCTCCAGGATCAGCGTGCTTGCACAGCTGGGTACCTTGGCTTCGCTTGCAGCACACATGAGGGCAGGTGTCTGTCTTAATAAACCAGACGTTTCCCATCCACACATAGGTTAACTAAATGATCTTCTTCCGGAAGACACATGTGCTCCAAGCAGTGACTAGCTTTCTGTGCATTCACATTTGGGGCAGCTGGAATTTTCCAGCTAACTGCTCAGCACAGCAAACATCAGAGGATAGCCTTAGTCTCCTCAGTCTGCAGTTAATTTCCTTTAGCTTATACTGAAAGGTCTCCCTGTTTTTTCTCAGGCTTTCCTTGTGAAATGGAAAGAGAATTTAACAGGGGTTTTGGAACAGATGTTTGAGGAATCTGATATTCAGTCTAAGACAACTGCTTTGTAAAACCATTCCTTATTTTTGCATAAGCCACTTTATGAACCCAAATAAATAAAACTCTGTTCCAAAGTTGCCCTTGTTGACTGCTGCTGCACTGAACACTGCAACTTGAGCTTGCATTGAACCAAAAAAAGAACTTTCCACAGCGTTACCAAGTGGCACCATATAATTAGATCAAAATCATATCCACTGTGTTGTTTGTCATCTTGCTACAAAGGCACCAAAGGTCAGCTGTTGACAGAGAAATGTGGTACAGATCAACATCCATCCTTTTTGCACAAAATCTCGTACTGATAGAGAGCTACCTACAGCAATTAGCAAATACATTTGCTCACCTGATATCTTACCAGGTTCTGATCTGCACAACTACAAGCTTACTGACACCCAGAATCCGAACACGGAGATTTCCTTCAGCAGTTTGAATTCAGAATTAACGCCATTCGTATTTTGGAACGTTCTTCAGAGGACAGCTCTTCTGCCACAATGCAAAATCCTCTGCTATCTCTGGAGATTTTGGAAATCCAAGCACTGATACAGAGCTCCAGTGTGAGCTCACGTTGTTAGAAACGTAGCAAGGGCAGACAAAAGACTTGCAGAGGTTAACACAAAATTAATTCCTCAAACAAAGACCTCTTTGGTGTCCTCAAAGATTCAGAAATAAACAACAAAAGCATTGAGTGCAGAAGTCTAAAATCAGAGTCGTACCAAAAGATGTAAAAAATTCTGGAGCGTATTGAGTAGTCTGCCCTACTGAAATGGAGAGGAATAGCTCAAGTTAGGCCAAATGAGCCCAGTCTTTGTTTCCACAGAATCACAGAATGGTTTGGGTAGGAAGGGAACTTAAAGCACACCCAAGCATCAACTCCTGCCATTGGCAGGAACACCTCCCAGCCCTGCAGGCTGCCCAGGCACCATCCAGCCTGGCCCTGAGTGCCTCCAAGGATGGGGCACCCACAGCTTCTTCGGGCAGCAGTGCCAGGGCCTCACCGCCTGTTTGAGTGAGGGATTTCCTCATAATGTCTAACCTAAATAGCCTGTCAGTATCTCAGGGGGGGCTGTAAGAAAGAAGGGGACAGACTCTTTAGCACGGCCTGCTGTGACAGGACAAGGGAAAATAGTTTCAAACTAAAAGAGGGGAGATTTAGATTGGACATAAGGAGGACTTTCACAGTAAGAGCGATGAGGCACTGGCACAGGTTGCCCAGAAATGTGCTGGTGCCCCAGCCCTGGGGACATTCGAGGTCAGGCAGGACCTGGCTCTGAGCACCCTGACCAAGCTGCAGATGTCCCTACCATTGCAGGGCAGTTGGACTATATGACCTTTAAGGGTTCTTTAACTCAATTTTATGATTCTCTGTGATTCTAAATCTCCTTTCTTTTAGTTTAAAATCAACTTTGTACTTCTGACATAACATCAGCAAACCGTGCATGCTTTAACCAGCCGTAAAACAAGCAGTTTGTCAGGTGTGAACTTACACCCTTTATCTCACCAGAAAACAGGCAGCTCCCAGTCCTATTTTCCGCCTCATGGAAAGACACCCCCCCTCCCCAGTAACTGAATCTCCCCTCCCAGGCAGCACAGCCCATGGTGAAAGCCTCACCTCCCCAGGGCAGCTGCAGCTGGGATCAGGGCCGGGGGCCCAAGCAGCACTGGGAGACAGCACAAGTGCCAGGCTCTGAACCTCCCAGCTCAGTATCCAGAAATGTGGTGAGAAAGAAGCTTTCTGCTTTTATCTTCCATTAGGCTTTTCAATTAATGTTTCTAAATGTGATTGCTTTTTTTTTTTTCTTTAAATCTCATAAAGAGGCAACACCACCTCTGACCAGCGATTGAAAGCACTCTTAGTTTCTTTAGCAAAGAACTTAAGATATGCAAAAAGCTTTTTCAAGCATGGCAGATGCATTTATTTTCCACTTAAGTGCGACTTCAATCACATCTGGATGAACAAGGAAATTCATTAAAACACATTCTGATCTTGCTTCCTGTTTTAACTGACTCTCCTACCACCCACTCTTAGTAACACATAGGCAGGTTTATCAAACTACTCACAGATGAGTATCCTGTAGAAAACCCAACCATGAAAAGGAATCTTAATGCGTTCTAGGGTACAGGAACAACCCCTAAAGCCACTGGGGCATAGCAGAAGGCAAAGGAGATGGCTTCTAACCATCCTGTCCAAATGTAACAGTTTTTTTCCAAACTGCCAGCTGCTTCACGTGTCACATCTTGGAACTGGAAAGCACAGTGCATCTGCAGAAGAACCAAAATAAAGGCATCAACACAAAAAGAGGCTGACTGCATTTTCAGTGCTGGAGAAAAAAAAGAGAATAAATAGTCCACAGAGCCTCATGCTTCTATCAAAAATGGATTGACCCTCAATCTGCTAGAGGATGGAGCCAGAGGCACGCTGGGGGAGACAGAATGCTGCAGGACCAAGGCTTTTTTTTTTTTTTTTTTTTTTTTAAATATGAGACAGTAATGAAAGCACCAACAGGTAATCATAGAATCCCATAACCGCAGGGTTGGAAGTGACCTCTGGAGATCATCTAGTCCAACCCCAGCTGCTAAAGCAGTTTCCAAGAGCAGGTTACACAGGAAAGCATCCAAATGGTACACTTTAGATATTTATAAGCACTGATAAGATGCCCTCTCAGCCTTCTCTTCTCCAGACAGAACAGCCCCAGGACTCTCAGCCTTTCCTCAAAGGGGAGATGCGCCAGGCCACGACTACCTTTGCAGCCCTTTGCTGGACTGTCTCCAACAATTCCCTGTTTTTCCTGAACTGGGGAGCCCAGCACTGGACTCAGATGTGGCCTAACCAGGGCAGAGTAGTAGAAGGAGAACATCCCTTGACCTGCTGGCCAAGCTCTTTGCATTCACTGCAGGATGCCACTGGCCTTCTTGGCCACGAGGGCACACTGCTGGCTCATGGCTCCTCTCCGGTAGGTCAGCTCTCAGTCTGTGCTGAAACATGAGGTTATTCTTTCCCAGGTGCGGGACCCTACACTTGTTCTTGTTGAATCTCATCAGGTTCCCCTCTGCCCAGCTCACCAGCCTGTCAGGATCTCACTGAATGGCAGCACAGCCTTCTGGTGTGTCAGCTGCCCCTCTACCTCCTGATCACTGACTGAGATTCCAACTCCATGAGAAGCAGCTCCAGCTATGGCCTCAACCCAGATGTGCCACTGATCCTGCTCTCTGAGCTCTGCCAGTCAGCCAGTTCTCAGGAACACAAACCTGCCCCAAGCCTCTCAACAGGAGCCTAATCCTTCAGCTGTGTCCATCACTCTACCCAGCGGCTGATCTGGACACCAAATGAGCTGCCCTTCCCATGTCTGACAGCACATCCTAGCCTCTTAAAAATTTCTGTTTTTTTATGGGCTATCTGTAAGAGAGCAGCAAAATACTTCGCCAACCTGAGGCTACAGGTGAGGGTTATAGAAGAGCGCATACACCATGCTTCCTGCACAGCACATAACAGCACGTTTCACCTGGGAAATAAGCTCTCACATCCAGCTCATCCCTCTGCAGGCCAGGGCACAGATCACAGCCACAGAAACAACCTAACCGAGCAGAAAGGCTCCTCAGCTTGGAAAGGCGCCCGCCACTTTCTCCAGGAAAAACTCAAAGCCCTCCAGCTGGGGTTGTTTTTCAGCAAAGCCTCTGTAACAAAGCTGTGTGGGAGAAGGAAAGAATGAATGCCCTCGAGGCTGCTGTGAAGAGCACATTTAGCGCAGCTGCCCGCTCTGTTACCTAATCTCAACTTGAACTGGGGTTTCTCTTGCTTTGCCTGCAGTGCCCAGATCCTCTGCTCCTGCCCACACGTGCTGTGGCCACAGGCAGGCACTGTGCCTGGGTGCTCCCCGGCTTCACACACATCGTGTGAGCTGTCCCTTAATGCCACCCCACCAAGACTGTCTCTCACCGGCATCCCTTCAGCCATTAAATGTCTGTGAACTGCCAAATCCCTCAGGCATTTGAAATGTTAACCGAAAGGGGTTATTAAAAT
This sequence comes from Lagopus muta, assembly GCF_023343835.1. NCBI lineage: Eukaryota > Metazoa > Chordata > Aves > Galliformes > Phasianidae > Lagopus > Lagopus muta. The sequence continues at coordinate 22,666,033 of NC_064441.1, forward strand.
ACACCCAGCATTAGAAACTGGGTGAGGCCGACAGTCAAGGAGAGCCTGGAGTTAATTAATACATTCTCACTCAGATTTTTTTTCCCTGTTTTGATAAAAGGCAATTTATAGTTGGCATAACTGCCACAAGACCCCACGACCCCGAGTCTAATTATAAAATATAATGTGGAACCACAAACAGAGGATCCCAGAGAAGAAAATCCCTGACTTGTGCAGCTTTCACCTTTTCCCACTTCAGCTTTTTCCCAGGGTGCAGCTGTGACTCCAAGCGCATGACAAGCACCGAACATTAATGCGTGTTTATTTAGAGACACCTCTAATGTGTTTGTGTTGTGTGTTTCTAGAGCTACAGACCAAAACAGGCACGGCAGCCACCAGGAACCGCAAAGCAAATAAATCCCCAGAGGGGAAGATGAGAAGAGTTAGTTAGCTGCTGCATGCATCTTCGTCAGGGAGAAGCTGGAGCCGTTATAATTGTTCATCAATCAATTAACGGCACTCTCAAATGTCTAATTAAGCAGACAACTGGAATTAAGCAAAGGGCATCTTCAAAGTGCCAGCCCTCTTAGCTCAGGCACTTCTTACATTCAAGTGAGTGCTTGATTAAGGTGCGCTTGAGCAGAGAGACGTGCAGAGAAATCCTCAGCCATACAAGTGATTCATCTCTCTAGTGAGCCTATGAAAACCCAACTGCTTGGCAATGCAGTGTAACCTTCACAGCCAAGTGAGCACTTGAGATGGGCGGCACAGCGTGGAGCAGAAGGGCCTCAGCACACAGCACTGCAGCGCAGACACTGCAGAGCTTCCATTGGCATGCTGGGCCCCAGTGGGGGGAAGTTGGGGGGAGAAGACAACAACAGAAACCAACCCAAAACCAAACCCCAAAGCCATTCTTCGAAGAGGACAAAATATGCTAGAGGTCCCTTTGGCCTCACAGGCACATTTACCTGCACAAGGTCAGACGGACCTCAGGAATAACTCAGTGACACTGACAGAGCTATCCTCAAAATCTCTCCCCTGGATTTAGTCCCAAAGTGTGATGCTTTGATACCAGTTCTGACCTCGAGTTGAACTTACCAGCGCACACACCAATCCAGAGAGATCATTTTTCTTTCATCCATGTCAGCTTCTTTCCTGCACTGGCAAATACTCCATCTTCTCTTCTGCTTCTCCACTTTATCCAGCAGCACAAATTACCACCAGTACCTCAAGCTGCTTGCTTTCCAAACACGTAAGCTGATAAGACAACAATTGCCAGCTTTCCTCCACTTTGCAGCAAGGCAACTGTGACACTGGAATTTGTATTTCTAAACAGATCTGGGCACTTCAAAACAAAACAAACCACAACAAACAACACAAAAGGCCAGAAGCCACCCTCACTGCCACCAGGTGCTCTTGCAATGGGCATCAAAGGAAAAGAACAACTGCCCAACATTTCCAGCAGTGGAAATTATCTCAGTACAAGTCTCCTCACACACACCGTCAGAGTGGTAAGGCCTGAAGTGTGAGAACATTTCTTGCTTTCCTTAAATATTTTCATAGCATTCTGATAATCATTTATGCTGTTGTCTCTGTACTTAAGTACTCTTACGAGGGAAACAAAAAAGCAATACAGACAAGCAGTTATGACAGCACTTTCCTGGAGCTCTGCATCAGCGAACTAATATTGACATGTTGCAATACTGATAGATTTTTAAGAAATTTCAGATTTCGAAACTTTTAGTAGAAAGAGTCTAGAGGGAGCAAAGCCATACCTAAACAAGAAGAAATCAAGCAAGCTCTTCCACAAAGAAAATTACTATCAGAATTGATGCTTCCTGCCATGCTAAAATTCCAATAAGCATTTATCTCAGCAAATCCTCAGCAGTCTCTGACATTTCTATTATTGGGGCTGACTGGGCTCATCCTGCCCTTATGAGAATAAATAGCAGAACAGAGCCCGGGCAGGGAGCTGCCGCAGTAATGTGCCCATCAGTCATCAACTCAAAGCAAGCGAGAAAGCTGCCTTCTCCCAGACGTGGAGCAGAAGGTCATGGGGCAGAGAGAGCAGACCCAGCAGCTGGATCCCACTGGGCATCTGGTAAGGTCGCGCTGGCAGTGCCCAGGCATGGGGCAGGCTGTGTGACCAGAAGAGCCTTTGGGAGCCTGGTCCCCTGCAGGGCTGATGGTGAAACCTCTGGGCTCCTGGCTGATGTGGAACAACACTGCTTCCTGTAATGCATCTTCACGGCCAGGGAACACGGCAGCTTTGCTCTGCCAGCAGAAAGGGGACAACCTCCTCCATCCCACACCTTGAAGCTTCCTTGTCTACACTTAAATTAAAAAAGTAGTACCTTTTGTTCCCTTTTTTCTCATCCTTCTCCCACCTGACAGAAGGACAGACTCCTGGTCTCTCAGCTTTGTGCCCAAACACCTGAAGGAAGAATGTAAGCTGGAGCCAGGCTCGTTCCAGAGACGCCCCACACCAGGACAACAGGCAGCTGGCATTGCTGGAGGCTCTGTCTGACAAGAACCACTTTTTTCCCCAGTATGAGTGTGACTAACCACTGGTACAGGTTGCCCAGAAAGCTTGTGGAGGCTCCTTCCTTGCCTATTGCCCAAACACTGGTCCTGATGCTGGCTCCAGGTGACCTTGCTTAGGCATGTGACCTCTGAGGTCCCCTCCAGCCTCAGATGAGCACTGATGGCCCATCTGTACAGCCAGCAAACCCAGCTTTTACAGCACAGCTATGCTTTCAACATGAAAGCACAGATGCTGCTCTGCACACCAAAGTCAGCTCTAGTGTTAGCAAAGCCTGCTACTATTCCACAGTACATTTTTTCACTATTCTAAGTGATAGAAAGGGAGAAAAGTGAAAGGGTTTTTTTAAAGATATTTGCATACTTTGCAAACTGAGGCTACAGTCGGGGAGCAGTTCCAGTGAGCTTGGAGAGCTGTTTGCCCTGCAAAGCCATGGCAGAGCCCAAGCGCAGCTGTACTGGAGGTCAGCACCCAGCAGTGGCGATAGAACTGTTACCAGGAGAACACCGTGCCTGCTGTACTCTGCAGCTTTCTACCTTTTGGTAAGCCAGGTTCAAACCTTTTACTACGCCTAAGCACTCCTTGACAAGGATTGTTTTCAACTTCTGGCAGTGGAGTAAACTTGGGGCAATCTGGCAGTGGCTACACTCTGCTCCTCAGAAGCAGCAGGATTCGGGCGTCCTCTCTGCTGCCACTGCTTCAGGAGCAGGATGGCTCCTTTCCCACACCAAGTTGTAGCAGCAAGAAATTCCTCTCTGCAAACTGACTTACTCAGTACACCTTTTCAGTGTACTTCAGTGTTGAGGACACGTGTTCAGACATCTGCTCTGCCACATTTTATACAAAACTCCTATTTTTCTCCTATCACAGAATCTCAGCAAAAGGGGAAAATATATTCCTGTAACACACTGGCTTTACTTCTGCTTATCCGCTCTGATCCAACACCTCCAGGCTTCCCATATCTGTTTGAAGATGGTTTCAGAACTCAACAAGCCTGTACCCTTCTATTTTCACATTCATTTTTCTTCTTCACTGATACCACAAAGCAATCTGTAATTCACAATCACATCCGTGTCAGGTTCCCAATCTTAAGAAGAGCACAAGGCACTTTAATCTTCAAGCAGATTACACATTTCCTGTTAGGACTTGAAATCTAACTCTGTGCATGCGTTTGAGTGCCTGCATGTTTCTTAAAATTTGCTACAGTAAATATATAGGTAAAAGAGAAGAACTAACAAAGGGTTGAGAGATCTCGTTTGGGGGCCTGGGACTACTTTCACTAATAATGAGAAAACAAAGCAGAAGGGCCCGCTTTTCCCCCACTGTACTGCTGTGGGATCAGGGACACATCCTGCACTAACACACCAGCCCTGTCCTCTGCTCCTCACGGATCCACCAGCCCTGGCCCCTCAAGGCACCCTGCAGCACTGTAATTACACAGAACACAGCCATGTCTGAAATAAGGCAGGCTACACAGCACAGAAAAGCTAACCAGCAACAAAAAGCAAAACGGCACCTATTTGACCGTGTAATACTCTACCACTGAGGGGCTGATAAAGTAAGCTTAGTTTCAGCAGTCTCTCTGCCGGAAGGAGCTGAAGCTCACAGGGCTGCAGAGCCACCAGCATCTGGCCAGGGGCTGGGAAGATAAAATTCCGTCTCTCCTGGCAGGGTCTGCGGTGCAGGAAAGACCTAGAGATGAGATGTGACTCAGTTTACTGGTGTGAGCTCTGCTAAAGGAAAGCACAGAAAGATGAGCGAGATCAGAATTACAACAGAAAGTTCTGAATGCTTTTAAAAATAGATTCTCTTTAAACTTATACTGGCAGCACATTACCAGCAGTTATTGATACACAGGATGCACATCTCATAGGCTGCATCAAACCAGAGCGCTCTGCACTGCTCTGCTTTACCCTTGGCCTGAAGGGAATGCTGCTGGCACCCAGAAGGCTCCACTCCCCGGGCTCCTCCATGCCCTCACCAGCATGCACCACGGGGTGCAGGCACCCACCAGGCCCTGGGCAGGGTCACTCAGCAGAGCACACACTGGATGCAGTCAAACAGCTGCTCCTGCTCTGATCATCACTAAGAGTCTGCTTCCAATTCAAATCAGAAACTGTAATTGTTGCACATAAGCAGCACTTTTACAGCCAAGCAATGGAATGACCAACTTCTTCCACGTCAGACCAGAACAAAGCAGCTTTTAGTAAGGGAAGAAAGTACCTTATATTAGAATTTTGAGCACATATATGTTTCCTTCCCCCCCCCCCCCCCCCATACACCCATGGAAAAGAACAGGACAAATGTCTCTGTTCTTTCCAGTGCACTTTGCCAGGAGCCAAGTACGTTTCCTACAGCCTCAGCAGTGCTGTGGGTTTGCCATTCCCCAGCGTGACAACAGGACTGTGCTGATGGCTGAAGAACATTGCCTCTTTCAGGGAAGGAGCAGAGGGCTGTCAAGGAAGGGAAGCTTTGACTGAAGCTGTGTGTGGTAGTGAGTCTGATGGGAAAAACTTGGTGGGATGTCAAGGCTAGCAGATACAGCATGCAACACTCCTGTACACAGTCATTTTCTGAACTATGATAACCACAGAGTGCTCTAAGCAGTTTGCTTTGCTGTACATGAATGGGGGACAGAGGCCAGCGGAGTGTTCTGCAGTTAATCGCACAGCACAATGCACAACAGTCACCAGTGAGCTGCCCCCATCAATACCAGCCAAAGGAAATGCTGCAGAAGTGGCAGCACACACCCTCACTAGCTCAGCCCACCTCAGTGTGGCACTTGTGCCCCTAATCACACCTGAACAGAACAGTCTTAACAGTGTTAAGCCTCCAGCCTCAGCATCACGCCCAGCACACATCCAAAAGAGGCAGGCAGCAGCCTGGTGCAGAGCCTGCCTTGCCATGGCAGCTCCCAGAGGGAAACCAGGCTGCCCAACAGCTCGGGTGAGGTATTGGGTATGAAGAGAACAACCAGTGCAAATGAATTCTGACTGAGCATCAGGGCAGTGTAGTGCTGAGATACGTTAGAAAACATATTGGTGTCCCAAACATATTGCTAACAGACAGCTGGTTAGAAACGGCCTGGAAGACAACACAGTCTTGCTTCAAAACAGTGTGCTCTGCAGACTTTATTGTATCTTTTCACCTTCTGAGGCCAACAAAAAATGTAATCACCTTGCTGTTTGCTCCCTGACCTCTCCATCAGGCCAAGCACCGTGACAGTGCAGGATGGGCTGTGCTCTCCTCTGCTTGGGGGCAACCCCCTGCTCCTTTGTGCTGTTCCTTGAACATCTGCATTTATAAGAGCAGAATGGGACACAGGAATTGCTCACAGAACCAGCGGTCAGTAGTTTGGAAGCTCTTTTGCATGCCTGCACATGGGCAGACATCCTGCGCTTGGCATAAACAGTCAAATGTGATCCAAACCCCAGTGTAACAAGCAAACACCTCACACACAGAACAGGCTAAGAGAAGGGCACTTAGAAGAGGCAACGGGACATGACGCCCAGGAGTTCTATGTGCTGACTCTCACCAACCAGTACACAGAGAACCTCGTGAGCATCCAGTGCTGCCCAGGGATGTGCCGCACTGCACCGCAGGCAGGGGAGCAAACTGCATGCAGCCACTGCGCCTCTTGGGCTGGAACAGACTGACCTAGGCCCATCAGAAAGAAACGAACCAGGGCTGCGTGATCTGACTGGCAACAAGCTTTATGAAATGAAGTCAGGGTTGGACAGGAAATGAAATCTGGCAGAGCCCGGGACTCTCACACAGAGCACACCACACTGACCCTTCGCTTCTTACTCAGATTCTGAAAGAAAAAAAACCAACCACACCAAAAATTTCCCCACATATACAAAAAATAGTATCAGTGACCTTCAATGACTAGGAACCAAGCAGAACCAGAGCAGTTCTCCACACAAAGATTCATAAATTCAGGCATTTCAGTGCCTCTGATCCCTTGCTCCACACCCACAGAAAGAAAAACAAGCCTTCATTCCAGAGAATTTTTACACAACAGTGTTATTTGTCGGCTTATTTTCACACATGCATTTCCTAAGATAAGCCCATGTCAAACTGAAGAGTGGGAAACAAGTTTGGAGATGTATCAGTACAGCAACTCTCAAAGTATGGAGCTCTTACTTGGAAAGAAAACATTCCTGCAAGGCACACGTGGCTGCGACCTTTATCTGCTACCACATCACAAATATTAATAAAACAATTTTCCACTGTCCTAAATACCACTTTTGTGCCGTCTTCCCTCATCTAAGTCAGTATTAGCCAAAAAGCTGGATTCTTCATCATTGGTTTTGTTGTGTGAACACCACAGAGAGTGCTCTTCAGTAAGGAACTCACTCACACAGCCCACAGCAGGGCCACTGCTGAACCTCCAGCACTCAAAAAGAGCAGATTTCTGGATTCGATATTACAGCTCCAATGAAAGATGTTTCAATTCCCAGGGGAACCTCCCAAGACTGCAACCTAAATGACCGGGCTGTGAGCAAGTGCAGGGGGCATTCATGCTACATGTTCAGTTTTCAGTCCTACCTGATGCTATCTGGTGTGCTCCCCCGTCCCGGAACTCACCTAGAGCAGGTCCTTGACTCTGCAACAGACAAAACCCATTTATTCTGCACTAATGCAGTGGTTTAATACCAAACCACCAAGCTCAGCACACACAGGGGCCTCAGTCCTACAAAATGAAGAGAAATCCAATACGTGTCTGCTCAAGTCCACTTGCTCCATCCACACGAGCTAAGGAAGAGGACAACTCCCTGCACTAGAGGAGCACTCTGCAGGACAGCACGCTTTCAGCCCAGCATCCCCACGGTGCTGAGCGCTGAACCAAGCGGAAGCATCCAGCTCATTGCTCTTCAAGGACTTTTCAGCTCTCCCCACAGCAGCCACAGCAACAGCTGGGTCAGAGCAGGGCACTGAGATCTCCTTCCGCAGCTCAGGGAGAAATCAGGCTGCTTTAAGTCAAGCAGATTTTGAGGCTGAAGGCCAGCCAGAAACCTATGGGTATTGAGGTTAGTCCTCACTCTCAACCTTTAACGCTAAGCACTTTAAACAGGGAAAATACTCCAGTATTTCCATAACCACCCAAAGAAACTGGACTTACGGGAAAGGGCAGAGCATTACCACTGCCCCTGAGAAAACAGGTGTTTGCTCTCCACATTTATTTTAATTCCTTCAACCTTGCTGCAGTCCACTAGGGTTCAAACAAAATTTACTGCTGTGTTACCGATGGTGTATCAGAGTTGCACTGTTTCTGCTTCCACAGAGAGAGGGACGGTGCAAATAAGATGGAAAATAAATAGAAAAAAACAAACAAGCAAGCTCTAAAAACTAATACTGAAGGAAGGCTTAGCAAGTACAGTGACAAGAAGATTCATAAAGGTGCGTACGAGCATACTGCTTGAGATTATTGCACTACATTCACCAGAGACAATCTGAAAACAAGCTGATGCCTGATGAATACCCAATGAAACCAGCTACTTGGAAGACCTTTATTTCTCGTTATTCGCCAATAACCAAAAACACTCCCATGGTAAAACAGTACCATGAACTTACACTGACCTCTGATATCTGAACCTGGACAGAAGGAATTGGAAGCACAGGGCCCAAGCGAATGGTGCCATTCATGGCGGTGCTCCCCTGCGCACAGCCACTCCATGCAGAGCAGCCCCCACCCCATGCATCTGTAGTGCTCACAGAGCAGCACTCACTGGAGCCACACAGCGTGCCACAGCTGCCACCTTCTCTAATACAGACATCCACAATGACTACATTGCCTTTTTCCCCCTCAGGACAATTTGCACATCAGCTTTACAAAGCCATCTCCTACATGATTTAGAGTGCACAGCCTTGGCACTATGGCTGGGCAGCACACAGGTACCAATACTGCCACTGTGTAGTTCACTCAAAGGACATGTGTGACAGCATGAACTTCAAAGATGAGGTACACGAGGTAAATTTGACCCAGCATTCCACCTGCACCAAAAAAAGCCACAGCAACGTATGATCTATCTGTTGACTTTAGGCTTTCAACCAACTAATTTTTTCTGCAGGTACCTCATATGAACGTGCAGGAGAAACTCTTCAAATGATTCTTAGGAGGACAACTTGTCTCATTTAAACTGAAGGTAAGAAGATCTCAAGAGGAGCTATCAGTCAAACTCAGTTTCATATCTGATCACACTCACGTGTGCAACAAGAGCCCTTGCTACAAATGTATCTGAGGTTTTAAGGAGGCTGCCAACTTCCTAGGAGCTGAACACCAAAAAGGCAGCCAGAGGAGATGCCCTGAGAAGTTAACTGCAGGGGGAAATTAGAAAAGCTCTTCTGAATACAGACCATAGAACGTGAACTGTGCCAAAACATGCTCAGAATTTTCCTTCATAACCTTGTAAAACACAGGAGACAACTGTCAGGAACAAGACAACTTCGTCTTTTAAAAAGGAAATTTATTCCATTGTAATTCAAAATGCAAGCCTCATTACATTTATAAACTTCACATTTTACTCTGTTGTAAAACCCTGGTCCTTACGTGCCAGACCTTGCCTGAGACCTCAGCCCACATCCCAGCACTGCCGCAGTGCTGGTGCTCTGCCAGAGGGAGCTGCAAACAGGCACCACTGCACAGCAGCACCAGGGCTTCCTCCTGACCCCACCGCGCAGAACAAAAATGGGTCAAACTGTTTTACAGCTTCCGTTATCACGTTCCCTCAAGCAACTCAATTCCCTTGCAATCCTACCTATCTCTGCACTGGGAGAGGGCTCAGAAGCTGGCAGCTGCTCCTGCCCGCTGTTGGAGAGGTAGGCTGCAGTTCTGCAGCTGCCTGAAGCTCACTTCCAGCAAAACCGGATTGCTTGCAGACAGAGGTTCCCCAGGGAGCACAGCTTGTGAGACAGGCTGCTCCGGACATCCAGTTCACTTACCTCAAGGTCCTTTTCCCTGGAGCCAGAGGGAGTTTGATGCTATGTGCAATGTCTGAAGACATACGCTAAGCTATAGCGTGCCGGCTGTAAGGGCAGTGTTCCCGAGCTGCTGAGCAACATCAGCTGCCTGTAATAACAGCGCTAGAGATGAGGATGTACAACTCCTGAAGTTTGTGCAGTAACGCTGCTACACGCTTTACTAAATACGTAATAGCATTACATCAGATCTAATGGCCAGTGAAAATATGAACGTTAAAAAGAGTGAGATAATCATCCAAACTGCTTTCCTTACGGTCCAGAAAGTCTGTTTTCTGTGTCTTAATCAAGTTCACAGAACAATGTTTGACCCGATCTATTCATCCCAAAAGCCAGCTCTGCAACTGAGGGCAGGCAAACACAATTCTTTGAATCATGTTGTCACTCAAAAAACTGCACTGAAGCAGTTCATGTGCTTCTGCCATGCTGGAGAAGCCAAGACACCAGTCTCTCCCTAGATTAATGCTGCTCTGCCTTTCTCTTCAGACTCCTAAGACATGTCTTTCATTTTATTAGGTGCTGAATCTATTTGCTGCTTCTTGAAGGTGACGTGCTGAGGGTGGACATACAGATTCCACACACCTCCTTTGTGATCCGAGCGGTTCCTTACAGATAATTCAGTTTTCAAGTCAATCTAATTATAATCCAAAGTTACTGCAGCAAAGACTTTCAAGTACAAAGTGAGGAAAAAGGAGCGGGAGGGAAAGCCATTCATTAGCAGCACTGCTCGGAGCAGCGCCTCACTCTGGGGCTGCGCTCCCCACCTCATTGCTCAGTCTTTATCTCACTGTTATGGGAATCAGATGGCAAATACTTCACTTTCTTTAAACTAGGGTAACCCTTACGTGATCGCAGAGACACTTGTTTTTTGTACTGATTCCTGCCTTTCAATCTCAGACATTCCAGCATGAGACTCCCAAACAGCGTTAACCCACACTGTGGGGATGATTTATTGAGAAGATAAGACCGGGAAAGATTGCTTGGAAGAAGAATTTCATCCCCCATAACACCTTTAATAAAAAACAATAATCCATTCACTCCCCTCTACTTTTCATCATCTCTCCTGCATCTGAGGAAGATACATCTGCCACATCAATTGCTGCTGAAATTTTACTTCTAAAACTTCAAGCAATTCGGATCAGACAGTAAATCTCATCTCAGCAAAGACAGAACCCCCTCACTTCGGGGTGTGATTTGGCACAGGAAAAAAAATACTAAGAATCCACTCACAGCCTGCAGGCACAAGTTCTGCCTTTTGCTTCGGGTTCCGCAGCACGGAGAGAGATGCTCTGCTGTTCCTGATTCAGTTACAGCATGTCACCACCTGCACTCCGCACCCACAGAGCAGCTCCGGGGCCCCGCAGGGCTGTGGCAGGACCCCCCTGGCACCCTGACCACACTCACTGGCCCTCTTAGCGCGCTACCAGCCACAACGAAGCAGGAGGAGCGAGGCCCAGGCCTGGCAGGCAGGGCAGGACCAAGCAGCACCTCATCTCCAAGCACCTCCTGGGACCGAGGGCCAAGCCTGGGCGAAAGCCAGCAATGAGCCCCGACCCCCATTACCACAGCCACAACCGCAGGCAGGGTGCATTCTGCCCAGGCTGTGGCCACTCATTTATGGCTGGTCAGAACCCAAATTAGGCTCGTGGGATTGCAGCGGAGGTTCTCAGCACAGCCACAGCAGCAGCAGCAAGTGGCACTGCGCGAGGCTCCAGCGCCAGCTCTGAGCTGCAGGGCTGCAGCCTTTGCCATCTGCTCTCATTGCCATCGGCAGTTACCGAGCGAGGCAGAGCTCCTGTCTGCCAGCTGCCTGCCAGGGACCGAGCCCCAGCACCACGCACGGCTTCCAACGGCCTGCAGGAGCTCTGAAGATGGAAGTGCCCTGACCAAAGCACATGCTGCAAAGGTGTTGTAATTGAGTGCAGACCTGAATGGAGACGGAGCGATCTGACACAGCGCTCGCTGCTTGGTGAGCATGGGGCTGCGCTGCTGTCGCTCACAGCAGTTTGTTTAAGGCCTCTACATTTACTTATCATCCTGTGCTTACAGGGGGAGCCCTTCCTTTGTGCTCTATGCGTGAACACGTGGAAGCAGAGCTCGCTTCTCGGAGCTGCTCTTTAAATATATATATATGCATATTATTCTCACCTGATTGCAATGATCAAAACCAGAAGAACACAACAAGAATCTATCTATTGGCAAATTTGGTCAATCAGCAAGATATGCCAAAGGGGAGCATTTTCTAAAGGCTTTTCAAAAGGAACCCAAAGTCATCCCATCCAGAGCAGGTCTCGCAGAGAACCAGAGATGAGCACAACGAGAGGGGAGCACCCACCCGTCATCCTGTAGGGCAAGACAACAGCTGTGTGCCTGAGCGTGCTGACAGCACAGTGACTTCAGCATCACGTGCTGCACTGCAGAGCTGTGCTGGGGTGAGGGCACTGGCACCAACTTGAAGAGCATCAGGAAATCTCAACCACAATATAAAGAAGTTACTCAATGGGAGGAAAAACAAAACAAAACAAAAAAACATTCAAATAAAAAAAACAACCAACAAAACAAAACTGCATGGTTTATACTTCCCTTTCGTATGTGCCTCCTGGAGTTTAATGCTTTGGGTTGCATCTTTTATCTCTTTATCATGAAGGGGCTGTTTACCACTGTAGGAGGTTTTGCTTTTCTTAATTTGAGTCAAACTTCTCACAAAGGCCTGTTGTTGGCAACCAAATGCTCTCTATCATCAGGCTTGCGATAAAACCTCACGAGTTATCAGTGCCGGAGTTTATGTACATTAGCAAAGTGCAATTGTCCCACTTGGCTGTGGCTGTGACAAGGCTATCAGTCGCACAGCTAAGCACAAACATAACACAAACCTGGCTGCTCTTGTATCTTGCACTCTTCCAGCCCCAACACACAAATACTCAGCCCAACAACTCCTCATCAGCACTCTTTGCTTTAACAAGCAGGTTCTCTTCCTTTGAAAAGACCAAAGGCAGGACACCCTGTGGACCCACAGCACCACGACTGGTATCTGCTTAGCTGTCTGTGGAGATGTCTCCAAGATTGGAAGGTACAATTTCAGCTCCAAGGAGGGGATTTCCACTTCATAACAACAAGTCATTATAGATGAGGTGAGGCCTCACCTGGAGCACTGCGTCCAGATGTGGAGTCCTCAGCACAGGAGAGACATGGAGCTGTTGGAGCACGTCCAGAGGAGGGCCACAGAAATGATGCCAGGGATGGAACAGCTCTCCTACAGGACAGGCTGAGAGAGCTGGGGCTGTGCAGATGGAGAAGAGAAGGCAGGGGGAGAGCTGAGGGCAGCCTGTCAGTATCTAAAGGGGAGCAACAGGAAAGAAGGGGACAGACTCTTTAGCAGGGTCTGTTGTGACAGGACAAGGAGAAATGGCCTCAAGCATTAAGAGGGGAGATTTAGGTTGGATATAAGGAAAAAGTCTCTTACAGTGAGGGTGGTGAGGCACTGGCACAGGCTGCCCAGAGATGTGATGGATGCCCCATCCATGGAGACTTTCAAGGCTGGGGTGATCAGGCTTTCAAGGCCTGGGCAACCTGATCCAGCTGTGGTGTCCCTGTGCAGTGCAGGGCAGTTGGACTACATGGCCTTTAAAGGTCTCTTTCAGCTCTAAGGATTCTATGATTTTCAAACCAGAACTCTGTCTTATAGTCAGTAGGAGCTAGCCCTATTTAAATACAAACCTTCCACTACAGAGTCTCGCTGTGCTCCACTTCTGTAAAGTGAGTACAGAGCATTTCTCTCCCCACAGCCCAGCTAAGTTCTGTGCCAGTAGACATGGGCTCTGAGTACTCCAACATGTAAATTGTGTGGCCATTCACAGAAAGCACCACACATCCAGACCTCTCTATGTGACTAAGCATCATCTGCAGTCTTCAGAGGCCTTTTCATCATGGCCTGATGTGGTTCACAAACAGGCAGGACAGTCACTGCAAGTAGACTGAAATTCATCGTCTTTGTGACTCTGCTTCTGGAGCTCTCCCTGGGTAAGCACTGAACTCGTGTTGGAACTAACCTGCTTTCAGAGAAAACCTACAATCTGTTTGCATAGCTACACAGCCCAGAGAAAACACTCATGGCTTTGCATTATAACTAAGCTGTAAGTGAGCTTCTTATCACTGCAGTGCATGTGCAGTGGCCATCACTGGCCATCTGGCCATCACCATTAGCATTGTCCTTCCTTGCTTGGAGAGAAATGCAACTGTGATGCAACTGCATCAAGGCTCACACTCCGTCTGTGTAACAGCTGAGAGCTCAGAGATCTTCCTTAAAGGCTTAAAAGACAACAACTTACAACCAACCATAATGCAACAGTGAACAACAGAATAGGGGGACCTACACACACTGAAGATCTCTCTTTCAACTTAGACATCTGATTTCAAGCTTGCTTACAGGAAATCAGGACCTCTGTTTCCCTGCAATCTT